>NC_041737.1:28125070-28428100 GCF_004115215.2 Ornithorhynchus anatinus | reverse complement strand
TGTTCTAAGTGCTGGGATATATACAAGGTTACCAGATTGTCCTACCTGGGGCTCAGAGTCTTAATCCCCATTTTACAGATGAGCTAACTGAGTCACAGAGAAGTTAAGTGGCCTGCCCAAAGTCACACAGCTGACAAGTGGTGGGGCTGGGATTAAAACTCATGTCCTCACTCATGTCCTCTGACTCCCAAGCCCGGGCTCTTTCCACTAAACCATGCTGTTCTCTAGACACTAGCTAGCAAATCAGGTAGGACACAGCCCATGTTCCAAATGGGACTTAAAACCTTAATCACCATTTTACAAATGAGGTAACTGAGCCACAGAGAAGTAAAGTGACTTGCCCATCACACAGCAGACATGTGGCAAAGTCTGGATTAGAACACAGGCCCTTCTGACTCTCAGGCCCATGTTCTCTCCACTAGTCCATTTCATTACAATCGTGAGGAAATGTTAAGGATTAATGGGGAATTGCTTGCTTTGCTGCAACTATAGTTTTTATGTATGAATTGTTTTCATTAATCTTGGTGATATGACCTGGCCACCAGGGCCAGGTGAAAGCAGAGGTTTATGGGGCTAGAGGCTGAGGGTAGAGCAGCGGTTCAGACTCAATAACCAATAAAGCAGGGCCAATCAGTCCAGATCTGCCAAGATGTGAAGTGCTGCAGATCACGAATAGGGTACCCCATGGGGGGAGGTCAGGGAACTGCAACCAGGGCTGTTCCATAGCAGTATGGAAAGGAACAAGAAGTACTTGAGGGCTTGGAGCAATTTTTTTGCTAGCCAGGCTGGCCTCTGCATGTTAGAATGTGAGCAGCTGTGAGTGCATGCCATGTCTCCCTTGGTGGTGCATGCCAAGCTGCACCCTTGAATGTCTCTGCCTCTCATTTGTAGGATTGAATCATAGACCAGGGTACCTCCCTTATTCTCCTCACCTTACCAGCCCCTGCACTTCTCCACCTTCCTTTAACCACCACTCCCACCCCCCAACACTCCTCCCCATCTTTGTTCACAAGACATGCCCGCTTGTACTTTCTAGGATCAGAGTCCTGCAGAGATGGACTCTGTAGCTCTTTCAGCCATTCCTGCAGGCTGCAGTGAGAGGATACAGTGTTGTTGTTTTTCAAATTTGTTCTTGGGCCATCCCTGTGATTGTGTTAGGAATACCACCACCTCCAAACCCTCACCCAATTATTCATAATTATTATTATTATTATCATCAATATTAAATGCCACGAAATCATTTCTGATTCATAGTGACTCACTCCATGGCTGTACCTTCTCCAGAATGTCCTGTCGTCTGCCATAATCTGCAACCTTTCTAACCGTTTTTCCATTATCATTATGATGGTCTCTGTACATTTAGCTGCTGGTCTGCCTCTTCCATGTTTTCCCTGAACTTTTCCTATCATTAGTGTCTTCTCCAGAGAAGCCCGCAACCTTGGTGTCATCCTTGACTCAGCTCTCTCATTCACCCAACACATCCAATCCGTCACCAATGCCTGCTGGTCTCACCTTTACGATATCGCCAAGATCTGCCCTTTCCTCTCCATCCAAACGGCTATCGTTCTGGTACAAGCTCTCATAATATCCCGGCTGGATTATTGTGTCAGCCTTCTCTCTGATCTCCCTTCCTCCTGTCTCTCCCCACTCCAGTCCATTCTTCATTCCACTTCCCGGATCATCTTCCTGCAGAAACACCCTGGGCATGCCGTTCCCCTCCTTAAAAACCTCCAGTGGTTGCCTATCAACCTCCACATGAAACGAAAACTTCTCACTCTGGGCTTCAAGATTCTCCATCACCTTGCCCCCTCCTACCTTACCACCCTCCTCTCTTTCTACTTCCCACCCCGCACGCTCCACTCCTCTGCTGCTCACCTCCTCACCGTCCCCCGTTCACGCCTATCCTGCCGTTGACCTCTGTCCCATGTCCTAGCGCTGTCCTGGAATGTCCTCCCTCCTCACCTCCACCAAACTAACTCTCTTCCCCTCTTCAAAGCCCTAGTGAGAGTTCACCTTCTCCAAGAGGCCTTCCCAGACTGAGCTTCCCCTTTTCCCTCTGCTCCCTCTGCTCCCTCTCTGCTCCCCCTCTGCTCGCCCTCTGCCCTCTGCTTCCTCCCCCTTCCCCCTTCCCCTCCCCTCAGCTAAGCCCCCTTTCCATCTGCTCCTCCCCCTTTCCCTTCCCCTCCCCTCAGCACTGTGCTCATTTGTATATATTTTTATTACCCTATTTATTTTGTTAATCCGGTGTACATCCCCTTGATTCCATTTATCGTGATTATGTTGTCTTGTTTTTGTCCGTCTGTCTCCCCCGATTAGACTGTAAGCCCATCATTGGGCAGGGATTGTCTCTATCTGTTGCCCAATTGTACATTCCAAGCGCTTAGTATAGTGCTCTGTACATAGTATGTGCTCAATAAATACTATTGAATGAATGAATGAATTAGTCCTCCTAATTATATGTACAAAATATGCTAATCTAAGTCAAGTTATTTGGCCTTCCAAAGACCACTTTGGTTTAATTTGCTCTAATATCCATTTGTTTTTTGGGAAATCCATGGTATTCACAAAGGCCCCCACCTGATACCAAATTGTAATTAAATGTACTCTCCCAAGAGCTTAGTAGAGTGCTCTGCACACAGTAAGTGCTCAGTAAAGACCACTGACTGATTGTAGCCTCTCTTCCCCTTCCCAATCCCTGCCTTGGGAGAGAGAGACGGGGTGGGATGGGGCCAGCTAATGATGTGGGCACTGATGCCAGGGCTGGATTAATACATTACCCTTCCAACTCCCTTTCCTTTCCCTTCCTGAACAGGGTTCAGACTGGGAGGTGAGGTATGGTGAAGTGACAGGACAGTGCTAACCACAAAGACAGAAAAATCTGTTTCTCTGAAATGCGTGACTTCAGAGAGCTGTGGGACATAACAAGGTCAATACTGTGCCAGGTGCAACGGGACTTAATCAAAGTAAATGTGGTATTCATTAAGTGCTTATTATGTGCTAAGTGTTGTACTCAGTACTGGAGTCAATATAAGATAATCAAGTGAGATACAGTCCCTGTCCAATGTGGAGAGCACAGTCTCAGTAGGAGGGAAAAGAAGTAATGAATCCCCATTTTACAGATGAAGAAACCTAGACAAGAAGAAGTTAAGTGACTTAATAATAATAATGTTGGTATTTATTAAGCGCTTACTATGTGCCGAGCACTGTTCTAAGCGCTGGGGTAGACATAGGGGAATCAGGTTGTCCCACGTGGGGCTCCCAGTCTTCATCCCCATTTTACAGATGAGGGAACTGAGGCCCAGAGAAGTGAAGTGACTCGCCCACAGTCACACAGCCGACGAGTGGCAGAGCCGGGATTCGAACTCATGAGCCCTGACTCCAAAGCCCGTGCTCTTTCCACTGAGCCACGCTGCTTCTCTGTTAATTCTGTTGTATTATACTTTCCCAAGCACTTAGTACAGTACTCTGCACATAATAAGCTCAATAAATTTGATTGATTGATTGATTGATTGATGAGCTCATTCTGCGAATGTGCATTCATCCCATATGGAAGGGGAGTCTCCATCTGATATGACTGTCCAAGGTCACAGATCAGGAGAGTGGCAAAGCTAGGAATAGAACCCAGGTCTTCTGATTCCCAGGCTGGTGTTATTTCCAATTAGACCACATCACATGTTTCAAGGCCCCCCATAAAATCAGATCCCCCAGGATCCTGTCTTGGACTGGTTCAAAGGACTTTAATTGTAGTATTTGTTATTTTTACTTTGTAGCATCTTTTAAGTGTTACCTATATGCAGAACATGGTTCCTGTCCCACATGGGGCTCACAGGATCTGACTGTAATAGAGATATTGACACACAGAATTATCACAAACAGATTTGTTTGGGGATAATGACCAACATGTTGGCTCTGTGACTGGACCCTTTTTTGGGCGAGGAATGTGTCTGTTATTCTGTTGTACTATACTCTCCCCAGCTCTTAGTAATAATAATAATATTGGTATTTGTTAAGCACTTACTATGTGCCAAGCACTGTTCTAAGCACTGGGGTAGATACAAGGTCATCAGGTTGCCCCACATCGGGATCACAGTCTTAATTCCCATTTTACAAATGAGGTAACTGAGGCCCAGAGAAGTTAAGTGACTTGCCCAAAGTCACACAACTGACAAGTGGCGGAGCCAGGATTAGAATCCATGATCTCTGACTCCCAAGCCCGTGCTCTGTGCTTTGCACACAGTGAGCACTCAATCAACATGACTGACTGACCGACTGACTGTGGAGGCCCTGGGATAAAAGGTGGACATCGTCCAATGTCCATCGTCCATCGTCCAACTCCCAACAGTCTGGCCCTTCTGCAGTCAGTCCATATGGAGACCCAACTTCTCTCAGCTGACATTTGCTTTATATCTGCTTATTTCTGGCTCTTTGCTTATCCAGGTCATCACCCTATACCACAGGGTGGACAGTTGCCAAGACAAAGCTCATCCTTTGGCATGAACTGTGCACTTTAATGTATAACCTTTGGACATTTGGTATCCTCCCCACCCCCAATCCCCAGCAACTTACGTACATATCTTTAAATTATATATTATATATTATTCATACTTTTTTCTGTCTCCCCCTCTAGACTGGAAGTTTGTTATGGGCAGGGAGTGTGTCTGCTAATTCTGTTGTATTATACTTTCCCAAGCACTTAGTACAGTACTCTGCACATAATAAGCTCAATAAATTTGATTGATTGATTGATTGATTGATGAGCTCATTCTGCGAATGTGCATTCATCCCATATGGAAGGGGAGTCTCCATCTGATATGACTGTTTGTTCTGTGGGGACAAGTGTGTTGAACACTCAGATGATATCCTGGGGACCTCTGCTCCTTTCAGTGGATTAGTTATATTCCCTCAATGGACTCCGGGAGCAGAGCTGAGGCATCCCCTATCTGTATCCCTCTAGAGTGTAAACTCATTGTAGGCAGGGAACGTATCAGTTTATTGTTACATTTTACTCTCCTAAGCACTTAGAGACAGTGGTCTGCACACAATAAGCTCTCAATAAGTTCAAGGGACTGACTGTAAACTCAACCTCTAGACTGTAAGCTCATTATAGGCAGGGAATGTGTCTGTTGTATTGTTATACTGTACTCTCCCAAGCTGCAGAGTACAGTCCTCTGCACACAATAAGTGCTCAATTAATATGATTGACTTCCTCTTGAATGTAAATGTCTTTCAGGCTTGTCTATCCCTAGTGTATAATACATTAGTTTGGGTCCTCACAGACTGCCAAGAGGGATTAACAAGCCCTGTTTGCTATACCCACTGTCTTGAATGAACATTGCCTGCTGGATGGTTAGTCAGCCAGTCAGTTAATCTTATTTACTGAGCACCTACTATGTTCATAGCACTGTATTAAGCACTTGGGAGAGTACAATATAACTATATCAGATACATTTCCTGCCCACAACAAGCTTACAGTTCAGTATTTTGTTTAGTATTTTGCATAAGATGTAGATGTGATTTGAACAAATAGGAAGACTGATGAAACTATTTTAAAAGTATATTCATTCATTCATTCAATCATATTTATTAAGTGCTTACTGTGTGCAGAGCTCTGTATTAAGCGCTTGGGAAAGTACAGTACAACAATAAACAGTGACATTCCCTGCCACAGTGAGCTCACAGTCTAGAGGCAGGGAGACTGACATCAATACAAATAAATAAAATTACAGATTTAAGTACTATGGGGCTGAGAAGGAGGAAGAATAAAGGTAGCAAGCCACGTGATGGAGAAGGGAGTGGGAGATGTGGAAAAGTGGGACTTAGTCTGGGAAGGCCTCCTGGAGGAGATGTGCCCTCAACAAGGCTCTGAAGGTGGGGAGAGAAACTGTCCATCAGATTTGAGGAGGGAGGGCATTCCAGGCCAGAGGCAGGATATGCGCCATGGGTCAGCAGTGAGATAGATGAGATCAAAGCATAGTGAGAAGGTTAGAAGAAGAGGAGTGAAGTATGTAGGCTGAGTTGTAGAAGAAGAGAAGGGAGATGAGGTGGGAGGAGGCAAGGTGATGGAGTGCTTTAAAGTCAGTGGTGAGGAGTTTTTGTTTGATATGGAAGTGGATAGGCAACCACTGGAGATTTTTGAAGACAGGGGATACCCTGCTACTCCTGAGCAAAGGAGTAATATAATTCCACAATGAACTTTCTTTTACCTCATTTTCAGTTTTATAGTAATTTGGGAAAGTAGTGAAAACTAATGGAAAGCATGGCCCAGGGAGTCAAAAGATCTGAGTTTTCCAATTTCAGCTCTGTCACTTGCCTGTTGTATGGCTTTGGCTCAGTCACTTAACTTCTCTGTCTTTCAGTTTTATCATCTGTAAAATGGGATTCATACCTGTTCTCCCTTCTAGTTAGATTATAAACCCCATATGAGGCAGAGACTGTGTCTGACTTGAATATTTACTTATATTTACTGCCTCCCACCACCCCCAGTTTAGTACAGTGCTTGGCATTTGTTAAGCTCTTTAACAAATATCACAGTTATTATTATAGGTGTTTTTTTCTGATGCATGACCAAATTACAGTCTCTTTACTCTCTGGTTTTCAAGGTTATTAATATAATTCTATGAAGAAGCTGAAATATAGTGCCACATTTAAACAGCTAAGATTTATAAATGAAAATATTTCCAATTTTGATTTGAATGTTAATTTACAAATTTTGAATATCTGAACTGTGAAATGGCTTATAAAAACATGTTCTAGCTAGATAGCATTTAAAATGAAAAACCCAGTGTAAAAATATAAATAAGTTTCGTCAAGTAGGTATGACCTTGTAGACAATGGCAATGCTCAATTTTTTTTTAGGAGAGGAAAATGTCTTATATAATGTAGTGAACTCAGAAGCTTCCAATTCAGTAGTTAAATAGGTAGTCTAACACAAACACACACACACACACACACACACACACACACCAACTCAGACTGTTCTCTCTGAAAGCCACTGCCTGCTTAATTAACTTTGGATTTGATGTTCAGATATGTAATCAAGAAAATCCTTTTAGAGCAGTTGGCAAATTCACATTTCTGCCCCTCTTCAAATCAGCCTTTCATCTATGTAATACTAAAGATCATAATTCATTTTTCATCTGTTCAGTTACTTCAGGGGCATCAAAGAAACAAAACACAGACATGAAGGTTAGGAAGTATTTATGCAAGAGTTCCTATCTGTTTTTCTCACTCCCTGTCAGCTGAAATTATCCTTTTTTCATGTAGTTTGAGAGAGTGTTGTCGTTGGTTAACTTACATGTACTGATCCATTTTACTTAGGTTGTGCCAACCCACAAAATAGGAAATGGAAAGTAGTAACAGCTATGTATTTTAGGTACCATGTTTCAGTGTAAATATGTAGAGACGGAATCACGGAAGAGCTTATGTGCCAAGCACTGTACTAATAGATGAGGTAGATACAAGATACTGGGCTATAAGATCCTTGAAGACAAGGAATGTATCTACCAATTCTGTTGCATTGTGTTCTCTCAAGTGCTTAGTACAGTGCTCTGCACATACCAAGTCCTAAATATGTATCTTTGATTTACTGATTGATAAACAGATTGGACACAGTCGTTCCTGTCCACATGAGTCTTACAGCTAGCTTTCTTGACTATAAACTCATTGTGACCAGGGAGCATGTCTACAACTTTTGTATTATACTCTCCCAAGCTCTTGTGACAGTGTTCTGCACACGGTAAGCATGATCAATACCACCAATTGACTGATTGAGGGGAGAACATGTTTACTGAGTATTGGCAGCTAGTAATAGAATTGTGTCCAAGTCATTTTTGAGAACTACTTCATAAGTTGTGCCAATATTTGGTTTATTTTCTTGGGTAAAACTTTCTTCAACTGTAAAGAGTTAATATATAGTTATCAGTGATTGGGAGAAAGACAAGACAGACTAGGGAGACAAAGGTTTCATGGGGAGAGTTGATTAGTCAGTAATCATTTCTCTATTTCTCTGTCATTTTCACTTCTTCGGGGAAAAAAGGAGATTGCCAAAATCAGTTGATTGCTTAATAAAGCACGACAAAGACCCGTATAAGACTGCAGAATTTCTGAAAGATGGAATCGCTGAAGCGTGGTGAGGGAAAAAAGAAGACTATTTCCATGTTTCCTCTCCTTTTCCAGTGTTAACTATCATTTATGTTTTGCATTTCAGTAAAAAAGTTACAGATCTTTAAATGCAATTTCATTAGTGGTATAAATCAATGAAACATTATTTTCTGAGAATATAATTTCAGTGGAAATGTTCTTTTTTTTCCTGATCTACTTAGTGCAAAATCTAACTCTGGTTGCCAAACCAACATTTGCTGAGAAAGTGGCATGTAGACAATGGTAATACCAGAAGCCACACTTTTCCTCATCTCCCACTCTCTTCCGCTCCCTTTGCTCTTCCCCCCTCCCCTCCCCACAGCATATATATACATATATAATAATATATAATTTTATTTATTTATATTGATGCCCATTTACTTGTATTGATGTATGTCTCTGCCCTCTAGATGGTGAGCTTGTTGTGGGCAGGGAATGTCTCTCTTTACTGCTGTATTGTACTTTCCAAGAGTTTATACAGTGCTCTGCACACAATAAGCACTCAATAAATATGACTGAATGAATGAAGCTAGACCACATAATGCTGACCCCAAATGCACCCCCCCCCCATTAATTCCATGATTTAGCTTATCTCCCCATTGGCAAGTAACATTTCTGTTCCTTCCATTACTGTCTCATCCTTCTCACTCCACAGGGAGGTTCATGACAGCTCTGGACTTGTGAATAACATAAATCCATTGCTCAGATCCCAAAAATAAACAAAATATGTACATTTAATCACACAGTCAAACCATCATATGTTCCTGGAAGCTCAAAAAAAGTTTTTAATCAATCCAGAAGATTATGTACTCAAATATACTAGTTGCAGCTAACCACTGAAATTGAGACTGGCTTTCATTTGTAGCACTAAGGATCATATGGCTTGACACTATTTTTGGAAATACAAATTCATCTTTAAAGATTTAATGAATATTCCCTCAATTTAATTTTTAAAATGTCCTTGTCATGCAAATGTTTTAGTGCCATTGATCATTTTCTGGAAATGTACATTTATCTCAAATGCAAACAACATTTCATTTTCCAAGGAAAGATGTTTTACTTGTTTACTTAAATGGTGTATGTGCATCCTGTCAAGTGTAGGCGAATTTTATTTTCATCAAATTATCCTGTACATCACAAAAAAGAAACATTTCCTTCAGAAGATCTTTCTGCAATTTCAGTCCTTTTTGCCATCCTAGGTGTAGATTGTCAGGTTTTCTGTTTATTATTCTACCTCGTAACTTCTAGTTCAGTGCTCTTTGCTCTGTCAAACCATTTATCAACCTCTTTGGGATTTACAACCTTCAGATACTGGAAAATTGTTAACATGCCATCCTTCAGATGTTGTTTAGACAAGTTATACACATGCAGTGCATTTATTCTTTCACAAGTCAGTTGCTCCAGTCTTTCTCATGTCTGATTGTCTTCTCTGGAGTCTTTCCATTTTCTTTGGTGCTTTCTGATAATTGGAATGCTCAAATTGAGCACAGGTGTTACAGATGTAGTCTCACCAGTTTTTTGGAAGTGAGCTAGATCTTTATTGCTTTGAACAAAAAACCCTAATCCAATTCTACCTCTCCTTTTTTTTTTCACTTCTACACATTTTGCTGCCCAAACAGAATTTAACAGAATGCCCTCATGGGAGAGATGGTTCAGCTCCTCCGTCAATACTTGCAATGCTATCTAGACGTTTAGTGTGCTGATCCTAAAATTCTCCAATATCATCACTGCCTGTGTATGGTGAGAGGTGATACATGTACTGTCAAAAAACGCACAATGTTGGAAAACTTGGCAGATCTATGAATTAAATGCACACCTAGTTACCCACAACTGCCAAGTTAACTCCAGAACTTTAAAGAATCTCCGCATAGGCATTAATGCAGAATCTCTCTTCGTCTTCTGATCTATTTTGCAGTAGGAAATCTCACTTAGTCCCAGTTAATAAGGGATAATTGGTGGCTGTGCTATATGACTTTACGGTGTATATCTCATGTTTAAGTTAAATGTATAGCCTAACACTTGCAGGTTCATGGCTCTATAAAAACATTTTCAAAATTAGTATTATCTGAAAAACAGAATCTACTCACATTATGCCTTTAAATCATATGATGAATGAAAAGGTGAACTATATTAGTGGTATTATCAACCCCTTGCTACGTGGGATACATTAAACTCTTAATTGCCATCTTTACCTTTATTTCATAATCAGTCAGTCAACTGCATTTACTGAGGGCTTACTGTTTGCAGAACACTGTATTAAATGGTTGGGAGAGTATAATATAACTATATAGCAGGCATATTCCCTTCCCACAATGAGCTTGTCTCTCCCTTGTCTAGAGGGAGAGACAGACATTAATATGAATAAAATTGTAAAATTTTAATAATAAAATTATGTAAAATATGTACATAAATGCTGTGGCCCTGAGAGGGGGGTAGGAATAAAGGGAGCAGATACAGGCAGTGAAGAAGGGAGTGGGAGAAGAGGAAAGGAGGGCTTACTTAGGGAATGCCTCTTGGAGATGTGCCTTCAATCAGGCTTTGAAGGTGGGAAGAATAATTATCTGTTAGATATGAAGAAGGAAGGCATTTCAGGCCAAAGGCAGGAGGTGGGATATTTCAGATAAAGTCCTTATCAAAGAAGGAACTCATAATCTAAATTGGGGAGGACAAACACATTAATAAAAGTAAGTTTGTAAACAATGGGATCTAAGAAGAAGCACACTGAGAAATAAAGAATATAACATGGGGAAGCCGTTCTTAGAGGCGGAAATCCTCAGCAGCCTCATCGCTCTGGACCGTGGTCCTTGGCTACAAATGACAGTCTCTACCATGTTCCACTTTCCACCAGTTCTAAAAACTGCTGGGAGCCCTGCCTCTGATGCAGGAACAGGGCAGCTCCACTGTGACAGTGAAGGAAAGCAGGTGGTTTCTGTGGGATTGGCATTTTCAGGCAAAATTCATTTATAAACTGAAGCTTCTTACAAACTGCTGCTGCTTCAAAATTCTTGTCAGCTTCTCCTTCCACGATTCTCTTCTTTCATAACTATCTAATCACCATTCAAAAAGGACATAGTGTTTACTACAGGCCTGACACACTGGGAACAAGTTAAGTGTGTACAACTTCACAATAAAAATCAGTCCTGATCATTTCAGCATTCATCCCCTGTCCAACAGCATTCATGCACAGACATTGAATAATCATGGACAATTTTAGAGAGTTTGTAGCATTCACAAAGATTATTAATGTTCATAAAAGTTCAGGAAGTGGAGGATAGTCAGTCTTAGGTGAATGATTTGACCTGACTACTATGTTAGAATTCACACTGTTTATATAACAAACATCTGAAGTTTGATATCTATGCACAGAATTGAAAACTACACAAGGACTAAAATTGATGATGACTGACAAATTATTCATAAAAGATCTTTGGAATTTGATAGGAAGGAAAATAATATTAATTCCTTTATCAAGCTAATTGTTCCATCATTAGCAATAACTGCTTTTACAAGTAATTAATATTGATCCAGCAATCCATCAATGGTATATATTGAGCACTTACTGTGTGCAGAACACTATACTGAGCATTTAGGAGGGTACAATACAGCAGAGTTGGAAGCCACATTCCCTGCCCACAAAAACTTGAAGTCCACAGGGTGAGGAATACATGAATATAAATAAATAAATAAGTAGGTGCTGAAAGACTGAGGGGGGGATGAATTCGAAGTGCTTAAAGTTTGTAAATAGTCTTTGGAATAATTAATAATATAAGCACTCTTAATAGAGGAGCATCATATACTAGTCAATGATTGGTTCCCAAGAATATATAAATTGCATAATAAATAAAGTATGAATAATTTGTAACAACCACAAAAACAAAATATTTAATACTGATAAAATGGAGAAATCTGACTTCCATATATCTTATAAAATGCAATTGAGAAAATTTGCTTTTATCTTTAAGGAAGAAATTAGTATCTACATAACCTCTCCTGCCTCGGTGACCCCTTTACACTTTCTTTCCTCATCTTTTTATAAATAATGCTTCCTTTCATCCACCATTATTACCTTCTAAAATGACACAACTGGTAAAACTGTGAAAATCTTAAGGAATGAATAATCAAATGTGGTAATTGCAAGGCCTTATGCCCTTATCATGAACATCATAAAGGCGTTTACTGGAATTTTTCCTGTATAAAAGCTTAATTATCAAACATGATTAAGTATTTCCTTAGACAGTCCAAAATATATGATTGAAAAACAACACTGACTATTTTAACAAGTTTAACGTGATAGAGTGAGCACCTGCATGTACACCAGATCTCACCAGCAGTAGTGTCAACCTTCAACGTATGCATGTGGGGGGGGTCTGTGTATATATTTGTGAGTGTTTGGGCCTCAATGATACTACTTCTAATACTGAGCTTTTAATCATTGAATTCTCTTGTGCCCCTTGGGGATCAGGATTCATGTCTAACTCACCTCTGCATAACCTCCCCACTTCTTTAGTACAGTGATTCTTATTACAGTTCTCAGCACACAGGAAGTGCTTAACAAATACTATTACTCTTACAAGCAAAATTGATGAGATGGAGCAGCGTGGCTTAGTGGAAAGAGCAGGGGCTTGTGCGTCAGAGGGCATGGGTTTCAATCCCAACTCTGCCACTTGACAGCTGTGTGACTTTGGGCAAGTCACTTAACTTCCCTCTGCCTCAGTTTCCTTGCCTGTAAAATGGGGATTAAGACTGTGAACCCCACGTGGGACAATCTGTTACCCTTTTATCTCCTCCAGCGCTTAGAACAGTGCTTGGCACATAGTAACCACTTAACAAATACCATTATTTTTATTATTATTATTAATCACTTCTTGCACACTACAGCCATGGGAAGATTTTCCCTGATGGCACTGTTGCATTCATTACTTGAGGTCCCTCTCTCTGTTTTCATTTTTCTGTCTTGCCATGCTCTAGCGGAAACTTCTGCCCCAAGATAGTTACCCAATATCTGATTACGGACTGACAGCCAGACTGATCCATTTTCTACTGCTGTTTCCCAATTGATCGCTGAAGCCCCAGTATTTCTGAGTGGGCTTCATTGTGTCATCAGAGTATTTCTTCTGCCCCCTTACCTTTTGATTACCCTATATCAGCTCATCTTTAGCAGCTAATTTGAATATCCAGCTGCTGATACTGTGCGTATGTCCTGTCCAGTGAAGGGTAGATGTGATGAGATGCAGCGGTTATGAATGCATTAATAACAACAACAATAATAATAATGCAATAATGATGGTGTTTGTTGAGTGCTTATGTGCTTGGTGTTTGTTAAGATCAAGCACTGGGTTAAACACTAGGGTAGATACATAATAATCAGGCCAGACCCAATCCTTGTCCCACTGAGGCTCATAATTTTATAGGAGAGGGAACAGGTATTGTTGCTGAGGGTTAATTGTTTGGGAGTTTACCATTTTGGACATGATATTAAGGATTGCATGTAGATGGCAGTGGTAGAACTGCTCTTAAAGTTAAATACAATGTCTTTGAGAAGCTTTATGTCTAGGTATAATAATAATAATGTTGGTATTTGTTAAGCGCTTACTATGTGCCAAGCACTGTTCTAAGCGCTGGGGTAGACATAGGGGAATCAGGTTGTCCCACGTGGGGCTCACAATCTTAATCCCCATTTTACAGATGAGGGAACTGAGGCACAGAGAAGTTAAGTGACTTGCCCACAGTCACACAGCCGACAAGTGGCAGAGCTGGGATTCGAACTCATGAGCCCTGACTCCAAAGCCCATGCTCTTTCCACTGTCTCATAAAGATTCTGTGGTCTGTGTATCTTCATTTTTGTCTGAGCCTTTGTGCTATTCTGTCTTTGAATCTTCCTAAGGACACACCAAGTCTTCCTATTTTGGTTTTTGACCTCCTAATCTATCCTTGTATCACTGAGCTATGTGCTGCTCCTTAAATAAACATTATCAATAACAATTGTGTTACAAATATTTTGTTCTCTCTAAAGTCTTCTGGGGATGAACTTTTCTTCTTATCCCCAGCATATTAGAATAGTGTCTCAGAGTTTAGTATTCTAAAGACACCATTTTTGCTCCATCTCATAAATTAATGAAGCTTCAAAATGGAGCATCTTGTAGGAGAAGGATGGCCTCACCTTTCATTTTGGTTCCAGTTCAGTAGATTTTGATCATTGTCACTGCTGAATTTCCAGGACTATTGGCTGGACATTTGGAAGAATTTGCAATAAGCTGGACATATATTACTGTTATTTATTTATTTATGAAGTAATTGCTGGCTGTCCTCTGTGGTTAACACCGATCTAATGGAATCTAGGTTTTGTAGTGGTTTTTATGCTTAATAATAGAACATTGCATGTCTCATTGATCACCAGTCATAAATATTAAAATAAGAGCACAGCTTCAAGATTGCTATCATGCATAATGCATGGCTCTGTGACCGGAATTATACAATCAATTTATCTCACATTAATCAATGTAATACGTTCCTGAACTTTACAAATAACCTGTGACATAGTAAAAGTATGAAGTGCCAATTATTAGCTTAATTAAGGCAAAAGAGAATTGTCTTTTCCCAAACACTATTTTTACTATCTTGTGCAAAATTTCACCTCCCTCACCTTTCAGTTATAGCAGTACCTTAAAGATTAATACCACTAAACATTGCTGACTTCAGAAATTTCAATGAGTCTAAACAAATTTCTTAAAGGAAGGTAAACAATTTAATTATAGATGACTAATGAACGTTGATTATTTCTAGTGCCATGGGTGTCAGGAAATTCAGAGGTTATCAGCAGCAGCCAGACCAGTCTTTCAATCAGCCTTCAGAGGTGACCTCTCCAGTTTCTTGTACACTTAACATATATGGGTTATGTGCTCATGTTGCCTATGTAGACAAATGTTTGGGCAATATGCTTTAAATTTCTGATGCAATTTGATTAGAAAGAAAAGGGAGTATTTGAAATTGTAACTTATGGGATGGAATCTCTTATTAATGATGGATGAGTCTCTCTCTAAATATGAAGACTTTGGGAAGGAGAATCTGTGAGAAGGAAGTGATTCTAATGCTAATGGTTTGGAGAGTACCACTGCTGTTCTCCTGACCTGCCAATCATGGTCCTTCTAAGGCAGCAGACACAAGAAGAGAGTATGTGGGCAGAGGTGTAGTACATTCTGAAAAGTGTGCAATAATTTTATCTTTGAAAAATTGTAACAAGCAAATGCCATGAGTTAGCATCATAGACCATTAGCGAGTGGTTGCCAGCAGAGCTATCTTGGTAGCCACTCATGTCTTCATTACTGATCCTAGCCAGCCCGCTGGGGGACTTCTGCTCAGCCTGTTCAATGCACAAAATGCCTTCAATAGTTTTTTGGTCAGAAACCTTAACCAATGATGTCAATAGACCTACACCCTCTTTCCTACTTACAATGGTTTCACTCCATCATTGAAGTGAATTATACACAAAGCATACTATGATAATTTTCCAATCAATTTGTAATTTCAAATAACGTTATGGATGAATCCTAGAATGTGCATGTAATTAATTTACACATTTTACTTGTTGAAGTACTCATTTATTCTTTCCATACTCTTGAAACTATCCAGGGTATCAAACAATCTTTGTATTGAACACTTAATAATGAGAAGCAACATTGTGTAGTGGGAGCATGGTCCTGGGAGTCAGAAAGTCATGGGTTCTAATTCCAGCTCTGCCATTTGTCTGTTGTGAGACCTTGGACAAGTCACTTCACTTCTCTGGGCCTCAGTTACTTTGTCTGTAAAATGGGGATTATTGAGATGGTGAGCCCAACATGGGACAGGAACTAGGTGCACCCTGATTTGCTTGTATCCACCGTGTGCTTAGAAGAGTGCCTGGCACAAAGTAAATGCTTAACAAATACCATCATTATTATTATTATTTGTTAAACATTTACTACATGCCAAGCACTGTACTAGATACAAAAGAAGCAGTGTGGCCTAATAGAAAGAGCACAGGCCTGGGAGTCAGATGATCTGAGTTCCAATCCCTGCTCCACCATGTTTCTGCTGTGTAACCTTGGGTAAGTCACTAAAATTCTCTCTGCTATAATTTCTTCATCTGAAAATGAGGACTAAATCCTACTCCCTCTATTTAGACTGAGATCGCCATGTGTAACAGGCACCAACTTGAATATCTTGTATTTATGCCAGTGTTTAGTATAGGGCTTGGCAGTTCACAAATGCTAGTACTGTGAAATAAGCAGATCAGACACAGTCCTCCAGTGCTGTGCACACAGTAGGCTCTCAGTAGCACCACTGATTGGTTGATTCATTCATTGATCATCTGAACCAAATTCTACTTTTTCCTATTGGGAAAAATCAATCAGTCAATCAACAATATTACTGCATGTGTACTGTGTGCAGAACACTCTATTAAGTGACTGGGAGAGTACAATGTAATAATAATTCTAATAATGATGGTGATGATGATTATAGTAATATTAAGCCCTTACCTTGTGCCAAGCACTGTACTAACTGTTGGAGTAGATACAAGATAATCAGGTACCACATGGGGCTCACATTCTAAACAAGAGGGAAAACAGGTATTGAATCCTCATTTTGCAGATAGGGAACCGAGGCGGCCCAGAGAAGCTGTGACTAGCCCAAGATGACGCAGCAGGTAATGGCCGAACTGGGATTAGAATCCTGGTCCTCTAACTGCCAGGCCTGAACCTGGCCATGCTGCTTCTTAATAGAGTTGGTAGAAAGCATTCCTGCCCTCAACGAGCTTACAATATAGTTCAGAAGATCACAGACCTGCAATAAACTCAATTTAATTTTAGTTCCCATTCTTGGACTTTTTAAGCCAAAAGTAATTTACAGAGGTTTTGTTTTCAATCAGTGCAAATGCAATGCTTTTCTGTCTTCTAGACTGTAAATGTGTTATGGGACCAAAATATGTAAGCTAATTCTGTTGTAATAATGATAATAATAACAACAGTAATGGTATTTGTTAAGCTCTTACTATGTGTCAAGTACTGTTCTAAGTCCTGCAATAGCCACAAGCTAATCAGGTTGGACATAGTCCCTGTCCCACATGGTACTCACTGTCCTAATCCCCATTTTTACAGGTGAGGTAACTGAAGCACAGAAAAGTTAGGTGACTTGCTGAAGGTCACACAGCAGACAGGTGGTGGAGCCAGGATTATAATCCTGGTCCTTCTGACTCCCAGGTCCATGCTCTACCCACTAGGCTGTGATACTTTACCAAGCACTTAGTACAGTGCTCTGCACACAATAATTATTCAATAAATAAAATTAATTGATGGACTTTCGTCAATAATAATTATTCCTAGCCCATTTGCAATTCAGCCACACTACTCAATTGACAAAAGGCTTAATCTTACTTAGTGAAGATGCCAGAAAAGGAAATTAGCAATAAATTAGCTCACATATTAAAATGCATGCACTGTTGAACTACAGAGGGTTTTTAAGCTTTCTCAAATACTGATTCTTCAGTTTTAATAATAATTTCATAGTCCATGAAGTACATGTGGTTGGTGCTGCAATCTCTTGTTTATGCTTTCTGAGTTTGTTTTGTGTTTGGCTTGATTCTGAGATGGAAGACTTTATCGAGCTGATATCGCACAGGCTTTTGCAAAGTTGCTGTTATTTTCTTAAATCAGCAGATTCACTATTTGCTTCATTATAAATAATGAGTAAGATTCATCCATCTTGTTATGTGTTGTGTTCAAGAAATGAGATGGAAGAACTGACATGATTCTTTCCAGACTGTGTCTTCTCTAGGGAAGCTTGACCCCTTTTGGTGACAGTAGAGTTGTATTTTTCATCATACATTAAAAATTCATTTCTGGCATGTCCACTTATCCCGTTCATGAATTTGGTCAAACACTGCTTGCCAAAATAGAAAATGAGCCCAACCCCCAAAATGACTGCATCAATTGTTTAACTCAAATTATTTATCAGAATATATTTCCTAATGCCTGATGTCACTGGTTATTTTCTTTAAAAGTAATAACTCAAAAAAAAAAAGATGCAGCTTTGCTATGGAAAACATTGAATGGAGTAACCACAATGGGGATTGTAACCCTGGAATGCCCTGGATTAAGTAATATATGGTCTCTCTTACAAGGAACCTTGAATTGTTTCTATTGAAATACATATTTAAATTCCAATTTATATTCAAATTATCCAGGACCAGTAATGACAGAAGTTACAAGATGGCTAAACCTTTCACCAAGAATCTACTAAGCTAGGATTTGGTCCTGGCTTCCATTTGAGACATCTTCATCAGCTATTCTGCCACATACCTGAGGGATGGGAATAGACTATCATCGTTCATCACATGTTTTGCAGAAACATCAGGGACAGATAGACTCTCAGCAAATTAATCGTCTTAGGGGTAGAAATTCAGAACATTAAAACGTTTGTGATTCTTATGCAAATAGTTGGGATGTGATCTGTAGTAGAACATGCTGATGATTAGCGTGACTGAATAATTGGGAAATCTGACAACACGGACAGTGCCACGTATTTCTGTTTTATCAGTTGAAAGAAAGAAAAAAACTTTATTAAGGAATAAATAGACTGTGCTGAGTTGGTTTCTATGATTCCCTTTCATCGTGTAAAGTGTCTTGGGAAGATCCTGTCAGGCCCAGTGGGGACCTAAACTCCTAAATTTATAGGATAACACTGGAGAAATCAGCTTTCTCTTCCTGTGGATGCCTTCGATTCTGCCATTTCCCCTTTTAGGATTTACTTGTTCTCAGTTCTCATTGTTCCCTGGCCATGGATTGTCTTTGACAACTACTCTATTGAGATTTTTGTTAAGTGTTTGTTAAGCATTTACTATGTGCCAGGCACTGTTCTAAGTGCTAGGGTAGATACAACCCTACACGATACACGAGAAGATACACAAGAAACAGCGTGGCTCAGCGGAAAGAGCACGGGCTTGGGAGTCAGAGGTCATGGGTTCAAATACCGGCTCTGCCACTTGTCAGCTGTGTGACTGTGGGCAAGTCACTTAACTTCTCTGTGTCTCAGTTACCCCATCTGTAAAATGGGGATTAAGACTGTGAGCCTCACGTGGGACAACCTAATTACCCTATATCTAACCCAGCGCTTAGAACAGTGCTCTGCACATAAAAAGCACTTAACAAATACCAACATTATTATTATACAACTAATTTTGGGTTGGACACAGTCCCTGTCCCACATGGGGCTCAAAATCGTACTTGCTCAACTCTTTCTGCACCCTAACTCACCCACTTCATTCCTCTCAAGCCTTTCTATCATTTTCACTGAGCCAATCTTGATGAGTTCTCTCACTGAAACATGAATGTCTGAGGATCTGTTGTCACAACATCCTTGAATAACCAACCATGAAATCTCAAATCTGTCCTTTCGGAAATGGGAATGAGTCAAGAACTTGATCTGTTCTGTGGCTAACCAGAGATCTGGATCAAAGCTACCTGCTCAATATTCTTTCTCTGTGACTAGTGGCATTAAACAACCCCTGTATTCTCCGAGACACTTCCGTACTAATGTCTGAGGGCTTGCTGCTGGCACATTCAGGGGCCTGAGGAGTACTGGGTCTACATGAGGAAACGCCAAGGTGAGAGACCCTTGAAACTGAGTTCACTTAATACGGAAGAATGAGGGCAGAAACTCTCAATCCTTGAGTTACTATTAGCAAATGATTGCATATTAGTGGCCATGTGGAGATATCCAATGACTCACTTGTGATATTACATGAGTTGCTTATTACTCTCGGATGAAAATCAGTCTGATAACAACCCAAGTGCTACATCGCAGCTCCTGTTCCGATGATATTAATCAATGGTGTGTAGCTTAAAGCACTTTTTAGGATGAAATCTCTCCTTTAGGGCCCTGAATGCCAGTTCTAGCTCTGCCCCAAATTTGCTCTGTTTACTTCAGCAATTCACATCATCTCTTTTTTCTCAGTTCCTTTATTGGTTAAATGTAAATGGCAATCCAATCAACCTAACGAAGTAGCTTGATGAAGATCTGAAGACTGATTAAGAATCATTTTATCAAGTCAATATAAAGAACTTGACAACTACTGGGAAAGTTTGGAAATGTGTATTTTTATGTTCTTTTTCAGGTTTCCTTCCTGTTTCTCAGTCCATATCATTCCGCTAATGGAAAGCTTGTGATGGCTCCACATTCTCATTTCCGAAATGCCAGGGTTATTTAAGTCTGTTATCAGTATGCCTCAGATCCCGTAACCTTTGTGTCCTCCCCTCACCCTACCTGCTCTCCCCAGTAGCCAAAGTGAACCTCCTCACCCTGAGGCAGAAGGAAGAAATCATTTGGAGGAATAAGGAAGATAGCTGGACAACTCATTAAGAGGACTTTTAAATGGGGTCAAGAGAAAAGTTGCAAAGTTTCTAATGCTAAGTCAAAACTTTTTAAGAGGAACTTTATCCAGTGAGAAATTTCAAGTAGGTGAGATCCTTTAGCTTCTAACTGTGGGTGAAACCAAAAAGACATTATTGTCTTCAGCATCATCAATACTATCATTATCACCATCATTGTCATCCTCATCATTGTCATCATCCTCATCATTATTGTTATTATCATTAGCATCACCAGCATGAGCAGCGCTTCTTGTATAATAACAATAACAGTAACTTGCCCAAGGTCACACAGCAGACAATGGCTGTCTTCTGGGTGTCATCAAGCAATCAATTCATTAACCAGTGGTATTTACTGAGCATTTGCTGTGTGAAAAGCACTATACTAAGCACTAAGAGTACAAGCCCCATGCTCTGTAGGAGATGTCTCTCGTGAGAAGCAGCATGGCATAATGGATAGAGCAGTCAGCAGGACTTGGGTTCTAATCCCAGCTCTGGCAGTTGTCTGCTGTGTGACCTTGGGCAAATCACTTCTCTGTGCCACAGTTACCTCATCTGTAAAATGAGGATTATTGTGAGCCCCATGTGGGACAGGGACTGTGTCCAACCTGATTATCTTGTATCTACCCCAGTGCTTAGAACATTGCCTAGCACATAGTAAATGCTTAATAAATTCCATTATCATTATTATTATTATTATTATCAGAGTACCACCCATAAGCCACCACAGTGCAGGGGTGAACAGTCAGAAGCAAAATAATTTATGACATTGCTGGAGAATGTTTCTGCTTTGTGTGGTGGACAAGTTCAGGAAAACACCCTGAAAAGAACTGGCAAATATGAGTGAATACCCTGGCAAACAGTCCTCTGATCTTTGGTGCTACAGCAAAGCATCAGTCCCATATTGCATTCATTTTGGCCATAAGTAGGTTTTTGTCCCTTAAGTATAAGTGTACACATTGCAATGTTCAGCACCCTTTCTGCAGGCTATAGTGTCTCCCTGCTTCTACCCTCTTTCCGTCTTCAATACATGCTGCATCCTGCTGCCCAGAATGCTTTCCTAAAACACTCAGCACAGATCTCTCTATTTCTCAAAAGAGTTTCAATGGTGGTTCATTCCTCTCAGCATCAAGTGGAAATTTCATATCGTTAGCTTTTAGTCATTTCAGTAGCTTTCTCCCTCTTGAAAAGAACCATTGCCTAGTGGAAAGAGCATGGGCCTAGAAATCAGAGGACCCAATTTCTAATGCCAGGACTGCCTCTTGTCTACTGCGTGACCTTGGGCAAGTCACTTCACTTCTCTGGGCCTCAGTTACCTCAACTGTAAAATGGGGATTGAGACTATGAGCTCCACATGGGACAGGGGCATGCTCATTCCTTTTGCTTGTACCCAACCCAGCACTTAGAACAGTGCTGGGCACATAGTAAGCGCTTAGCAAATACAATACTACTAATAATACAGCACTTTTGCACCACTTCAGTACTTATGTGCAGAGTCCTTTAAAACTTTTGTACGTACTATTTTTCATATTCAATTATTTAAGCATTTCCTTCTCCTATCTGTAAGTTATTATGCAATTGTGTCCCTCATTAGATTGTAAATTCCTGACTGCACATCTTCTATCTTTATTTTACTCTTTCGAGAGGTTAATAGAGAGTGCTTCTCACAGAAGGTACTAAATAAATACTATCCATTAATTTATTCAATAGTGCTGCTTCTAAAGTTGGTGATGATGATGATGAGTAAACATCATATCCCTTTTGAAATTATTGTCTGCTGCTTGCACTCTAATCACTGAAAACAGTTTGAGATTTCCTCAAAATTATATTTGCACATTTCAAAATGATAAGTTTTCCAACAATTAGAATTTGAAAGACGGTATGATTTATAGCTGCTGTGAATCTTTCAATGTGGCATTAAATGTCTTCCTTTGAGGTGGTTTGAGAAATGCTCAAGGCTAAAACATGATTGTTTGGAATTCAGAGCTTAACCCAAAAACTCAATAAAGAATATGGGAGAATGTCTTAAATGAAATCTTAAATGAAAACCTTGTAAATCAAAACTAATCCTTCTAAATAGCATCAATGTTATAAATACGGAGTTTGTTCCTGAACCAAAATCAGAAATGCTATTTTATCAAAATTACCCAGAGCTGTATTCAATAAATAACAGAAGATTTCTGTAGCTGCATTAGCACACATATTTTGAGAAATAGCAGAACAAACTTTCAGTTCATTCATTCATTCATTCAGTAGTATTTATTGAGTGCTTACCATGTGCAGAGCACTGTACAGTTCCTTCACAGACAGTCTATCCTCCAAGGTAACTCCACCTAGCAATCAGCTAATCTTCCTCCCACTGCTCCCCTGCCCCTGTCACTTTGCCCCCCTGGTCCGCATAAATTATCTCCCTATTCTTTCTCCAGTCAATCAATTGTACATCTATTTTGTTCAAAGCACTATACTATGGAAGAGTTGAGAAGCAGCGAGGCTTAACTGATAGAGCATGGGACTGGAAGTCTGAAGGACCTGAGTTGTAATCTCAGTTTCACCATTTGTCTGCTCTGCAACCTTGGACAAGACACTTAACTTCTTTCGTGTCTCCAGAGAAAGCAGCATGGCTATTGGAAAGAAGCATGGGACAAGGGAGTCAGAGGACCTGGATTCTAACCTTCAGCTCTGCTAGTTGCTTACTGTGTGACCTTGGGCAAATCAATTAACTTCTCTGTGCCTCATGATATCCTGTTCTCCCTCCTACTTCTCCTTCTACTTAGAATGTAGCCACATATGGGACAGGGACTGTGTCCAACCTAATTAACCTGTACCTACTCCATCACTTAGAACAGTTTGACACACAGAAAGAGCTTAACAAATACCATAAAAAGGAATATAAAATAATTAGTGGACATGATTCCTGTTCTCAATTAGCTTAAAATCTAGCATGAGAGAAGAAACTCTGAAATAGATTCCAGATAGGAGGGAGAATGAAGAAAAGGGATTATCTACATAGACCATTTTTAAATTAGATGGTGTTTAAGATAGGTACCAAAATACTACAGGAGGTTGTGAGTGCCTAAGTGCCTAGGTGACACAGAAGATCTGATCAGGATTTGGGAGGTTTATAAAACAGGGAAGATTAGACATTAATATGGGAAAGTCACCTGGAAGAGTTATATCGAGAAGTCTTTGAAAGTAGGAAGATGAAGGACTGGTGGAGTTGGAGGGGAGAGAGTTTCAGGACAGGAGGAAGGATTTGAACATGAGGTTGGAAGTGGTAGAGGTGAGAACATGACCTAGAGAGGAGTTTAGCTTGAGAGAAGAATGTGAACTGGAGTGTTGTGGGAAAGGAGAGGGGAGAAGTACTCTCCCCTATTAGGACTTTTAAAACCCCATTTCTCAGCTGCTTTCAGGCACCTTCTCTCCCCTCTACCTGTTTCCCCCAGTGCTACTACCATGAAGGCAAATTTTATATAGTCAAAATGTGTTTTAAAAGTGAAACCCTGTAAATTTTGAAACATTGAAATAATTCAAAATGTCTTAAGTAGAGGGCTGCCTACATTTTGTCATAGTTTGTCCCCTAAGCTTGATAGTGATAGCCCCCTTTTTGTGCGATCCTCATATATGTAATTCATAATTTAGGAGTCTTGTTTCAAGGGCCTTCTACCTACTTAGTGAAATTCCAGTTTCCCTCAGTGATGTACAGAAGTACTACAAATCTATATTACATTACATATTTTATAGCAAAATTGGGGAAAGACAGATATATGAGAAATGTGGTATTTTACAGTGTTTGGCACAAATGAGGATACTGTAATAATGTTCAGTACTTAGAATTATATGGTGCATTTCATCTTCAATGTGCTTTACAAACATTAATTAATTCAGCTGAATAATCACTATAATATTTTGGTCTAGCACATCTATACAAATCTTTGGGGAATATGATTTTTTTTAACATATTACAATGCCTTCCAATTCCTCAGAGAGGTCCGTGGGTAATGTGAATATTTCTTCCCATTTAAAACATGGAAAAGATACATCAAGTAAATTTAAATGCATTACGGCAAATTATTCATGTTTCATAAGACTGAATCCTCTAATTCTTGGCTCTTCTCTTTTGTATTTCTATGACACCATCATTCTTGAAAACCGACAAATTTGGAATTCCATAGCCTATCATTCATAGTGAAAGGAAATATGCATTTCTGTAGTCACAGCCATCATTTGCTTCCCCCAACTCAAGAGAGTATGTGCATATTCATTGTTGAGAATAGAGAATATTAAACAACACAATAGTGTAATGTGATAATTAACTAGTTTAGTTTTCATCTTTATCAAAATGACTTATTTTCTGGTTTCTTTGTCACCATGGAAATGCCAGGTCAAGGACTTGCTGCTGCACTCTCTCTGCACTGCCGCTCCACCCTGGAATCCAGAAGAAGCAGCCCTTAGGACTCTCTGACCTCACTGCGGCTCCCTCCCCTGCAGTGCCACTGCCCCTGTGCAATAATAACTGTACATATTGAGCACATACTGTGTGGAAAGCCTGCACTAAGGATTTTTGGAGAGTACAATTCAGTGTTAGACATGATTTGACCTCGGGAGTTACAATCTAGCGAAGATACAGCCATTAAAGAGTAGAGGCCTAGGAGTCAGAGGATTAGGTTAATCCCGATCTGCCATTTGTCTGCAGTGTGACTGGCCAAGTCGTTCACTTCTCTATTACTCAGTTACTTCATCTGTTAATGGGATTTAGACTGTGAGCCTTCTGTGGGACAAGGAACGTGTTTAACCCGATTATCTTGTTCGTATACACGTAGTTTGGGCCTGTCTATAGTAAACACTTACCAAATATCATTTATAAATAAATGAATAAGTAAATAAATTCATGAACAATAAAAATTAGAATGAGCTTAAAGGTGGGAAAGTGGTAGTCTCTCATATATGGAGGAGGAGAAATTCCAAGTCAGGGAAGAAGTGGGCAAGAGGTTAGTTGGCAGGTTAGAAGTGATCCAGATACAGTTGGGAAACTTTGAACATGACGCAGTAGAGGGAACAAAAATGGATTTGGTGACTGAATATACAGGTTGAAGGAGGAAAAAGGGTCAGGAATAAGACTATAAAAGTGGCAGTGGGGAGCAAGAATCAGGGCAAATCCTCCGAGTGAGTTTTTGGGAATGTAAGGTGATCAAGTCCCCTTTGGAAGAGAGCAGGAGAAGAAACAGTGTGTAACCTGGGGAGAGCCAGGCTTCAGTCATGGCTAGGAGGAGCAGTGACTGGGTCAGGAATAGGTCAAGGATGAAGTAGGGATTCCAGAGGTTTCATTTGGCTAGGGTTATCAGGTAGGGAGGAGAGAGGGGATGGTGGTTAGGGAGAGGTTGGATGGGAGTGAGCTGACATGGGTGACACTGGAGAAGAGTTTGAGACTGATGAGAAAGAAGGATGGGATGGGATGATTTGAGAGAGGGTTATATTTTTGCCATGGCACTGCCGCTCATACAATAACCCACCCCTTTGTTCTCCCCTTATGGTCCAGACTTCTTCAAACATACTCCAGTAACATTCTTCCAGTGCTGCATACTACTAAAGACCACAATCACCCACACATTCCTAGCACTCCCCAATCCAGCTCAAACACACACAATCATTCACCATCAGAGATGGTGAAGAGGAGCAGAAATGGGTAGAGCAGGTGAGAAAAACTTGCTGCTGCCAACACCAGCAGCAGGTCTCAGAAGTTCCTCCTGGGACTAGAGCAGTCTACTATACCCAAGGCAAAAACTGTAACTGCACTTTCCTAATCAAGGCTTAACCCTCTACTTTCAAGTTTTCCACTTGCACTCTTCACTCCATTCAAAATTTAGGCACCTATAGAATAGCCAAAAAAAAATTAAACCCTTACTCATATTGTATAAAGAGTCATAGTCCTTTTTTATTTTAAGTTGGGTCTATGAAAGTTTGTGACTACTGGGCAAGGGCTTGGGATTCAGAGGACCTGGGTTCTAATCCCAACTCCACCACTTGTCTGCTGTGTGACCTTGGGCAAGCCACTTCACTTCTCTGACCCTCCGTTACCTCATCTGTAAAAATGGGGATTAAGAATCGGAGTACCATGGAAGACAACCTGATTGCCTTGTTTCTCACAGAGTGCTTAGAACAGGGCTTGGTATGTACTAAGCGCTGCACAAATGCAGTTATTATTATGACAGTAATTACTGTATGACGGTAAAATCAGTTCAGATGATTAGTGTTTTTACTTATATTTCTAATGAAGAGAAAGAATTTGTAGTAAAATTCCACCCTGAGAATTTCTAAATGCCATGAACTGTTCTCAGCGGTTGGGTTGATACGAGGTCATCAGGTTGGAGAGAGTCCCTGTCCAGGGCTGGGGCTCATAGCCTTAGCCCCCATTTGACATTTGAGGAATTGATAGATTGATCGACTGCGGTGGAAAAGTTAAGGGAAAAAGAGGATTTGGAGGGATGGGGAGGAGGAAGAGCTGCACCACAGTCCTGTTGACCTTTTCAATATTGGCAGAACACCCGTGGGCCAATATCCTGCTGGTTCGATGAAACGGAAGACTGTGGAAAGGGAGAGAGCTAAGGGTTAACAAGGTAGATGGGGAAGTTATCCCCACTGAGATGGTACCTAATGGTATGGGAGTGGATGAGTTTCCAAAGGAAATGAACCTAAAAGGAGAATAATTGGAATGACACACTTCATTCCTTTATCCATTCAAACATATTTATTGAGCTTTACTATGTACAGAGCACTATACTGAGTGCTTAGGAAAGTACAGTCCAGCAACAGAGAGAGACGATGCCTGCCCACATTGAGCTCAGGGTGAGAGGCTAAAGAGTGGAAGCAGTGACAAAAAAATTGCCTCATGAACATCTCCATATCTTCCATCACTTCCCCTAAGTGAATAATAGTAATAATAATTATGGTATTTGTTAAGTGCTTATTATATGCACAGCACAGTTCTGAGCAATGGGGCAGAGGCAAGGTAATCAGGTTGCCCCTGTGGGAGGCTCACATTCTTAAACCCCATTTTACAGGTGAGGTAACTGAGGCCCAGAGAACTTAAGTGACATGCCCAAGGCTAAACAGCAGACCAGTAGCCAGACTGGATAGGAAACCCATGACCTTCCGGCTCCCAGGAAATGAAGGTCTTGGGTTCCAATCCCAGCCACGCCACTTCTCCGCTGTGCGACTTTGGGAAAGACACTTCACTTTTCTGGGCCTCACTTACTGCATTTGAAAAAGGGGGATTAGGACTGTGAGCCCTACAGGGGACTAGCTGACTACCCGGTGCTTCAAAGAATGCCTGGCACATAATGGAGTGTTTAACAGATACCATCGTCATCATCGTTATCATTATTACCATACGGGCAATAAGAATAATTATGGTAACTGGGTAAGCGGTTATTATGTGCTGAGCACTGGTTCTAAGCGCTGGGGTAGATAGAGGGGAATGAGATTGTCCCACGTGGAGCTCACATTTTTTAATCCCCATTTTTTTTTCGGGTGAGGTAATTTAGGCATAGAGAAGTAAAGTGACATGTCCAAGGTCACACAGCGGACAATTAGAGGAGCCGGGATTAGAACCGACGATCTCTGACTCCCAGGCCCATGCTCTTTCCACTAAGCCATGCTGCTTCTCAATTGAGAGAGAGAGACAATCCCTGCCCACCATGATTTCTGGAGTGAGAGGCTGAAGAGGTTGAAGCAGTGACCCCTAAATGCCTCCTAAACATATCGATCTATTCTATCCTTTGGCCTAATTTAATCCTAGTAAGAATGAGAATTAGGGCCTCTGCCAAGTGCTTGTTATGTGCTGAGCACTGCACTCAGCGCTTGGGTTGGGTTACTATGTGTCAATCACTGTTTTGAGCACTGGGGCAGCAGCGTGGCTCAATGGAAAGAGCCCGGGCTTGGGAGTCCGAGGGCCTGGGTTCGAATCCCTGCTCTGCCACTTGTCAGCCGTGTGACTGGGGGCAAGTCACTTCACTTCTCTGTGCCTCAGTTTCCTCATCTGTAAAATGGGGATGAAGACTGTGAGCCTCACGTGGGACAACCCAATTACCCTGTAGCTACCCCAGCGCTTAGAACAGTGCTTTGCCCAGAGTAAGCGCTTAACAAATACCAAAAAAAAAAAACCAGCTGGTCCCTAAGAGCTCAGGTTCTTAATCCCCATTCTCCAGATGAGGGAATTGAGGCCCGGCAGACCCATGGCGGGACTGGGATTAGAACCCATGACCTTCCGGCTCCCAGGAAATGAAGGTCTTTCTTGGGTTCTAATCCCAGCCCCGCCACTTCACCGCTCTGCGACCCGGGGCAAGTCCCTTCACTTCTCTGGGCCTCACCTACCGCATTTGAAAAATGGGGGTTAGGACCCTGAGCCCTACGGGGGACAAGCTGATTTCCTTGTGCTTCGAACAGTGCTTGGCACCGGAGGAGTGTTGAACAGATAGCACCGTCATCATCATTTGTATTACGATACGGCAATAAAGAGAGTCGATCCCCGCCCACAATGAGTGCCGAGGGAGAGGCTGAAGAGGTTGAAGCAGTGACCCCAAAATGCCTCCTAAACCTATCCATCTATTCCATCCCTTGCCCTCATTTAATCCTAGTAAGAATGAGAATTAGGGCATCTACCAAGTGCTCGTTATGTGCAGAGCACTGCTCTCAGCGCTTGGGTTGGGTTACTATGTGTCGATCAGTGTTTTGAGCACTGGGGCAGCAGTGTGGCTCAGTGGAAAGAGCCCGGGCTTGAGAGTCCAACGTCCTGGGTTCGAATCACTGCTTTGCCACTTCCCAACCGTGTGACTGGGGGCAAGTCACTTCAGTTCTCGGTTCCTCAGTTCCCTCATCTGTAAAATGGGGATGAAGACTGTGAGCCTCACGTGGGATAACTTGATTACCCTCTAGCTACCCCAGCGTTTAGAACAGTGCTCTGCACATAGTAAGCGCTTAACAAATACCACAAAAAAAACCTTGTCCCTTTGAGGGCTCACGTTCTTAATCCTCATTTTACAGATGAGATAGCTGAGGCCCGGCAGACCAATGGCAAGACTGGGATTAGAACCCATGACCTTCCAGCTCTCAGAAAATGAAGGACCTGGGTTCTAATCCCAGCCCCGCCACTTCGCTGCTGTGCGACCTTTGGCAAGCCATTTCACTTCTCTGGGCCTCACTCACCGTGTTTGAAAAAGGGGGATTAGGACTGTGAGCCCTACAGGGGACTAGCTGACTACCCGGTGCTTCAAAGAATGCTTGGCACATAATGAGTGTTTAACAGAAACCATCGTCATCATCATTATCATTATGACCATACGGCAATAATAATAATTATGGTAGTTGGTAAGCGCTTATTATGTGCTGAGCACTGTTCTAAGCTGCTGGGGTAGATAGAGGGGAATGAGATTGTCCCACGTGGAGCTTACGTTTTTTAATCCCCAATTTTTTTTACAGATGAGGTAACCGAGGCATAGAGAAGTAAAGTGATGTGCCCAAGGTCACACAGCGGACAGGTTGAGGAGCCGGGATTAGAACTGACGACCTCTGACTCCCACGCCCAGGCTCTTTCCACTAAGCCATGCTGCTTCTCAACAGAGAGAGACAGACAATCCCTGCCCATGATGATTTCCGGAGTGAGAGGCCGAAGAGGTTGAAGCAGTGACCCCAAAATGCCTCCTAAACATATCGATCTATTCTATCCTTTGGCCTAATTTAATCCTGGTAAGAATGAGCATTAGGGCATCTGCCAAGTGCTTGTTATGTGCCGAGCACTGCTCTCAGCGCTTGGGTTGGGTTACTAGGTGTCAATCACTGTTTTGAGCACTGGGGCAGCAGCGTGGCTCAATGGAAAGAGCCCGGGCCTGGGAGTCCGAGGGCCTGGGTTCGAATCCCTGCTCTGCCACTTGTCAGCCGTGTGACTGGGGGCAAGTCACTTCACTTCTCTGTGCCTCAGTTCCCTCATCTTTAAAATGGGGACGAAGACTGTGAGCCTCACGTGGGGCAACCCGATTACCCTGTAGCTACAACAGCGCTTACAACAGTGCTCTGCACAGAGTAAGTGCTTAACAAATACCAAAAAAAAAAGTTTTTCCCTTGAAGGGCTCAGGTTTTTAATCCCCATTCTCCAGATGAGGGAACTGAGGCCCGGCAGACCCATGGCGGGACTGGGATTAGAACCCATGACCTTCCGGCTCCCAGGAAATGAAGGTCTTTCTTGGGTTCTAATCCCAGCCCCGCCACTTCACCGCTCCGTGACCAGAGGCAAGTCCCTTCACTTCTCTGGGCCCCACTGACCGCATTAGAAAAATGGGGGTTAAGACCCCATCCCCTACGGGGGACAAGCTGATTTCTTTGGGCTTCGAACAGTGCTTGGCAGCGGAGGAGTGTTGAACAGATAGCACCGTCATCATCATTTTCATTACGATACGGCAATAAAGAGAGTCGATCCCCGCCCACAATGAGTCCCGAGGGAGAGGCTGAAGAGGTTGAAGCAGTGACCCCAAAATGCCTCCTAAACATATCCATCTATTCCATCCCTTGCCCTCATTTAATCCTAGTATTACTAGAATGAGAATTAGGGCATCTGCCAAGTGCTCGTTATGTGCCGAGCACTGCTCTCAGTGCTTGGGTTGGGTTACTATGTGTCGATCACTGTTTTGAGCACTGGGGCAGAAGTGGTGCTCTGTGGAAAGAGCCCGGGCTTGGGAGTCCGAGGTACTGGGTTCGAATCCCTGCTCTGCCACTTCTCAGCCGTGTGACTGGGGGCAAGTCACTTCACTTCTCTGTGCCTCAGTTCCCTCATCTGTAAAATGGGGATGAAGACTGTGAGCCTCACGTGGGACAACCCCATTACCCTGTAGCTACCCCAGCGCTTAGAACAGTGCTCTGCACAGAGTAAGCGCTTAACAAATACCAAAAAAAAAAAAAGCTGGTTCCTTGGAGGGCCCAGGTTCTTAAGCCCCATTCTCCAGATGAGGGAACTGAGACCCGGCAGACCCATGGCGGGACTGGGATTAGAACCCATGATGCCCTCCCTCCTCACCTCCGCCAAACTGATTCTCTTCCCCTCTTCAAAACCCTACTTAAAACTCATCTCCTCTAAGAGGCCTTCCCAGACTGAGCTCCTCTTCTCCCTCTACTCCCTCTACCACCCCCCCTTCACCTCTCCGCAGCTAAACCCTCTTTTCCCCCTTTCCCTCTGCTCCTCCCGTTCTCCCTTCCCATCCCCTCAGCACTGTACTCGTCCGCTCAACTGTATCTATTTCCATTACCCTATTTATTTTGTTAATGAAATGTACATCGCCTCGATTCTATTTAGTTGCCATTGTTTTTACGAGATGTTCTTCCCCTCGACTCTATTTATCGCCATTGTTCTCGTCTGTCCGTCTCCCCCGATTAGACCGTAATTCCGTCAAACGGCAGGGACTGTCTCTATCTGTTGCCGATTTGTTCATTCCAAGCGCTTAGTACAGTGCTCTACACGTAGCAAGCGCTCAATAAATACTATTGAATGAATGAATGAATGAATGAATGAATGAATGAATGAATGACCTTCCGGCTCCCAGGAAATGAAGGTCTTGGGTCCTAATCCCAGCCCCGCCACCTCACCACTCTGCGACCCGGGGCAAGTCCCTTCACTTCTCTGGGCCTCACTTATCGCATTGGAAAAAATGGGGGTTGGGACCGTGAGCCCTACGGGGGAGAAGCTGATTTCCCTGTGCTTAGAACAGTGCTTGGCACCGGAGGAGTGTGGAACAGATACCACCGTCATCATCATTTTCATTAGGATACGGCAGTAAAGAGAGTCGATCCCCGCCCACAATGAGTCCCGAGGCAGAGGCTGAAGAGGTTGAAGCAGTGACCCGAAAAAGGCCTCCTAAACCTATCCATCTATTCCATCCCTTGCCCTAATTTAATCCTAGTAAGAATGAGAATTAGGGCATCTGCCAGGTGCTCGCTATGTGCCGAGCACTGCTCTCGGCGCTTGGGTCGGTAGGAGTTAATGGGGTCGGACAACCTCCCTAGCCAGGGATGGGGCTCAGTAGTCCCCCCCGTTTGAGAGACGAGAGAACCGAAGCCCAGAGAAGTCAAGTGAGCGGCCCAGGTCACAGAGCTGACAGGGGGCGGGGCAGGGACTAGAACCCACGTCCTCGGACTCCCGAGCCTGTGCTCTTGCCACTAGGCCAGGCCGCTTCTCCACTCTATCTTCCTATCCGAGGCTCCCACGATTTGTACAGGGCCTCGGGGGGGGGGGGGGGGGGGTGGTGGTGAGCGGGGAGGAGTGGGGGCAAGAAGACCTCAGTCCAGGGCAGAAAGCAAGCCCATTTCATTGCCGTTTTTTGTTTCTTTGTGTGTTTCTGTTCGATCGTCGGTTTGATTCAAGTATCGATTACAGAAATCTCCTCCAACTGTCCTTGGTGGCATACCCCCCAAAGGCTTCAGCACCGGCAATCTATTAGCCGTGGTTAGTTAGTGGTTATTCTCCTCTCTAAAGGCAGAGTTCACGGGAGTTAAAAGAATAGGTAGGAAATGAGTTAGGCAAGTAGGTAGAGGAGGGAGGGAGGGAGTGGAGAGAGAAGCAGCGTGGCTTAGTGGAAAGGGCACGGGTTTGGAAGGCGGAGGAGGTGGGTTCTAATCCCCTCCCCGCCGCTTGTCCTTTATGGTTATTATGGTATTTGTTAAGCAAGCGCTTACTATATGCCGAGCACTGTTCTAAGCGCTGGAGTAGATGCAGGCGAATCAGCTCGTCCCACGTGGGCTCACGTTTTTTTAATCCCCCTTTTTACAGATCAGGTGACTGAGGCCCAGAGAAGTCAAGTGACTTGCCCAAGGCCACACAGCAGACAAGGCCCGCCTCCGGGGCGGGATTAGAACCCACGACCTCTGCCCCCCAAGCCCGTGCTCTTTCCACTGAGCCACGCTGCTTCCCATGACCTGGGCTAAGTCACTTCACTTGGCTGGGCCTCAGTTACCGCCTCTGGAAAACGACCTCTCTGGAAGCCAATAAGGCTTGACCGAAATCTCATTCCACTTTATTAAAAAGAATTTCTAGGAAAACGATGTCGCCCCAAGGGCTCCAGACTGCCTGCGTCTCTTGCCCTAGAAAAGACTGACTCCCCCCTTTCGAATTCCTGGGCATGCGCCGCGGCTCAGAAAAGCTGAGGAGATTTGGGGTTTTTTTTCTTTCTTTCCCGTCGTCCTGCAAGGGGGTGAAGGAGGCGGGGAGAAGCAGAGCGACTCCAGTCCGAACCAAAGGGAGGGAAGGTCTTGGCTCCGCCCCCCGCTCTCCTCAGGCCCCGACTAGAAAAGGCGGCGGCGGCGGCGGCGGCGTGGGCGTGGGCGTCGTTGTTTCCCAGGGTGCAGCGGGCGGAGCCGTGAAGCGGAGCGAGCGAGAAAGAGAAAGAAAGAAAGAAAGAAAGAGGGCCTGGTGAGGGCAGTCCCGGGGACAGGCCAGGACCGGGGACAGGGGACAGCGGACAGGGGACAGGGCAAAGGGCTGGGGACAGGGCAAAGGGCGAGAGGAGAGTTGAGGAGAGGCGGGGCGGGGTGGGCTGGGCTGTATGTGAGGGGGAGGGCGGGGGCGGCGGCGGAGGAAACGCCGCTGGCTCCCTCAGAGCCAGGCTGAGGAGAAACGGCAGGTTGAGAAAGAAGGGGGCAAAAAGCAAAGGAGCTGCCAGGAACTGAAAGAGGGCGGCACCTAGTCCGGGTGCCATCCCCTCGGTGGAGTTGATTCCAAGAGGCCAAGTGCTTTGAAGGAATGAGGTGGGCCCGAAGCGGTGTTCGTTCTAAGCTGTTCTCTCCCAATTTGGGGAAGGGGTGGGGGGCGGGGGAGCCGTGGAAATGGGAGAAGAAAGAACATCCTGGGGGAGGACGAGATGGCTCCACTGCCCGAGCCATTATCCGGGGAGGCGTAAAACTGAGGTAAAAAGAGCAAAGTCTGAGGGAGCAAGAGCCGTTTGGGAGGGAGGGAGGGAGGGCGGGCTGAACCAAAGGAAAGACTTGCTCTGAAATGAGGCCCCACGGGTGGAGTTTTTTTCCCCGGAGCACTCAGTCAAAATGTGAATTGCAACTATCTACTCCGTTGGCTCACCCCGATAGCTCTCTCCTGAAGGGATTCATTTCAGAGCGAGTTGGGCCAGAGGGGAGGATGAGGGCCCAGGTCGGGCTGTGGCCCCCGGGTCTGTTTGAGAAGAGAAGGGGAGGCGACGGGCTGGCAAAGCAAGCCGGTCAGGGCCTCGACTCCCGGGCCGCGAGAAGGTTGAATGGCGTCCCGGCCGGTCCCTCCTTGGAAAGGGGTATTTCTAGGCACTGCCAATTGCGCCACAGCACAGCAACGTGCCGTTGAAGTGGGGAAAACTGCCCTCGAATGGAAATTTCCTTTTTGCCTAGCTCCTTAAGAAGTAAATTAAATGTCTTCTTCCGTGGGTCCCCCTCTCCACACTCTCGACTCTCTCCTGACACCTCACATTGGGATCCTTGTCCCTAGGAGGTTTGCATCGATTTGAAGAGAGAGAATTGAAATGACTTGCCTGTGGTGGAGCCAGATATATTCATGATGGCTTGGAAAAAGGAATTCCTGGCTGTTCCTTAGGAAAGCCCTCTTATCTCTCTCTGTTCCAACCAAGGTGTGAAATTTGAAGTTCCCACCTGACCCGCGGCTCCAGGAGATGATGGGGGATGGTAAGCACCCGAGGAGGAAGGAGGAGACTCGCATATCCCGACCACCCTAGTACCAACCTAGCCGGGCAGAGAGATCCCGGCGGTGGCGGCGGCGGCGGCGCCGGCGGCGGGGGCGGGGGCGCTGGTGAGGCCCAAAATGGTAGGAGAGATTCTTCACTCGGACTGAGGGAGATCGTTATCCACAGGCTCTCCGGGAGAAAGAAGGCCTGTTAGGTGGGTGGGAGGGATTGACTCCGTACTTGGATACCCGGGACGATTTGGCTTATTGACTCATCCATTTTTAGCTTTCTTTTTTGGTCCTGGTGGAAAAAAAATGAAGAAAGCTTTGTAATGTCCGTAAGAAATCCCCAACAAAGGCCAGAAGCCACTCTGTTACTTCTTCTACTCTGCAGTGTGGTCGAGTTGCCTTTCAGATACACTCTGGGAGGGATTCGGTTCAGAGAGCTGCACCCAAGAGGAAGAGGACGAGGCAGAAGTCGACTGGGGGATCGAGGCGCCACGTGGAGACCGGGACACCCCTGAGAGGAGATGGGAGTCGACCTGTCCGTCAGAAAAAAATAAGTATCAAATCATCTACTGATCCCCAAATTCTTGGAAACATTTACTGCTACTATCAAATGACTTGGACCAGGATCCCTCTCTCTCTCTCTCTCTCTCTCACATTTTTAGATTCCAGATGAAAAGGTGTTTGGACTTATCCTCCCAGAATATTTCCCCAATCCATTTTCAGGAGAAAGAACTCGGGTTAGGATGTTGCTTTTACTCCTCAAAATCCGGGCAGGGAGAGAGAGGAGGTATGGGGAGTTATTAAATAGGAAGAAATAATAAGGAAAGTCAGAGAGAGATTAAAAAGAGATTTAAATTTCCCAGGGAAATTTACCTCCTGTCCCCCTCGAAAGAAAGAATAATCCACCCTAAATTGAGGCTCCCCGCTGTTAGAGCAGTTCACTCTCCTGACTACTGGGATTGGGATTATATTCCTTGTGAGGCTTGGATTTGTTTTTAGGAGAGAGAAAAGACAATTCTTGCCCATCTTGTAAAGGTGTGTTTCTGAATGCGATCTGGACAGGAATTCCTGCCGTAAAGCGGTGGTAGAGTCCGAGTTGAAACCCAGGTGGATATTTTTCAGAGACTTCACCTGTCCATTTCTGGGAGCCCCTCGGACCGGCAGGCATCCACCCCGGGCATCGAGCTGCAGCCTCAGACGTCGGCAGAAGCTGACCTACAGGAGAGCGAGAAGGGCTAGATGATAAGATGCTGGCAGCAGCCGAGGTAGGAAACCAGATGGGAAGTGTTTGGGGGTGGGAAGAGAGAACTCTGCACCCCGTTCCAGGCCGGCCAGAGGGAAGAGGGATCAAGGCAGGGAGAGATTCCTGCGCCTGTCTTGAGGGATTTTTGACCAACGATGCTAGCCTGATTGCAGCTCATGCTACCTGTACAGATCACTAAGGCTAATGAAGGTATTTTCTTTTTCCACCCCAGGACCGCGGCCTGATTTCCAAGCCTCCGATTGACCCGGCTTCTCCAAAGCTACCGGAAGAATGAAGACTGCCGTGAGAGAAGACCTACCATCTGGATCGGGCGGCAAGTGGTGGATAAAGGGAAAACTCTTTTAGGCCCCTACCTAATCCCTTCAGCTGTATCCCAAGTCTTTGAGGCCAGGAAGATGAAGGAAAAAAATAGTTTTCTATAGGCAAAGTGTCTCCTGCTTTTATTTATCGACTTATGGTCTTCACAGCCTGAAAGGAGCCTATGGTCTGTTTGAGAAGAAAAAGGGAGGCGGACTGGCTGGAAAATTAAGAAATCATGGCCTCTTGTCCTGGGCTACAGGGAAGTTGGATTCATGTCCTAGGCAGACCCTGATTTGCAAAGTGTATTTCTAGCCACTGCGAATTTTGCCACACCACAGGAATGGGCAATCTTAGTTGGGAAAACTGCCGTTGAATGTAAATTTCCTATCTCCATATCTATTTAGGCAGCAAATCAAATGTCTTCTTCCGTGGGTCCCCTTCTCTTGACTCCTGACATTGGGAACCTTGTCCCTAGGAGGTGTGGATCGATTTAAAGAGAGAGAATTGAAATGACTTGCCTGTCTCGAGGCCATATGAATTAATGGTGGCTTGGGCAAAGGAATTCCTTGCTGTTCCCTAGGAAAGGCCTCTCATCTCTCGGTGTTGAAACCGAGGTTGGAAATTTGAAGTGCCCACTTGACCCTCGGCTCCAGGAGATGAGAGGGGGAAGCACCCGAGGAGGAAGGAGGAGACTCGAATGTCCTGACCACCCCCGCGCCAACCAAGCCGGACAGGGAGATCCCGGCGGCAGCGGTGAGGCCCAAAATGGTAGGAGAAATTCTTCGCTTGGACTGAGTGAGATCGTGATCGACAGGCTCTCGGGGAGGAAGAAGGCCTGTTATGTGGGTGGGAGGGATTGACTGTGTCCTTGGGTACCGGGGGTATTTGATTGACTCATCCAACTTTTAGCTTTCTTTTTTTCCTGGTAGAAAAAAGATGAAGAAAGCTCTGTAATGAATATGAGGAATCCCCACCAAAGTCCAGAAGGCACCGTGTTGCTTCTCCTGCTCTGCAGTGAGGTCAAATTGCCTTTTAAATACCTCTGGCAGGGATTTGGGCCAGCGAGCCACACCCAAGGGGAAGAGGACAAGGCAGAAGTCGAACGGGGGATCGACCCAACCCGGGGAGACCAGGACACCCCTGAGAGGAGATGGGAGTCGTGCTGCCCACCAGCCAAAAATAAGCATCAGATCATCTACTCATCCCAAAACTCTTGGGTAAATTTCCTGCTAGCATGAAATTATTTGAACCAGGATCAATCTCTCTGACATTTTTAGATTCCAGATGAAAAGGTGTTTGGATTTTTCCTCCCAGGATATTTCCCAGTCCATTTTCACGAGAAAGAACTCTGGTTAGGAGGTGGCTTTTCCTCCTCAAAATCCAGTCAGGGGAGAGAGAGGTGGTCCAGGGAGCTATGAAATGGGAAGAAATAATAAGGAAAGTCAGAGAGAGATTAAAAAGAGATTTAAATTTCCCAGGGAAATTTACCTTATGTCCCCTTCAAAAGAAAGAATAAACATCAGTCACATGAGGCTCCCCGCTGGGATTGGGATTATATTCCCTGTGAGTGAGGCTTGGATTTGGTTTTAGGAGAGAAAAAAGAATCTTCACGCAGGTTCTCTAAAGGTGCGTTTCCGAAGGCGATATGGAAGAGAACTCTTGCCCTGAAGCGGTGGTAGAGTCTGAATTGCAACCCAGGCGGGCATTTTTCAGAGCCTTCACCTACCTACTACTGGGAGCGCCCCCGACCGGCAGGCATCCGCTCAGGTGGAGAGCTGCAGCCTCAGTCGTCGGCAGAAGCTGACCTCCAGGAGAGCAAGAAGGACTAGATGAAAAGATGCTGGCAGCAGGCAAGGTAGGAAAGCAGGTGGGATGATGGAACTAGAAACCCATTTCCAGGCCAGCCAAAGGGAAGAGTGATCTTAGCATCGGGGCAGGGTGAGATTCATGCACAGGTCTCGAGGGAGGGATTTTTTGACAAACGTTGCCAACCTGATTGCGGTTCACGCTACCTCTACGGCCATCTAAGGCTAATGAAGGTATTTTCTTTTTCCACCCCAGGACCGCGGCCCAATTTCCAAACCTCCGCTTGGCTGGGATTCTCCAAGGATACTGGAAGAATGAAGACTGTCGTGAGAGAAGACATTCCATCTGAATCGGGCGGCAAGTGGTGGATAAAGGTGAAACCCCTTTAGGCCCCTCCCTAATCCTGCCAGCTGTATCCTAGGTCTTTGGGTCCCGAAGATGGAGGAAAAAGTCAGTTTTCTTTAGGCAAAGAATCTCCTGCTTTTATTTATCGGGTTCAGGTCTTCATGGCCTGAAAGGGTCCTTCGGTCTGTTGGAGGAGAAAGAGGGAGGCGACTGGCTCGAAAATTAAGAAATCATGTCCTCAGGTCCTGGGCTGCCAGGAAGTTTGAATCGCCTGCAACCAGGCCCTCCTTTTCAAAGTGTATTTCTAGCCACTGCGAATTTTGCCACAGCACAGGAATGGGCAATCTTTAGTTGGGAAAACTGCCGTTGAATGTCCATTTCCTTCCTCCATATCTATGTAGGAAGCAAATCAAATGTCTTTTTCCATGGGTTCCCTTCTCCTGACTCCTGACATTGGGATCCTCTCCTAGGAGGTTTGGATGGATTTAAAGTGAGAGAATTGAAATGACTTGCCTGTCTGGTGGTCATATGAATTAATGGTGGCTTGGGAAAAGGAATTCCTTGCTGTTTGCCCAGGCAAGTCCTGTTTTCGCTCTGTGTTCAAGCCAAGGTTTGAAATTTGAAGTGCCCACTTACCCACGGCTCGAGGAGATGAGGAGGGGAAGCACCCGAGGAGGAAGGAGGAGACTCGTATGTCCTGACCACCCCTGTGCCAACCAAGCTGGCCAGGGAGATGCCGGCGGCCGTGAGGAGGCCCAGAATGGTAGGAGCAGTTCTTCGCTTGGGAGTGAGATAGTGATCGACGGGCTCTCAGGGAGAAAGAAGACCTGTTGGGTGGGAGGGATGGACTGTGTCCTTGGGTACCTGAGGAATCTGATTGACTCATCCAAGTTTTAGCTTTCTTTTTTCCTGGAAGAAAGAAAATGAAGAAAGTTTGTCATGTCTACAAGAAATTCCCAACCAAGGCCAAAGGCCACTGTGTTGCTTCTCCTACTCTGCAGTGAGGTCGAGTTGCCTTTTAGATACCTCTGGCAGGGATTTGGGACAGAGAGCCGCACCCAAGAGGAAGAGGACAAGGCAGATGTCGACTGGGGGATCGAGCCAACACGTGGAGACCAGGACAGCCCTGAGCGGAGATGGGAGTCGACCTGTCCACCAGAAAAAAATAAGTATCCAATCATCTACTAATTCCAAAATTCTTGGAAGAATTTCCTGCTAGTATCAAATTATTTCAACCAGGATCAATCTCTCTGACATGTTTAGATTGCAGATGAAAATTGTTTGGATTTTTCCTCCCAGAATATTTCCCCAGTCCATTTTCAGGAGAAAGAACTCTGGTTAGGAGTTCTCCATATCCAGTCAGGGGAGAGAGAGGTGGTCCGGGGAGCTATGAAATAGGAAGAAATAATAAGGAAAGTCAAAGAGAGATTAAAAAGAGATTTAAATTTCCCAGGGAGATTTTCCTCATGTCCCCTTCAAAAGAAAGAGTAAACATCAGTCACATGAGGCTCCCCGCTGTAGAAGAGTTCACTCTCCTGACTACTGGGATTGGGATTATATTCCATGTGAGTGAGGCTTGGATTAGTTTTAGGCGATAAAAAAGACAATTCATGCAGGTTCTCTAAAGGTGCGTTTCTGAAGGCGATATGGAAGAGAACTCTTGGCATGAAGCAGTGATAGAGTCCGAGTTAAAAGCCAGGTGGATATTTTTCAGAGCCTTCACCTACCTACTTCTGGGAGCGCCCCCGACCGGAAGGCATCCCCAGAGGCGGAGAGCTGCAGCCTCAGACGTCGGCAGAAGCTGACCTACGAGAGAGCGAGAACGGCTAGATGAAAAGATGCTGGCAGCAGGCAAGGTAGGAAAGCAGGTGGGATGATGGAACTAGAGACGCATTTCCAGGCCGGCTAAAGAGAAGAGTGATCTCAGCATCAGGGCAGGGTGAGATGGATGCACAGGTCTCGAGGGAGGGATTTTTGACAAACGTTGCCAGCCTGTTTGCGTCTCAGGCTACCTCTACGGACATCTAAGACTAATGAAGGTATTTTCTTTTTCCACCCCGGGACTGAAGCCCGGTTTCCAAACCTCCGAATGGCTCAGATTCTCCAAGGATACTGGAAGAAGGAAGACTGCTGTGAGAGACGACCTTCCATCTGAATCGAGCGGCAAGTTGTGCATAAAGGTGAAACCCTTTAAGGCCCTTACCTAATCCCACCAGCTGTATCCTAGGTCTTTGGGTCCAGGAGGATGGAGGAAAAAATTCGTTTTATTTAGGCAAAGAATCTCCTACTCTTATTTATCAACTTAAGGTCTTCACAGCCTGAAAGGATCCTTTGGTCTGTTGGAGAAGAAAGACGGAGGCGATTGGCTCGAAAATGAAGAAATCATGGCCTAAGGTCTTGGGCTGCCAGGAAGTTTGCAAAGGAGGGCCTGGCTAGGACGCGATTCAAAGTGTATTTCTAGCCCCTGCGAATTTCGCCGCACCACAGGAATGGGCCATCTAAGTTGGGAAAACTGCCATTGAATGTCAATTTCCTCCCTCCATATCTATTTAGGAAGCAAATCAAATGTCTTCTGCCATGGGTTTCCTTCTCCTGACTCCTGACGTTGGGATCCTTTTCCCTAGGATCCTTGTCCCTAGGAGGATTGGATGGATTTAAAGTGAGAGAATTTAAAAGACCTGCCTGTCTGGTGGTCATAAGAATTAATGGTGGCTTGGGAAAAGGAATTCCTTGCTGCTTGCCAGGAAAGTCCTGTTATCGCTCTGTGCTCAAACCAAGGTTTGAAATTTGAAGTGTCCCCTTAACCCACGGCTCCAGGAGATGAAGAGGGGAAGCACCCGAGGAGGAAGGAGGAGACTCGCATGTCCTGACCACCCCTGCGCCAACGGACCTGGCCAGGGAGATCCCGGCGGCAGTGAGGAGGCCCAGAATGGGAGGAGCAGTCCTTCGCTTGGGAGTGAGATGGTGATCGACAGGCTCTCAGGGAGAGAGAAGGCCTGTTATGTGGGTGGGAGGGATGGACTATGTCCTTGGGTCTCTTGGAAATGTGATTGACTCCTCCAGCTTTTAGCTTTCTTTTTTTTTCCTGGAAGAAAGAAAATAAAGAAAGCTTTGTAATGTCTATAAGAAATCCCCAACAAAGGCCAAAAGCCACTGTGTTGCTTTTCCTGCGCTGCAGTGAGGTCGAGTTGCCTTCTAGATACCTCTGGCAGGGATTTGGGACAGAGAGCCGCACCCAAGAGGAAGAGGACAAGGCAGAAGGCGACTGGGGGATCAAGCCAACACGGGGAGACCAGGACACCCCTGAGAGGAGATGGGACCTGTCCACCAGCCAAAGGTAAGTATCAAATCATCAACTAATCCCAAAACCTTTGGAAAAATGTACTGCTAGCATCAAATTATTTGAACCAGGATCAATCTCTCTGACATTTTTAGATGCCAGATGAAAAGGTGTTTGGATTTTTCCTCGCAGAATATTTCCCCAATCCATTTTCAGGAGAAAGAACTCGGGTTAGGAGGTGGCCTTTCCTCCTCAAAATCCAGTCAGGGGGGAGAGAGGTGGCCCGGGGAGCTATTAAATAGGAAGAAATAATAAGGAAAGTCAAAGAGAGATTAAAAAGAGATTTAAATTTCCCAGAGAAATTTACCTCATGTCCCCTTCAAAAGAAAGAATAAACATCAGTCACATGAGGCTCCCCGCTGTTAGAACAGTTCACTCTCCTGACTACTGAAATTGGGATTATATTCCATGTGAGTGAGGCTTGGATTTGGTTTTCGGAGAGAAAAAAGACAATTCATGCAGGTTCTCTAAAGTAGCGTTTCTGAAGGCGATATGGAAGAGAGTTCTTGCCCTAAAGCGGTGGTAGAGTCCGAGTTGAAGCCCAGGCGCGTAGTTTTCAGAGAATTCACCTACCTACTTCTGGGAGCGCCCCTGACCGGCAGACCTCCACACAGGCGGAGAGATGCAGCCTCAGACATCGGCAGAAGCTGACCTCCAGAAGAGGGAGAAGGGTTAGATGAAAAGATGCTGGCAGCAGCCAAGGTAGGAAGGCAGGTGGGAAGTGTTTGGGGGTGGGATGATGGAACTGGAGACCCATTTCCAGGCCGGCCAAAGGGAAGAGTGATCTCACTGTCAGGGCAGGGGGAGATTCATGCACAGGTCTTGAGGGAGGGACCTTTGACCAACGTTGCTAGCCTGATTGCGGCTCACGTTACCTCTACCGATATCTAACGCTAATGAAGGTATTTTCTTTTTTTCCACCCCTGGACCGCGGCCTGATTTCCAAACCTCCGCTTGGTTCGGCTTCTCCAAGGATGCTGGAAGAATGAAGACCGCCGTGAGAGAAGACCTTCCATCTGGATCGAGCGGCAAGTGGTCGATACAGGGAAAACCCTTTTAAGCCCCTAGCTCATCCCTCCTGCTGTATCGCAGGTCTTTGGGGCCAGGTAGATGGAGGAAAAAAATTAGTTTCCTTCAGGCAAAGAATCTCCTGCTTTTATTTATCGTCTTAAGGTTTTCACGGCCTGAAAGGATCCTATTTGGGTAGATAAGGAGAATTCCTGGGCTGCAAGGAAGTTTGACTCGTATCCTAGCCAGACCCTCATTTGCAAAGTGTATTTCTAGCCACTGCGAATTTCACCGCACCACAGCAATGGGCAATCTCAGTTGGGAAAACTCCCCTTGAATGGAAATTTCCTTCCTCCATATCTATTTAGGAAGCAAATCAGATGTCTTCTCCCGTGGGTCCCCTTTTCCTGACTCCTGACTCTCTCCTGACTCCTCACATTGGAATCCTTGTTCCTGGGAGGTTTGGATTGATTTAAAGAGAGAGAATTGAAATGACTTGCCTGTCTAGGGGCCTTATGCATGAATGATGGCTTGGGAAAAGGAATTCCTTGCTGTTCCCTAGGAAAGCCCTCTTATCTCTCTGTGTTCAAACCAAGGTTTGAAATTTGAAGTACCCACATGAACCACGGCTCCAGGAGATGGGGGGAAGCAGCCGAGGAGGAAGGAGGAGACTCGAATGCCCTGACCACCCCAGTACCAAACAAGCCGGCCAGGGAGATCCCAGCCGCAGTGGTGAGGCCCAAAATGGTAGGAGAAATTCTTCGCTTGGACTGAGTGAGATTATTATCGACAGGTTCTCAGGGAGATCGAAGGAATGATATGTGGGTGTGAGGGATTGACTGTGTACCTGGGTACCCGGGAAATTTTGGCTTATTGACTCATCCAAGTTTTAGCTTTCTTTTTTTTTCCTGGAAGAAAAGAAATGAAGAAAGCGTTGTAATGTCTGTAAGAAGTCCCAAACGAAGGCCAGACGCCACTGTGTTACTACTCCTACTCTGCAGTGAGGTCGAGTTGCCTTTTAGATACCTCTGGGAGGGATTCGGGACAAGAGAGCCGCACCCAAGAGGAAGAGGACAAGGCAGATGTCGACTGGGGGATCACGCCAACACGTGGAGACCGGGACACCCCTGAGAGGGGATGGAAGTCGTCCTGTCCATCCGAAAAAAAATAAGTATCGAATCAACTACTAATCCCCAAACTCTGGGAAAAATTTCCTGCTAGTATCAAATCATTTGAACCAGGCGCAATCTCTCTCCCATTTTTAGATTCCAGATGAAAAGATGTTTGGAGTTTTCCTCCCAGAATATTTTCCCAATCCATTTTCAGGAGAAAGAACTCTGGTTAGGATGTTGCTTTTACTCCTCAGAATCCAGTCAGAGGAGAGAGAGGACATGCGGGGAGCTTTTAATTAGGAATAAATATAGGGAAAGTCAAAGAGAGATTAAAAAGAGAGTACTGGTAGGATGTTAAAAGTAGATAAAAAAACCCCTGAAACTTCACTGTAAATTTCCCAGGGAAATTTACCTCCTGTCCCCTTCCAAAGAAGGAATAAAGCAGCCTAAGACGAGGCTCCCCGCCCTGTAGAACAGTTCGCTCTCCTGACTACTGGGATTGGGATTATATTCCATGTGAGGCTTGGATTTGTTATTAGGAGAGAGGCAAGAATATTTTTGCACGTCCTCTAAGGGTGTGTTTCTGAATGTGATGTGGAAAAGAATTCCTGCTGTAAAGTGGTGGTAGAGCCCGAGTTCTAACCCAGGTGGACAGTTTTCAGAGACTTCACCTACCCACGTCTGGGAGCGCCCCCCAACCGGCAGGCATCTCCCCGGGCGGAGAACGGCGGCCTCCGACATCGGCCGAAGCTGACCACCAGGAGAGCGAGAAGGGCTAGATGAAAAGATGCTGGCAACAGCCAAGGTAGGAAACCAGGTGGAAAGTGTTTGGGAGGAGGGGGAGGATTGAACTATAGACCCATTTCCACAGCAGCCAAAGGGAAGAGTGCTCAAGACAGGAAGAGATTCATGCACGTGACTTGTGGGAGGGATTTTTGACAAACGATGCTAGCTTGATTGCGGCTCAGGCCACCTCTGCCGATAACCAAGGCTAATGAAGGTATTTTCTTTTTCCACCCCAGGACTGCGGCCTGATTTCCAAACCTAGGATTGGCTCGGCTTGTCCAAGGCTACCGGAAGAATGAAGACTGCCGTGAGAGATGACCTTCCTTCTGGATCGGGCGGCAAGTGGTGGATAAAGGGAAAACCCTTTTAGGCCCCTAGCTAATCCCTCCAGCTATATCCCAGGTCTTTGGGGCCAAGAAGATGGAGGAAAAAAATTAGTTTCCTTCAGGCAAAGCATCTCCTGCTTTTATTTATCGACTTAAGGTCTTCACGGCCTGAAAGGGTCCTATGGGGGTCAAAAAAAGGAGAATTTTCTTTTAGGCACAAACTCTCTGGGTTATTGGATTACCTAAGGGCTTAAAAGGCTTTCAAAGAAAATACATGAGGAGCGAAAGGAGAGATCTGCCGTATGGCGAAGCCGTCTTCTGTATGTTAGTCCACCTCATGTCTCCAAGGCCTTTTATTGGAGAATACAGCGAGAGTTATTGAGGTGTCAGAGGAGAAAGCTTTTTGTACCTGCACAAATTCTCCAGATTTCATTTCCCTCCCTTGGGTCATCAAGGCCTTCAAAAGAATGTTTGAGGTGCCAAGGGAGAAATTTGCTTCAAGCGAATACTCTCCACCTTTTCTCTCTCTGTCGAAGGTCTTCAAGGCCTCCAAAGAGAATATTGGAGTGAAAAGGAGGAAATTTGCTTTGTCCAAAACAATCTGCTCTTTTCTCTCTTCTCACGGTCTTCAAGGCCTGAAAGGACAATCTATGGAGTTCAAAAAAGAAAAAACGGGAATTTTCCTTTGTGCAGAATCTCCCTGCTTCTCCCTCCACCTAGGGTCTTCAAGGCCTCTGAAGAGAATACTGGGGGAGTAAATGGAGAAATGGCTTGTTGCAGATCCATCTCCTGTCCATTACTCCACCTCAGGCCTTCAAGGCCTCTGAACGGAGAATGAATGAGAGACTTTTGGAGGCGTAAGAGGGGAAATTTGCTTCATGCAAAAATCTCCAGATTGTATTTCTCTATCTCTGGTCTTCAGGGCCAGAAAAGAGAATAGTAATGGGCAAAAAGGAGAAAATGGCCTCATGTTAAGCTCTGGCTGCAAAAAGGAGAAAATCGCCTCATGTTAACCCCTGGCTTTCCGATCCCTACTGAAGGTCTTCAAGTCCTCCGGTGAGGGTATTTGAGGTGAGAAAGGAGTAAGTGGGTTTCATGGACGCAGCTCCCAGTTTATGTTTCCCTAGGGTCTTCAAGGCCTCCAAAGAGAATATTTCAAGGAAAAGGGAGAAATTGGCTTCATGCAACCAATTTCCTGCTTCCAGTTCCCTCACTCAGGTTATCAAGGCCCCGATATGTATAACATTTAAAAAGAGAGAGTTTGGCTTCATGCCAAAACCTTCCAGCTCATTTGTCCGGCTGTGGTCGACGAGACCTTCAAAGATAGCATATGCAGTGAAAAATGATCAATTTGCTTCATGCAAACCATCTCCAGCTTTTCTTTCTGCAGGGCTTTAAAGGCCTGGCAAGGGAATGATTGAGGTGAAAAGGGAGAAATTTGCTTCATGCAGTAGATGCATCTCCCGTTGATTCCTCCATTTGAGGCCTGCAAGGCTTTTGAACTGAGAATGAATAGAGACGAGTTGAGGTGGCAAAGGAGCCGATTGCTTCATGCCAAGCATCTCCAGCTTGTATGTCTCTCCCTGAGGTCTTCCAGGCCTTCCAGGGAAATATTTGAGGTGCAAAAGGAGAAGCAAACTCTAGTTTTGGTTCCTCTAGGGTCTTCAAGGCCTCCCAAGAGAATACTTGAGGTGAAAAGGGAGAAATTGGTTTCATTCCAAACTGTCTCTTGCCTTCTTTCTCTCATGTCTCTAAGACCTGAGAAGATAGTTTATGGCATACAAAAAGGAGAATTTTGGTTCCTGCCAAATCTGTTCAACTTATTGGTCAATCTGAGGTCTTCAAGACCATCAAAGAGAATGTAAGAGGCTTCCTGCCAAAAACCTCCTACTTTCCTTTCTCTCCCTGAAGTCTTCCGGACCAGAAAAGGGAATAGTTGAGATTGGAAAAAAAAACAGGAGAAATTTGCCTCATGCAAGCCACCTCCCAATTTCATTTCTCTACCTAAGGTCCTCAAGACCAGAAAAGAGAATATGTTTGACAAGTCCAAAAGGGGCAAGTTTTCTCCTGCAAAGCGTCTCCTGCTTTTGTGTCTCTACCTAAGGGCCAGAAGGAGTAATGTATGGGGTCCAGAAAGGAAATCTTTTCCTGCTACAAAACCTCACCTCATCATTTTTTCACCTAAGGTCTTCAAGACCTGAAGAGAAACTACATGAACTGGAAAAGGAGTCATTTGCTTCATGCGGAAACATCTCCCGTGCCTTGGTCCACAAGAGGCCTTTAAGGCCTTTGACAAGACAATAAATAGAGAACATTGGTGGTGAAAAGGAGAAATGTGCCTCATGCAAAACAAATCTGCTTTCATTTCTCTGCCCAAGGTCTTCATGGACCTGAAATGAGAATCTTTGAAGTGAGAAAGGGGAGGTTTTCTCCATGCAGAAACCTCTCCTGTTCATTACTCTTCTTGAGGTCTTCAAGGCCTTTTAAGAACCTAAGAATGGAGAATATTGGTGGAGAAAAGAGGACCCCTGCTTTATGCAAAAAAAAAAAATCTGCTTCTGTTGTACTACCTAAGGTCTTCAGGGCCTGAAAAGAGAAACTTGAGGTGAGAGAGGAGAAGTTTGCTTCATGCAGAAACCTCTCCTGTTCACTTGAGGCTTTGAAGGCATTTTAAAATATGATGACTAGAGAATATTGGTGATGAAAAGGAGACCTTTGCTTCATGCAAAAAAAAAAAAATCTCTTTCACTCTCTAAGGTCTTCAGGGCCTGAAAAGAGAATCTTGAGGTGAGAAAGGAGAAGTTCGCTTCATGCGGAAACCTCTCCTGTTCGTGACTCCACTTGAGGCCTTCAAGGCCTTTGAAGAAAGAAAGAGGTGACAAAAGGAGAAATTTGCTTCATGCAAATCGTCTTCTGCTTTTGTATCTCCACCTAAGGTCTTCAAGACCTGAAATGAGAATTCAGTCCGTACAAAGACCAAGGGAGTTTTCTTAATGCATTCTCCTGCCAGGGTTTCTCCACCTAAGGTCTTCAAGGCCATCCAAGGGTGGGGGGAAAAAAGGAGAAATTTTCTTCATGCAGATCTACTTCCGGTACAGTTCTCCACCTCAGGCCTTTAAGGCCTTTTCATGGAGAGAAAATAGAGACCATCTGAGGTACAGAAAAAAGCATTGGGTTCATGCAAAGCATCTCCAGCTTTGATTTCTCTCCCTGAGGTCTTGACGGCCTCAAAAGGGGAGATTTGAGGTGAAAAATGAGAAATTTGCTTCATGCAAACAGGCCCCAGCTTCTCCTTCTTTACCTAAGGTGTTCAAGGCCATAGAAGAGAACATCTGCAGTGAGAATGGAGAAATTGGCTTTATGCATGCAATCTCCAGCTTTTATTTCTCAGAGGTCTTCAAGGCCTCAAAAGAGAACATTTGAGGCTTCAGTGGAGACATTTGCTTCATACTAATGATCTCCTACATTGATTTCTCTTCCTAAGGTCTTCAAGGCCGCCCAAGAGAATCGTTGAGGTTGAAAAGCAGCAGTTGGCTTCATGCCAACTACCTCCCGCTTTCAGTTCTCTCCGTAAGGTCTTTAGCCCCCAAAGGAGAATATCTGTGTGGAAGATGGACACGTTTTCTTCATGGAAACAACCTCCTGCTTCTGTTTCTCCCCCTGAGGGCCGGAAAAGGCAATACGTGAGTTTCAACAAGGAGACATTTGCTTCACGCAGACACTCTCCTGCTGATCTGTCTTCAAGACCTGAAGAGAAAAATATATGACCTGGAGAAGGAGACATTTGCTTGGTGCAGAATCATCTCTCTGGCATGAGTTCATTTCAGGTCTTCAAGGCCTTTGACTCAAGAGTGAAGAGAGAATATGTCATTTGAAAATGGGGGAATTTACTTCAAGTCACTTTCTCCCACTTTTCTTTCCTTAGTCCAAGGTCTTCATGGCCAGAAAAGAGAATATTTGGGTATGAAAAAGAGAAATTTGCTTCAGTGTGCCAAATCTCCTATTCATTATGCCACATCTCACCTATGAAGGCGTTGCAGTTGAGAATATTTGGAGAATCGCCAATGTGCAAGAGAAAGAATTTGCTCCCTGGGAAAAAAATGATCTCACTTATTTCTCTGCCCGCGATCTTCAAGGCCTGGCAAGAGAATACGTATGAGCTGGAAGAGGAGCAGTTTTGCTTCATGCAAAAAGATGTTCCCGTTGCTTAGTCCGCCTAAGGCCTTCATGGCCTTTGATTGAGAAGTTAAGAGTAGACAAGGTGGAAAAGGAGAAATGTACTTCCAGGTCTTCATGGCCTGAAAAGAGAGCGTCTATGAGATGGCAAAGGGAGAAATTTGCTCCCTACACAAACCACCCTGATCATTTTTCTTACTTAGGGTCTTCAAGGCCTGAAGAGAAAACGTATGAGCTGGAAAAGGAGAGATGTTTCTCCTCCGGACCCATCCCCTGTGCATCAGTCCACCTCAGGCCTTTAAGGCCTTTGAATTAAGAGTCATTCTCGAATCTGTGAGGTGAAAAACCTCCTGTTGATTCCACTAGCTCAGGCCTTCAAGGCCCTTGATGGTAGCATTGAGATGAAAAAGGAGGCAGTGGAGGTAGACCACCTGGACTGCAGTAAAGAGGATAGATTCCTACCCGCAGTCTAACTGGTTCCATGCAAAAATCTAACTGTGCATCCTCCTGAGCTCTCTTTGGGCTCCACCCCTGGTCTTTAGGGCCTGGGCTTTGGGAGAGAGCAAAGAGGTAGGAATGGAGTGAAGAGCTTCCTGCTAATAATCCCGGAAAGGGTTTTCCCTTTTATCCTTCCACTCTGCCTGCTCTGCCCTCTTAACCGTGGACAAAGTCACCAAGCCACTCTGGGCCGTCTGACCAGGTAAGAATTTGCAGGTTGAGGATTCTTCGGGAATGCTCATTACGGATGCTTTTGGGGCTCAGTCACTCCCGATGTGTTGGGGATTTCCAAAATGTATATGAAGCTGCAGCTTGGAATTCTTTCAAAATCACCAAGGCTTTACTTCAACATTGTGCCTTGGTTGAAATATCTCCTTCAGACCTGCATGAATATGTTAGTTTCTTCTCTCCACATTGCAGTTGACTCTTGACTCTCTTGCCTCTTTGCTAGAGCCCTGCATCCTAAGAGCTGAGCTCATCTGATGTGGAAATGACAGATGAAGAAAGAGGTAAGCAGCCCTTGCAGACCATACATGGCAAGATGCAAAAAAGTGTAATTTACAGTTCCACAGGTTGGGATGCCTGGTTGATTTTTCCTTTCCTATTGGGTGTGTCCGGTGAAGTATTGGGACCTGAAACCAATCTGGCATCCCTCCTCATTGCTTAAACAAGCTTTAATCAAGCTTTGCGAAGGAGAAAGAGGTATAAAAATGAAGCTGATTTGAACTCCTGAATCTAAGTACTTAGATGTATTTTTGAGGTGGCCTCATTTTCTGTTTCTCTGCAGGGCCAAGCTCCACTACTCCAGAAAGGCTCCATTTCCTCCAGAGAAAGTTCATCTCTAGAAGAATAGAGGATGAAGGAAATCATCTGATGGTTGGGTTTGGAGAAAATCCGGCTACTGGTTAAGGGGAAACTGTTCTGGACCCAAGGCTCAGTCGGGGACCTCTGGTCCAGGCTATTGGAGGGTGATCCAAGAAAATTTGAGGTGGAGGAGGAGGGAGGGATTTGGCATCATGCCCAATTCTTGTAAAACATAGCTTGATGTCAAACTTAACCTCTCCTCTGATGATCTCCTGCCTTGGGTCTTCAAGGCCCAGGACCGAGTTGGGAGAAAGTAGCCTTATGCAAAAGCGTCCTGTTTGATACATCATCTCCCATCCTGGCTACTCCAGTCTTTGTGGTGGATGGTGGGGATGGGGTGACGGGGGGGACGGGGACAGCTCACCCCAGAGAAACCCTTCAGGGGGCAAGAGAGAAATTGTCTTCTTGCAGAACCTCCTGGAAAGCATGGTCTAGCCTTCCAAGAACTCCCAAGTTTGGGCTCTATGGCTGCACGTCTGCACCAAGCGAGTATCCTCATAGACCACCTGGGCTATTTTTCTTGTGGGCCTTCTGGTTTTCAGAGAGGTTAGAGCTGCTCAAATTTGACCATGTTGGTTGATTTTACCTGTGAAGAAGTCATCCAATACTAGAGGGAAATACCTTTTACAATTCTATAGTGTTAGGTCAGGATTACAATTGGAAACCTGTATGACGAAAGCACAACAGAGTTAACTCCTTGTCCTCCTGTAAATCCTGATTGACCAGCTCATTGTTCAATGGAATGGTATTTTTCTCTCACCCGGTTGACATGAAAGAACTAGAAGACCTAGGCAGTCCATCACACCAGCAAGCATTTCGTAAGTCAATAAAATAGCTAAATAAAATTAAACTAAATATAAAACGCAACTCCGGGTAGCACAATAAAATACAATAAAATAGTTTAAAATAAAAATAACTACTAAAATCATTAACATATAAAATAATGACATATAAATGCATACAGCACTCATTCCATTGAACGTAGACGTCTGGGAAATCTGAGGATTAAAAAAAAAAAAAACAAACCCCGGACTTGGGAAGACCAAAAATGGGGAGCGAGGTTTATCTCTCTGGCTTTAATAATGGCATCTGCTGAATGGCTTTATGACCGCAAACTGACTCTAACACTATAGACCCACCCAAAAACTCTGAGGGGAAATTCAATCCAATTTCAAGGGAGTTTTGCCTGGCCTGCTAGGTTTCAGAATGTCTGTCACCTGGAGTATTTTGTCCCCAAGGTTTGGATTCTATACAGATTTAGGGGACTGCTGTTGTGGGCTGGACCTTGCCTGTCTATGGTCGGCCTGGTAGGACCTGAGGTAAGCGCGGGCTCGGAGGGAGAAATGGACTAATTCCCACAAAGGGTGGGTTGAAGGGCTATCCTGAGGGTGGCCCTGGGAGCTGGCAAGCGTTGCCTCGATGAACATCAGTGCGTTTCCACCTGCCTTAGCTTTTGCATCTGAGAATCTGCCGGTAGGATTTGTATTCCGCTGCCTACAGCAAGGGGAGAATCGAGGGTCCTAGGTCTGGAGAAAACAACTGGAGGTGAAGGTGCAGCAGAGCAAGAAGAAGAATCCCCGCGATTGTGCCCGCCCCGGGAGGAATGGCCGCTGCCCCTGCGGCCCCGTCTTGTGGGGCGGGGTGGGGGGGAAGCAGGGGCAGCCTGGTAAGAGGGGCCGGAGGGAGGAGGGATGTCACGGACCAGGCCTGCGGAGGTGGGACGGAGGGTCTGAGCCCGCTGCAGCACTGCCACTCGGTGCCCCCTGATCATCAGTGGGAGGTCCACTGCAGGGGGGACAGTGGCAGTGCAGGGGAGGGAGCGGCCGGGAAGAGGGTGCTGCTGGGGATCCCTTCTCTATCTTTTCCCCTCTTCATTCCCCCCTCGCCCCCCCCCCCGACGCCCCCGCTTTTCTTCCAGCCACTTCCATTTCTCCTTCTTCCCTTTCTTCCGTAAAATAAAAGTTAAAAAAAGGTTGTTTCAACAGCACCTCAACGGTTCGAGGAGCACATCTCTCCAGCCAAGCCAGCTCTAGCTTCTTCCCGGACTGGATTTGCAACAGCCCCAGAGAACAACCACCTGAAGCGTTCCTGTCTCCAGCCCAACGCCACACAAGCCCGGACCCAAGCCTCCGCATGTCTTCTGGGATCTGAAGTTGCCTCTCAGCCCTCCAGCCAAGCCAGCTCTAACTTCTTCCTGGACTTGCAACCGCCCGAGGGAACAGCAACCTGAAGCACTCCTGACTCCACCCCAGCCCCACACCAGCCCAGACCCGAGCCTCAGCTTGTCTTCTGAGGCCGGCCCGGAGATCCCTCTGACCAGCCCTGCCACCCACACTTGAGCCCTGCCCCTGGCCTCACCCTACCCCCTTTCACTTAATCCACCCCTCCCCCTTCCAGAATTTCCAAGAAAACCTTTACTTGGTCCAAACTCTATGTTAATAAATAAAAATCGTTCATATCCCATCTGAAACCTGAGGGTCTCCCTTTGTTTTGTAGATTGGGTTCTCCTATGGTTCAAAGTCATGGTGTCAGCCCAAGATAATACCGATAGTCCATTAGGGGTAATGACTGAAACCCCTGCTTGTACAAAGGAAAGGGAAGGTGGCAGCCCTGCTCCCCCCAGGGCTGAACAGTAAACAGAGGGGTGGGAACTCGTGAGGCAGATAAAGATGTGTCAGTTCTGTGGGGGAAAGTGGAAGGGTGATCTATGACACTTAGATGCCCCATCTTCCTTAGAAGTTTTTTTTTTTCTTTTTTTCTCTGCCATCTCCCAGGAGACCTGGTGTGCAAAGGAGAACTCCCAGGACATCTGGATCAGTGCCAAGTATAGTTGGTTGTGTGTTTCACTTGCCTTAGTGTAACCACTGGCTCCTAAACCACTCTTTCGCACATTCCCTCACTACACAACCCTAGCACACCCTACTTGTCTACTTCCCTTTACCCACCCTCATTAATAATGATAATGATAATACCTGTGGTATTTATGAAGGGTTTTCTATGTGCCAAGCGCTGTACTAAGCAGCGCAGTGGGTACAAGCCAATCAGGTTGGATAACAGTCCCTGTCCCTCTTGGGGCTCACTGTCCAAATTCCCCATTTACAGATGGGTTCACTAAGGCCCAGAGAAGTGAAGTGACTTGTCCAAAGCTACACAGCAGGCAGATGGTGGAGCTGGGATTAGAACTTCTGACATTCTGACTCGCGGGTCTGTGCTCTATCCATTTCCCCAGGCCCCTAACCCTCCCACATTAACCCACACCTTTGCTTTTCCCTTATGGTCCACACTTCTTCACACATACTGCTCTAACTTTCTTCCTGCGCTGCCCGCTACTAAAGACACAACCCCATGCACATTCCTAGCACTTCCCAATCCACCTGAGACACATGCAACCATTCCTCTTCAGAGCTGGTGAAGAGGAGAAGACAGCGGTAGAGCAGATGAGAAAAACTTGCTGCTGCGACAACAGCAGCAGGTCTCAGGAGTTGCTCCTAGGGCTAGACCGGTCGACTTTACCCATGGCAAAAACTGTACCTGTGCTTTCCTAATCAGCCTTAACCCTCAACTTTCAGGTTTTCCCACTTGCATGTTTCACCCCGTTCAAAATTTAGGGATGTAGAGCATAGCCTCTCCTCACCCCCTCCACAATGAAACCCTGACACGTATGGTAAAGCAGCATGGCTCAGTGGAAGGAGTCTGGGCTTGGGAGCTAGAGGATGTGGGTTCTAATCCCAGCCCCGCCACTTGTCTGTTCTGTGACCTCGGGCAAGTCACTTAAGTTCTCTGTCCCTCAGTTACCTCATCTGTAAAATGGGGTTTAAAAGTGTGAGCCCCACGTGGGACTACCTGATTACCCTGTATCCAATCCAGTGCTTAGAACAGTCCTTGGCACGTAGTGAGCGCTTAGTAAATACCACAATTGTTATCATCATTATTATTGTGTAAAAAGTCATAGAACTTTTTTAGGTGTTTTACAGTTGAGTCTAGAAAAGTTATGTGACTACTGTGCATGGGCTGGGGAGTCAGAGGACCCGGTTCTCATCCCAACTCTGCCACGCGTCTGCTGTGTGACCTTGGGCAAGCCACTTCACTTCTCTGAACCTCGGTTATCAAATCTGTAAAAATGGGGATTAGGACTCTGAGCCCCCCGGAGGACAACCTGATGGTCTTGTTTCTAACCTAGTGCTTAGAACAGTGCTTAGAACCTAGTAAGGGCTTCACAAATGCAGTTATTATTATGATTCTAATTACGGCATGACGGTAAAATCAGTTCAGATGATGAGCGTTTTTAATTGTGTTTCTAATGAAGAGAAAGAATTCGTTATAAGGTTCCACCCCAAGGATTTCTGTACGCCATGAACTGTTCTCAGCGGTTGGGTTGATTCGAGGTCAACGGGTTGATCAGAGTCCCTGTCCAGGGCTGGGGCTCACAGCCTTAGCTCCTGCTTGACAGATGAGGAATTGATAGATGGACTCGGGTGGAAAGGTTAAGTGGAGAAGACGATTTGGAGGGGCAGGGGAAGAGGAGGAGCTACACCACAGTCCTATTGACCTGTTGAGTATTGGCAGAACACCCGTGGGCCGCTAGCCTGCTGGTTCGATGAAACGGAAGACTGGGGCAGGGGAGAGAGATAAGGGTTAGCAAGATAGTTGTGGAAGTTATCCCCACTGAGATGGTACCTAAAGGTATGGGGGTGGATGAGTTTCCGAAGGAAACGAACCTAAAAGGAGAAGAATAGGAATGACACAGCTCATTCCTTCATTCATTCAATCATATTGATTGCGCCCTTACTGCGTGCAGAGCACTGTACTGAGCGCTTAGGAAAGTACAATGCGGCAACAGAGAGAGACGATGCCTGCCCACATTGAGCTCAGGGTGAGAGGCTAAAGAGCGGAAGCAGTGACAAAAAAATGCCTCATAAACATTTCCATATCTTCCATTACTTCTTAATCCCTGTTTTACAGATGAGGCAACTAAGGCCCAGAGAAGTGAAGTGACTTGCCCAAGGTCACATGGCAGACAAGTGGCAGAGCCAGCATGTGACCCCGGGTCCTTTTGACTCCCAGGCCTGTGCTCTATCCACTAGACCACACGACCTCTCTGTACCCTGTAAAGTCCTTATGGATAGGGAACGGGTTTACCAATTCCATTATATTCTATTTCCCAAGCACTCTGTAATAATAATAATGATAATATATTATATAATAGGGATAATTATTATATAGATGAATAATAATTATGGTATTTGTTAAGTGCTTACTATGTGCCAAGCACTGTTCTGAGCACTGGGGCAGACGCAAGGTAATGAGGTTGTCCCTCTGAGGGGCTCATATTCTTAATCCCCATTTTACAGGTGAGGTAACTGAGGCCCAGAGAATTTAAGTGACTTGCCCGAGGCCACAGAGCAGACCAGGGGCGGGCCCCGGATTAGAACCCATGACCTTCTGGCTCCCAGGAAATGAAGGCCTTGGGTTCTAATCCCAGTCCCACCACTTCTCCGCTGTGCACCCTTGGGCAAGTCTCTTCACTTCTCTGGGCCTCACTTATTAATCAAGAGAGTCTCTCCGGGGTAATGACTGGAAACTCTTCTTTATAGAAAGGAAAGTGAAGGTGGCAGCCCAGCTCCAGTCAGTATAGCTGAACAGTAAACGGAGGGGTGGGAAGTCCTGAGCTAGACAAAGGTATAACAGTTCTGGAGGTGAAAGTGGAAGGGTGATCTATGACACTTAGATGCCCCATCTTCCTTGGAAGTCTTTTTTCTTTGTTTCCTCTGCCCCCTCCCAGGAGACCTGGTGTGCCCCAGGTCCAGCCCGATCTGGATCAGTGCAAAGTCTAGTTGGTTGCACTCCCAACTTCTCTCCTTCCTTTTACCCACCCTCCTTAATAAGTCCCTGTCCAGGGCTGGGGCTCACAGCCTTAGCTGCCGTTTGACAGACGAGGAATTCCCAGCTTGATCGATGGACTGTGGTGGAAAAGTTAGCGGAGAAGAGGATTTGGAGGGATAGGGGAAGAGAAGGAGCTACACCACAGACCTGTTGACCTTTTCAATATTGGCAGAACACCCGTGGGCCGATGTCCTGCTGGTTCGATGAAATGGCAGACTGTGGAAGGGGACAGAGATAAGGTTGGCAAGATAGATGTGGAAGTTAACCCCACTGAGATGGTAACTAAGGGTAGGGGAGTGGATGAGTTTCCTGAGGAAATGAACCTAAAAGGAGAAGAATAGGAACGACACAGTTCATTCCTTCATTCATTCAATCATATTGATTGAAACCTTACTGTGTGCAGAGCACTGTTCTGAGCGCTTAGGGAAAGTACAATCCGGCCAAAGAGAGAGACGATCCCTGGCCACAAAGAGCACGGAGGAGAGGCTGAAGAGTGGAAGCAGTGACAAAAAAATGCCTCATAAAAATCTCCATATCTGCCATCACTTCCCCAATTGAGTAATGGTAGTAATAATAATTACGGTATTTCCTAAGTGCTTACTATGGGTCAATCAGTGTTTTGAGCACTGGGGCAGCAGCGTGGCTCAGTGAAAAGAGCCCGGGCTTGGGAGTCCGAGGCCCTGGTTTCGAATGTCAGCTCTGCCACTTCTCAGCTGTGTGACTGTGGGCAAATCACTTAACTTCTCTGTGCCTCAGTTCCCTCATCTGTAAAATGGGGATGAAAACTGTGAGCCTCACGTGGCACAACCTGATTACCCTGTATCTACCCCAGCGCTTAGAGCAGTGCTCTGCACATAGTAAGCACTTAACAAATACTACAAAAAAAAATCTTGTCCCTTTGAGGGCTCACGTTCTTAATCCCCATTTTACAGATGAGGTAGCTGAGGCCCGGCAAACCAATGGCAAGACTGGGATTAGAATCCATGACCTTCCAGTTCTCAGAAAATGAAGGTCCTGGGTTCTAATCCCAGCCCCGCCACTTTACCGCTGTGCGACCTTGGGCAAGCCATTTCACTTCTCTGGGCCTCACTCACCGCATATGAAAAAGGGGTGAGTCAGGGACTAGCTGACTACCCAGTGCTTCAAAGAGTGCTTGGCACACAATGAGTGTTTACCAGATACCATCGCCATCATCATTATCATTATTACCTTACGGCAAGGATAATAATTATGGTATCTGGTAAGCGCTTATTATGAGCTGAGCACTGTTCTAAGCGCTGGGGTAGATAGAGGGGAATGAGATTGTCCCAGGTGGAGCTCACATTTTTTAATCCCCTTTTTTTTTACAGATGAAGTAACTGAGGCATAGAGAAGTAAAGTGACGTGCCCAAGGTCACACAGCAGACAAATAGAGGAGCCGGGATTAGAACCGACGACCTCTGACTCCCAGGCCCATGCTCTTTCCACTAAGCTACACTGCTTCTCAATAGTGAGAGAGACAATCCCTGCCCACATGATTTCCAGAGTGAGAGGCTGAAGAGGTTGAAGTAGTGACCCCAAAATGCCTCCTAAACATATCGATCTATTCCATCCCTTGCCCTCATTTAATCCTAGTAAGAATGAGAATTAGGGCATCTGCCAAGTGCTCGTCATGTGCCGAGCACTGCTCTCAGCGCTTGGTTTGGGTTACTATGTGTCGATCAGTGTTTTGAGCACTGGGGCAGCAGCGGTGCTCAGTGGAAAGAGCCCGGGCTTGGGAGTCCGAGGTACTGGGTTCGAATCCCTGCTCTGCCGCTTCTCAGCTATGTGACTGGGGGCAAGTCACTTCACTTCTCTGTGCCTCACTTCCCTCATCTGTAAAATGGGGATGAAGACTGTGAGCCTCACGTGGGACAACCCAATTACCCTGTAGCTACCCCAGCGCTTAGAACAGTGCTTTGCACAGAGTAAGCGCTTAACAAATACCAAAAAAAAAAAAGCTGGTCCCTAAGAGCTCAGGTTCTTAATCCCCATTCTCCAGATGAGGGAATTGAGGCCCGGCAGACCCATGGCGGGACTGGGATTAGAACCCATGACCTTCTGTCTCCCAGGAAATGAAGGTCTTGGGTTCTAATCCCAGCCCCGCCACTTCACCGCTCTGCGACCCGGGGCAAGTCCATTCACTTCTCTGGGCCTCACTTACTGCATTTGAAAAATGGGGGTTAGGACCGTGAGCCCTACGGGGGACAAGCTGATTTCCTTGTGATTAGAACAGTGCTTGGCACCGGAGGAGTGTTGAACAGATAGCACCATCATCATCATTTTTATTACGATACGGCAATAAAGAGAGTCGATCCCCGCCCACAATGAGTGCCGAGGGAGAGGCTGAAGAGGTTGAAGCAGTGACCCCAAAATGCCTCCTAAACCTATCCATCTATTCCATCCCTTGCCCTCATTTAATCCTAGTAAGAATGCGAAATAGGGCATCTGCCAAGTGCTCGTTATGTGCAGAACACTGCTCTCAGCGCTTGGGTTGGGTTACTATGTGTCGATCAGTGTTTTGAGCACTGGGGCAGCAGTGTGGCTCAGTGGAAAGAGCCCGGGCTTGAGAGTCCAACATCCTGGGTTCGAATCACTGCTCTGACACTTCCCAACCGTGTGACAGGGGGCAAGTCACTTCAGTTCTTTGTTCCTCAGTTCCCTCATCTGTAAAATGGGGATGAAGACTGTGAGCCTCACGTGGGATAACCTGATTACCCTGTAGCTACCCCAGCGTTTAGAACAGTGCTCTGCACATAGTAAGCGCTTAACAAATACCACAAAAAAAAACCTGGTCCCTTTGAGGGCTCACGTTCTTAATCCCCATTTTACAGATGAGGTAGCTGAGGCCCGGCAGACCAATGGCAAGACTGGGATTAGAACCCAGTCTTGGAGAAGCAGCGTGAGAAGCATTCTTGGAGAAGCAGCGTGGCTCAGTGGAAAGAGCACGGGCTTTGGAGTCAGGGCTCCTGAGTTCGAATCCCAGCTCTGCCACTTGTCGGCTGTGTGACTGTGGGCAAGTCACTTCACTTCTCTGTGCCTCAGTTCCCTCATCTGTAAAATGGGGATTAAGACTGTGAGCCCCACGTGGGACAACCTGATTCCCCAGTGTCTACCCCAGCGCTTAGAACAGTGCTCGGCACATAGTAAGCGCTTAACAAATACCAACATTAATTAATTAACCCATGACCTTGCAGCTCTCAGAAAATGAAGGACCTGGGTTCTAATCCCAGCCCCGCCACTTCACTGCTGTGCGTCCTTTGGCAAGCCATTTCACTTCTCTGGGCCTCACTCACCGCGTTTGAAAAAGGAGGATTAGGACTGTGAGCCCTACAGGGGACTAGCTGACTACCCGGTGCTTCAAAGAATGCTTGGCACATAATGAGTGTTTAACAGAAACCATCGTCATCATCATTATCATTATTACCATACGGCAATAATAATGATTATGGTAATTGGGTAAGCGCTTATTATGTGCTGAGCACTGTTCTAAGCGCTGGGGTAGATAGAGGGGAATGAGATTGTCCCACGTGGAGCTTACGTTTTTTAATCCCCAATTTTTTTTACAGATGAGGAAACCGAGGCATAGAGAAGTAAAGTGATGTGCCCAAGTTCACACAGCGGACAGATAGAGGAGCCGGGATTAGAACTGACGACCTCTGACTCCCACGCCCAGGCTCTTTCCACTAAGCCATGCTGCTTCTCAACAGAGAGAGACAGACAATCCCTGCCCATGATGATTTCCGGAGTGAGAGGCCGAAGAGGTTGAAGCAGTGACCCGAAAATGCCTCCTAAACATATCCATCTATTCTATCCTTTGGCCTAATTTAATCCTAGTAAGAATGAGAATTAGGGCCTCTGCCAAGTGCTTGTTATGTGCTGAGCACTGCACTCAGCGCTTGGGTTGGGTTACTAAGTGTCAATCACTGTTTTGAGCACTGGGGCAGCAGCGTGGCTCAATGGAAAGAGCCCGGGCTTGGGAGTCCGAGGGCCTGGGTTCGAATCCCTGCTCTGCCACTTGTCAGCCGTGTGACTGGGGGCAAGTCACTTCACTTCTCTGTGCCTCAGTTCCCTCATCTGTAAAATGAGGATGAAGACTGTGAGCCTCACGTGGGACAACCCGATTACCCTGTAGCTACAACAGCGCTTAGAACAGTGCTCTGCACAGAGTAAGTGCTTAACAAATACAAAAAAAAAAGTTTTTCCCTTGAAGGGCTCAGGTTTTTAATCCCCATTCTCCAGATGAGGGAACTGAGGCCCGGCAGACCCATGGCGGGACTGGGATTAGAACCCATGACCTTCCGGCTCCCAGGAAATGAAGGTCTTTCTTGGGTTCTAATCCCAGCCCCGCCACTTCACCGCTCTGCGACCAGAGGCAAGTCCCTTCACTTCTCTGGGCCCCACTGACCGCATTAGAAAAATGGGGGTTAAGACCCCATCCCCTACGGGGGACAAGCTGATTTCTTTGTCCTTAGAACAGTGCTTGGCACCGGAGGAGTGTTGAACAGATAGCACCGTCATCATCATTTTCATTACGATACGGCAATAAAGAGAGTCGATCCCCGCCCACAATGAGTCCCGAGGGAGAGGCTGAAGAGGTTGAAGCAGTGACCCCAAAATGCCTCCTAAACCTACCCATCTATTCCATCCCTTGCCCTCATTTAATCCTAGTAAGAATGAGAATTAGGGCATCTGCCAATGTGCCGAGCACTGCTCTCAGTGCTTGGGTTGGGTTACTACGTGTCGATCACTGTTTTGAGCACTGGGGCAGCAGCGTGTCTCAGTGGAAAGAGCCCAGTCTTGGGAGTCTGAGGTCCTGGGTTCGAATCCCTGCTCTGCCACTTGTCAGCCATGTGACTGGGGGCAAGTCACTTCCCTTCTCAGTGCCTCAGTTCCCTCATCTGTAAAATGGGGATGAAAACTGTGAGCCTCACGTGGCCCAACCTGATTACCCTCTACTCTGTACCCTGTACTATGTGCTCTGCACATAGTAAGCGCTTAACAAATACCACAAAAAAAAATCTTCTCCCTTTGAGGATTCACGTTCTTAATCCCCATTTTACAGATGAGGTAGCCGAGGCCCAGCAGAACAGTGGCAAGACTGGGATTAGATCACATGACCTTCCAGCTCTCAGAAAATGAAGGTCCTGGGTTCTAATCCCAGCCCCGCCACTTCCCCGCTGTGCGATCTTGAGCAAGCCATTTCACTTCTCTGGGCCTCACTCACCGCATTTGAAAAAGGGGGATTAGGACTGTGAGCCCTACAGGGGACTAGCTGACTACCCGGTGCTTCAAACAGTGCTTGGCACATAATGAGCGTTTAACAGATACCATCGTCATCATCATTATCATTATGACCATACGGCAATAATAATAATTATGGTAGTTGGTAAGCGCTTATTATGTGCTGAGCACTGTTCTAAGCGCTGGGGTAGATAGAGGGTAATGAGATTGTCCCACGTGGAGTTCACATTTTTTAATCCCCATTTTTTTTTTACAGATGTGGTAACTGAGGCATAGAGAAGTAATGTGACGTCCCCAAGGTTCCACACCGGACAACTAGCAGAGCCGGGATTAGAACCGACGACCTCTGACTCCCACGCCCAATTTCTTTCCACTAAGCCACGCTGCTTCTCAATAGAGAGAGAGAGAGACAATCCCTGCCCATGATGATTTCCGGAGTGAGAGGCTGAAGAGGTTGAAACAGTGACCCCAAAATGCCTCCTAAACATATCGATCTATTCCATCCCTTGCCCTCATTCAGTCCTAGTAAGAATGAGAATTAGGGCATCTGCCAAGTGCTCGTTATGTGCAGAGCACTGCTCTCAGCGCTCGGGTTGGGTTACTATGTGTCGATTACTGTTTTGAGCACTGTGGTAGCAGTGTGGCTCAGTGGAAAGAGCCCGGGCTTGGGAGTCCGAGGTCCAGGGCTCGAATCCCTGCTCTGCCACTTCCCAACTGTGTGACTGGGGGCAAGTCACTTCATTTCTCTGTGCCTCAGTTCCCTCATCTGTAAAATGGGGATGAAGACTGTGAGCCTCACGTGGGATAACCTGATTACCCTGTAGCTACCCCAGCGTTTAGAACAGTGCTCTGCACATAGTAAGCGCTTAACAAATACCACAAAAAAAACCTGGTCCCTTTGAGGGCTCACGTTCTTAATCCCCATTTTACAGATAAGGTAGCTGAGGCCCGGCAGACCAATGGCAAGACTGGGATTAGAACCCATGACCTTCCAGCTCTCAGAAAATGAAGGTCCTGGGTTCTAATCCCAGCCCCGCCTCTTTGCCACTGTGCGACCTTGGGCAAGCCATTTCACTTCTCTGGGCCTCACTCACTGCATTTGAAAAAGGGGGATTAGGACTGTGAGCCCTACAGGGGACTAGCTGACTACCCGGTGCTTCAAAGAATGCCTGGCACATAATGAGTGTTTAACAGATACCATCGTCATCATCGTTATCATTATTACCATACGGCAATAAGAATAATTATGGTAACTGGGTAAGCGGTTATTATGTGCTGAGCACTGTTCTAAGCGCTGGGGTAGATAGAGGGGAATGAGATTGTCCCACGTGGAGCTCACATTTTTTAATCCCCATTTTTTTTTCGGGTGAGGTAATTTAGGCATAGAGAAGTAAAGTGACATGTCCAAGGTCACACAGCGGACAATTAGAGGAGCCGGGATTAGAACCGACGATCTCTGACTCCCAGGCCCATGCTCTTTCCACTAAGCCATGCTGCTTCTCAATTGAGAGAGAGAGACAATCCCTGCCCACCATGATTTCTGGAGTGAGAGGCTGAAGAGGTTGAAGCAGTGACCCCTAAATGCCTCCTAAACATATCGATCTATTCTATCCTTTGGCCTAATTTAATCCTAGTAAGAATGAGAATTAGGGCCTCTGCCAAGTGCTTGTTATGTGCTGAGCACTGCACTCAGCGCTTGGGTTGGGTTACTATGTGTCAATCACTGTTTTGAGCACTGGGGCAGCAGCGTGGCTCAATGGAAAGAGCCCGGGCTTGGGAGTCCGAGGGCCTGGGTTCGAATCCCTGCTCTGCCACTTGTCAGCCGTGTGACTGGGGGCAAGTCACTTCACTTCTCTGTGCCTCAGTTTCCTCATCTGTAAAATGGGGATGAAGACTGTGAGCCTCACGTGGGACAACCCAATTACCCTGTAGCTACCCCAGCGCTTAGAACAGTGCTTTGCCCAGAGTAAGCGCTTAACAAATACCAAAAAAAAAAAACCAGCTGGTCCCTAAGAGCTCAGGTTCTTAATCCCCATTCTCCAGATGAGGGAATTGAGGCCCGGCAGACCCATGGCGGGACTGGGATTAGAACCCATGACCTTCCGGCTCCCAGGAAATGAAGGTCTTTCTTGGGTTCTAATCCCAGCCCCGCCACTTCACCGCTCTGCGACCCGGGGCAAGTCCCTTCACTTCTCTGGGCCTCACCTACCGCATTTGAAAAATGGGGGTTAGGACCCTGAGCCCTACGGGGGACAAGCTGATTTCCTTGTGCTTCGAACAGTGCTTGGCACCGGAGGAGTGTTGAACAGATAGCACCGTCATCATCATTTGTATTACGATACGGCAATAAAGAGAGTCGATCCCCGCCCACAATGAGTGCCGAGGGAGAGGCTGAAGAGGTTGAAGCAGTGACCCCAAAATGCCTCCTAAACCTATCCATCTATTCCATCCCTTGCCCTCATTTAATCCTAGTAAGAATGAGAATTAGGGCATCTACCAAGTGCTCGTTATGTGCAGAGCACTGCTCTCAGCGCTTGGGTTGGGTTACTATGTGTCGATCAGTGTTTTGAGCACTGGGGCAGCAGTGTGGCTCAGTGGAAAGAGCCCGGGCTTGAGAGTCCAACGTCCTGGGTTCGAATCACTGCTTTGCCACTTCCCAACCGTGTGACTGGGGGCAAGTCACTTCAGTTCTCGGTTCCTCAGTTCCCTCATCTGTAAAATGGGGATGAAGACTGTGAGCCTCACGTGGGATAACTTGATTACCCTCTAGCTACCCCAGCGTTTAGAACAGTGCTCTGCACATAGTAAGCGCTTAACAAATACCACAAAAAAAACCTTGTCCCTTTGAGGGCTCACGTTCTTAATCCTCATTTTACAGATGAGATAGCTGAGGCCCGGCAGACCAATGGCAAGACTGGGATTAGAACCCATGACCTTCCAGCTCTCAGAAAATGAAGGACCTGGGTTCTAATCCCAGCCCCGCCACTTCGCTGCTGTGCGACCTTTGGCAAGCCATTTCACTTCTCTGGGCCTCACTCACCGTGTTTGAAAAAGGGGGATTAGGACTGTGAGCCCTACAGGGGACTAGCTGACTACCCGGTGCTTCAAAGAATGCTTGGCACATAATGAGTGTTTAACAGAAACCATCGTCATCATCATTATCATTATGACCATACGGCAATAATAATAATTATGGTAGTTGGTAAGCGCTTATTATGTGCTGAGCACTGTTCTAAGCTGCTGGGGTAGATAGAGGGGAATGAGATTGTCCCACGTGGAGCTTACGTTTTTTAATCCCCAATTTTTTTTACAGATGAGGTAACCGAGGCATAGAGAAGTAAAGTGATGTGCCCAAGGTCACACAGCGGACAGGTTGAGGAGCCGGGATTAGAACTGACGACCTCTGACTCCCACGCCCAGGCTCTTTCCACTAAGCCATGCTGCTTCTCAACAGAGAGAGACAGACAATCCCTGCCCATGATGATTTCCGGAGTGAGAGGCCGAAGAGGTTGAAGCAGTGACCCCAAAATGCCTCCTAAACATATCGATCTATTCTATCCTTTGGCCTAATTTAATCCTGGTAAGAATGAGCATTAGGGCATCTGCCAAGTGCTTGTTATGTGCCGAGCACTGCTCTCAGCGCTTGGGTTGGGTTACTAGGTGTCAATCACTGTTTTGAGCACTGGGGCAGCAGCGTGGCTCAATGGAAAGAGCCCGGGCCTGGGAGTCCGAGGGCCTGGGTTCGAATCCCTGCTCTGCCACTTGTCAGCCGTGTGACTGGGGGCAAGTCACTTCACTTCTCTGTGCCTCAGTTCCCTCATCTTTAAAATGGGGACGAAGACTGTGAGCCTCACGTGGGGCAACCCGATTACCCTGTAGCTACAACAGCGCTTACAACAGTGCTCTGCACAGAGTAAGTGCTTAACAAATACCAAAAAAAAAAGTTTTTCCCTTGAAGGGCTCAGGTTTTTAATCCCCATTCTCCAGATGAGGGAACTGAGGCCCGGCAGACCCATGGCGGGACTGGGATTAGAACCCATGACCTTCCGGCTCCCAGGAAATGAAGGTCTTTCTTGGGTTCTAATCCCAGCCCCGCCACTTCACCGCTCCGTGACCAGAGGCAAGTCCCTTCACTTCTCTGGGCCCCACTGACCGCATTAGAAAAATGGGGGTTAAGACCCCATCCCCTACGGGGGACAAGCTGATTTCTTTGGGCTTCGAACAGTGCTTGGCAGCGGAGGAGTGTTGAACAGATAGCACCGTCATCATCATTTTCATTACGATACGGCAATAAAGAGAGTCGATCCCCGCCCACAATGAGTCCCGAGGGAGAGGCTGAAGAGGTTGAAGCAGTGACCCCAAAATGCCTCCTAAACATATCCATCTATTCCATCCCTTGCCCTCATTTAATCCTAGTATTACTAGAATGAGAATTAGGGCATCTGCCAAGTGCTCGTTATGTGCCGAGCACTGCTCTCAGTGCTTGGGTTGGGTTACTATGTGTCGATCACTGTTTTGAGCACTGGGGCAGAAGTGGTGCTCTGTGGAAAGAGCCCGGGCTTGGGAGTCCGAGGTACTGGGTTCGAATCCCTGCTCTGCCACTTCTCAGCCGTGTGACTGGGGGCAAGTCACTTCACTTCTCTGTGCCTCAGTTCCCTCATCTGTAAAATGGGGATGAAGACTGTGAGCCTCACGTGGGACAACCCCATTACCCTGTAGCTACCCCAGCGCTTAGAACAGTGCTCTGCACAGAGTAAGCGCTTAACAAATACCAAAAAAAAAAAAAGCTGGTTCCTTGGAGGGCCCAGGTTCTTAAGCCCCATTCTCCAGATGAGGGAACTGAGACCCGGCAGACCCATGGCGGGACTGGGATTAGAACCCATGATGCCCTCCCTCCTCACCTCCGCCAAACTGATTCTCTTCCCCTCTTCAAAACCCTACTTAAAACTCATCTCCTCTAAGAGGCCTTCCCAGACTGAGCTCCTCTTCTCCCTCTACTCCCTCTACCACCCCCCCTTCACCTCTCCGCAGCTAAACCCTCTTTTCCCCCTTTCCCTCTGCTCCTCCCGTTCTCCCTTCCCATCCCCTCAGCACTGTACTCGTCCGCTCAACTGTATCTATTTCCATTACCCTATTTATTTTGTTAATGAAATGTACATCGCCTCGATTCTATTTAGTTGCCATTGTTTTTACGAGATGTTCTTCCCCTCGACTCTATTTATCGCCATCGTTCTCGTCTGTCCGTCTCCCCCGATTAGACCGTAAGCCCGTCAAACGGCAGGGACTGTCTCTATCTGTTGCCGATTTGTTCATTCCAAGCGCTTAGTACAGTGCTCTGCACGTAGCAAGCGCTCAATAAATACTATTGAATGAATGAATGAATGAATGAATGAATGAATGACCTTCCGGCTCCCAGGAAATGAAGGTCTTGGGTCCTAATCCCAGCCCCGCCACCTCACCACTCTGCGACCCGGGGCAAGTCCCTTCACTTCTCTGGGCCTCACTTATCGCATTGGAAAAAATGGGGGTTAGGACCGTGAGCCCTACGGGGGAGAAGCTGATTTCCCTGTGCTTAGAACAGTGCTTGGCACCGGAGGAGTGTGGAACAGATACCACCGTCATCATCATTTTCATTAGGATACGGCAGTAAAGAGAGTCGATCCCCGCCCACAATGAGTCCCGAGGCAGAGGCTGAAGAGGTTGAAGCAGTGACCCGAAAAAGGCCTCCTAAACCTATCCATCTATTCCATCCCTTGCCCTAATTTAATCCTAGTAAGAATGAGAATTAGGGCATCTGCCAGGTGCTCGCTATGTGCCGAGCACTGCTCTCGGCGCTTGGGTCGGTAGGAGTTAATGGGGTCGGACAACCTCCCTAGCCAGGGATGGGGCTCAGTAGTCCCCCCCGTTTGAGAGACGAGAGAACCGAAGCCCAGAGAAGTCAAGTGAGCGGCCCAGGTCACAGAGCTGACAGGGGGCGGGGCAGGGACTAGAACCCACGTCCTCGGACTCCCGAGCCTGTGCTCTTGCCACTAGGCCAGGCCGCTTCTCCACTCTATCTTCCTATCCGAGGCTCCCACGATTTGTACAGGGCCTCGGGGGGGGGGGGGGCGGGGTGGTGGTGAGCGGGGAGGAGTGGGGGCAAGAAGACCTCAGTCCAGGGCAGAAAGCAAGCCCATTTCATTGCCGTTTTTTGTTTCTTTGTGTGTTTCTGTTCGATCGTCGGTTTGATTCAAGTATCGATTACAGAAATCTCCTCCAACTGTCCTTGGTGGCATACCCCCCAAAGGCTTCAGCACCGGCAATCTATTAGCCGTGGTTAGTTAGTGGTTATTCTCCTCTCTAAAGGCAGAGTTCACGGGAGTTAAAAGAATAGGTAGGAAATGAGTTAGGCAAGTAGGTAGAGGAGGGAGGGAGGGAGTGGAGAGAGAAGCAGCGTGGCTTAGTGGAAAGGGCACGGGTTTGGAAGGCGGAGGAGGTGGGTTCTAATCCCCTCCCCGCCGCTTGTCCTTTATGGTTATTATGGTATTTGTTAAGCAAGCGCTTACTATATGCCGAGCACTGTTCTAAGCGCTGGAGTAGATGCAGGCGAATCAGCTCGTCCCACGTGGGCTCACGTTTTTTTAATCCCCCTTTTTACAGATCAGGTGACTGAGGCCCAGAGAAGTCAAGTGACTTGCCCAAGGCCACACAGCAGACAAGGCCCGCCTCCGGGGCGGGATTAGAACCCACGACCTCTGCCCCCCAAGCCCGTGCTCTTTCCACTGAGCCACGCTGCTTCCCATGACCTGGGCTAAGTCACTTCACTTGGCTGGGCCTCAGTTACCGCCTCTGGAAAACGACCTCTCTGGAAGCCAATAAGGCTTGACCGAAATCTCATTCCACTTTATTAAAAAGAATTTCTAGGAAAACGATGTCGCCCCAAGGGCTCCAGACTGCCTGCGTCTCTTGCCCTAGAAAAGACTGACTCCCCCCTTTCGAATTCCTGGGCATGCGCCGCGGCTCAGAAAAGCTGAGGAGATTTGGGGTTTTTTTTCTTTCTTTCCCGTCGTCCTGCAAGGGGGTGAAGGAGGCGGGGAGAAGCAGAGCGACTCCAGTCCGAACCAAAGGGAGGGAAGGTCTTGGCTCCGCCCCCCGCTCTCCTCAGGCCCCGACTAGAAAAGGCGGCGGCGGCGGCGGCGGCGTGGGCGTGGGCGTCGTTGTTTCCCAGGGTGCAGCGGGCGGAGCCGTGAAGCGGAGCGAGCGAGAAAGAGAAAGAAAGAAAGAAAGAAAGAGGGCCTGGTGAGGGCAGTCCCGGGGACAGGCCAGGACCGGGGACAGGGGACAGCGGACAGGGGACAGGGCAAAGGGCTGGGGACAGGGCAAAGGGCGAGAGGAGAGTTGAGGAGAGGCGGGGGGGTGGGCTGGGCTGTATGTGAGGGGGAGGGCGGGGGCGGCGGCGGAGGAAACGCCGCTGGCTCCCTCAGAGCCAGGCTGAGGAGAAACGGCAGGTTGAGAAAGAAGGGGGCAAAAAGCAAAGGAGCTGCCAGGAACTGAAAGAGGGCGGCACCTAGTCCGGGTGCCATCCCCTCGGTGGAGTTGATTCCAAGAGGCCAAGTGCTTTGAAGGAATGAGGTGGGCCCGAAGCGGTGTTCGTTCTAAGCTGTTCTCTCCCAATTTGGGGAAGGGGTGGGGGGCGGGGGAGCCGTGGAAATGGGAGAAGAAAGAACATCCTGGGGGAGGACGAGATGGCTCCACTGCCCGAGCCATTATCCGGGGAGGCGTAAAACTGAGGTAAAAAGAGCAAAGTCTGAGGGAGCAAGAGCCGTTTGGGAGGGAGGGAGGGAGGGCGGGCTGAACCAAAGGAAAGACTTGCTCTGAAATGAGGCCCCACGGGTGGAGTTTTTTTCCCCGGAGCACTCAGTCAAAATGTGAATTGCAACTATCTACTCCGTTGGCTCACCCCGATAGCTCTCTCCTGAAGGGATTCATTTCAGAGCGAGTTGGGCCAGAGGGGAGGATGAGGGCCCAGGTCGGGCTGTGGCCCCCGGGTCTGTTTGAGAAGAGAAGGGGAGGCGACGGGCTGGCAAAGCAAGCCGGTCAGGGCCTCGACTCCCGGGCCGCGAGAAGGTTGAATGGCGTCCCGGCCGGTCCCTCCTTGGAAAGGGGTATTTCTAGGCACTGCCAATTGCGCCACAGCACAGCAACGTGCCGTTGAAGTGGGGAAAACTGCCCTCGAATGGAAATTTCCTTTTTGCCTAGCTCCTTAAGAAGTAAATTAAATGTCTTCTTCCGTGGGTCCCCCTCTCCACACTCTCGACTCTCTCCTGACACCTCACATTGGGATCCTTGTCCCTAGGAGGTTTGCATCGATTTGAAGAGAGAGAATTGAAATGACTTGCCTGTGGTGGAGCCAGATATATTCATGATGGCTTGGAAAAAGGAATTCCTGGCTGTTCCTTAGGAAAGCCCTCTTATCTCTCTCTGTTCCAACCAAGGTGTGAAATTTGAAGTTCCCACCTGACCCGCGGCTCCAGGAGATGATGGGGGATGGTAAGCACCCGAGGAGGAAGGAGGAGACTCGCATATCCCGACCACCCTAGTACCAACCTAGCCGGGCAGAGAGATCCCGGCGGTGGCGGCGGCGGCGGCGCCGGCGGCGGGGGCGGGGGCGCTGGTGAGGCCCAAAATGGTAGGAGAGATTCTTCACTCGGACTGAGGGAGATCGTTATCCACAGGCTCTCCGGGAGAAAGAAGGCCTGTTAGGTGGGTGGGAGGGATTGACTCCGTACTTGGATACCCGGGACGATTTGGCTTATTGACTCATCCATTTTTAGCTTTCTTTTTTGGTCCTGGTGGAAAAAAAATGAAGAAAGCTTTGTAATGTCCGTAAGAAATCCCCAACAAAGGCCAGAAGCCACTCTGTTACTTCTTCTACTCTGCAGTGTGGTCGAGTTGCCTTTCAGATACACTCTGGGAGGGATTCGGTTCAGAGAGCTGCACCCAAGAGGAAGAGGACGAGGCAGAAGTCGACTGGGGGATCGAGGCGCCACGTGGAGAGCGGGACACCCCTGAGAGGAGATGGGAGTCGACCTGTCCGTCAGAAAAAAATAAGTATCAAATCATCTACTGATCCCCAAATTCTTGGAAACATTTACTGCTACTATCAAATGACTTGGACCAGGATCCCTCTCTCTCTCTCTCTCTCTCTCTCACATTTTTAGATTCCAGATGAAAAGGTGTTTGGACTTATCCTCCCAGAATATTTCCCCAATCCATTTTCAGGAGAAAGAACTCGGGTTAGGATGTTGCTTTTACTCCTCAAAATCCGGGCAGGGAGAGAGAGGAGGTATGGGGAGTTATTAAATAGGAAGAAATAATAAGGAAAGTCAGAGAGAGATTAAAAAGAGATTTAAATTTCCCAGGGAAATTTACCTCCTGTCCCCCTCGAAAGAAAGAATAATCCACCCTAAATTGAGGCTCCCCGCTGTTAGAGCAGTTCACTCTCCTGACTACTGGGATTGGGATTATATTCCCTGTGAGGCTTGGATTTGTTTTTAGGAGAGAGAAAAGACAATTCTTGCCCATCTTGTAAAGGTGTGTTTCTGAATGCGATCTGGACAGGAATTCCTGCCGTAAAGCGGTGGTAGAGTCCGAGTTGAAACCCAGGTGGATATTTTTCAGAGACTTCACCTGTCCATTTCTGGGAGCCCCTCGGACCGGCAGGCATCCACCCCGGGCATCGAGCTGCAGCCTCAGACGTCGGCAGAAGCTGACCTACAGGAGAGCGAGAAGGGCTAGATGATAAGATGCTGGCAGCAGCCGAGGTAGGAAACCAGATGGGAAGTGTTTGGGGGTGGGAAGAGAGAACTCTGCACCCCGTTCCAGGCCGGCCAGAGGGAAGAGGGATCAAGGCAGGGAGAGATTCCTGCGCCTGTCTTGAGGGATTTTTGACCAACGATGCTAGCCTGATTGCAGCTCATGCTACCTGTACAGATCACTAAGGCTAATGAAGGTATTTTCTTTTTCCACCCCAGGACCGCGGCCTGATTTCCAAGCCTCCGATTGACCCGGCTTCTCCAAAGCTACCGGAAGAATGAAGACTGCCGTGAGAGAAGACCTACCATCTGGATCGGGCGGCAAGTGGTGGATAAAGGGAAAACTCTTTTAGGCCCCTACCTAATCCCTTCAGCTGTATCCCAAGTCTTTGAGGCCAGGAAGATGAAGGAAAAAAATAGTTTTCTATAGGCAAAGTGTCTCCTGCTTTTATTTATCGACTTATGGTCTTCACAGCCTGAAAGGAGCCTATGGTCTGTTTGAGAAGAAAAAGGGAGGCGGACTGGCTGGAAAATTAAGAAATCATGGCCTCTTGTCCTGGGCTACAGGGAAGTTGGATTCACGTCCTAGGCAGACCCTGATTTGCAAAGTGTATTTCTAGCCACTGCGAATTTTGCCACACCACAGGAATGGGCAATCTTAGTTGGGAAAACTGCCGTTGAATGTAAATTTCCTATCTCCATATCTATTTAGGAAGCAAATCAAATGTCTTCTTCCGTGGGTCCCCTTCTCTTGACTCCTGACATTGGGAACCTTGTCCCTAGGAGGTGTGGATCGATTTAAAGAGAGAGAATTGAAATGACTTGCCTGTCTCGAGGCCATATGAATTAATGGTGGCTTGGGAAAAGGAATTCCTTGCTGTTCTCTAGGAAAGGCCTCTCATCTCTCGGTGTTGAAACCGAGGTTGGAAATTTGAAGTGCCCACTTGACCCTCGGCTCCAGGAGATGAGAGGGGGAAGCACCCGAGGAGGAAGGAGGAGACTCGAATGTCCTGACCACCCCCGCGCCAACCAAGCCGGACAGGGAGATCCCGGCGGCAGCGGTGAGGCCCAAAATGGTAGGAGAAATTCTTCGCTTGGACTGAGTGAGATCGTGATCGACAGGCTCTCGGGGAGGAAGAAGGCCTGTTATGTGGGTGGGAGGGATTGACTGTGTCCTTGGGTACCGGGGGTATTTGATTGACTCATCCAACTTTTAGCTTTCTTTTTTTCCTGGTAGAAAAAAGATGAAGAAAGCTCTGTAATGAATATGAGGAATCCCCACCAAAGTCCAGAAGGCACCGTGTTGCTTCTCCTGCTCTGCAGTGAGGTCAAATTGCCTTTTAAATACCTCTGGCAGGGATTTGGGCCAGCGAGCCACACCCAAGGGGAAGAGGACAAGGCAGAAGTCGAACGGGGGATCGACCCAACCCGGGGAGACCAGGACACCCCTGAGAGGAGATGGGAGTCGTGCTGCCCACCAGCCAAAAATAAGCATCAGATCATCTACTCATCCCAAAACTCTTGGGTAAATTTCCTGCTAGCATGAAATTATTTGAACCAGGATCAATCTCTCTGACATTTTTAGATTCCAGATGAAAAGGTGTTTGGATTTTTCCTCCCAGAATATTTCCCAATCCATTTTCAGGAGAAAGAACTCTGGTTAGGAGGTGGCTTTTCCTCCTCAAAATCCAGTCAGGGGAGAGAGAGGTGGTCCAGGGAGCTATGAAATGGGAAGAAATAATAAGGAAAGTCAGAGAGAGATTAAAAAGAGATTTAAATTTCCCAGGGAAATTTACCTTATGTCCCCTTCAAAAGAAAGAATAAACATCAGTCACATGAGGCTCCCCGCTGGGATTGGGATTATATTCCCTGTGAGTGAGGCTTGGATTTGGTTTTAGGAGAGAAAAAAGAATCTTCACGCAGGTTCTCTAAAGGTGCGTTTCCGAAGGCGATATGGAAGAGAACTCTTGCCCTGAAGCGGTGGTAGAGTCTGAATTGCAACCCAGGCGGGCATTTTTCAGAGCCTTCACCTACCTACTACTGGGAGCGCCCCCGACCGGCAGGCATCCGCTCAGGTGGAGAGCTGCAGCCTCAGTCGTCGGCAGAAGCTGACCTCCAGGAGAGCAAGAAGGACTAGATGAAAAGATGCTGGCAGCAGGCAAGGTAGGAAAGCAGGTGGGATGATGGAACTAGAAACCCATTTCCAGGCCAGCCAAAGGGAAGAGTGATCTTAGCATCGGGGCAGGGTGAGATTCATGCACAGGTCTCGAGGGAGGGATTTTTTGACAAACGTTGCCAACCTGATTGCGGTTCACGCTACCTCTACGGCCATCTAAGGCTAATGAAGGTATTTTCTTTTTCCACCCCAGGACCGCGGCCCAATTTCCAAACCTCCGCTTGGCTGGGATTCTCCAAGGATACTGGAAGAATGAAGACTGTCGTGAGAGAAGACATTCCATCTGAATCGGGCGGCAAGTGGTGGATAAAGGTGAAACCCCTTTAGGCCCCTCCCTAATCCTGCCAGCTGTATCCTAGGTCTTTGGGTCCCGAAGATGGAGGAAAAAGTCAGTTTTCTTTAGGCAAAGAATCTCCTGCTTTTATTTATCGGGTTCAGGTCTTCATGGCCTGAAAGGGTCCTTCGGTCTGTTGGAGGAGAAAGAGGGAGGCGACTGGCTCGAAAATTAAGAAATCATGTCCTCAGGTCCTGGGCTGCCAGGAAGTTTGAATCGCCTGCAACCAGGCCCTCCTTTTCAAAGTGTATTTCTAGCCACTGCGAATTTTGCCACAGCACAGGAATGGGCAATCTTTAGTTGGGAAAACTGCCGTTGAATGTCCATTTCCTTCCTCCATATCTATGTAGGAAGCAAATCAAATGTCTTTTTCCATGGGTTCCCTTCTCCTGACTCCTGACATTGGGATCCTCTCCTAGGAGGTTTGGATGGATTTAAAGTGAGAGAATTGAAATGACTTGCCTGTCTGGTGGTCATATGAATTAATGGTGGCTTGGGAAAAGGAATTCCTTGCTGTTTGCCCAGGCAAGTCCTGTTTTCGCTCTGTGTTCAAGCCAAGGTTTGAAATTTGAAGTGCCCACTTACCCACGGCTCGAGGAGATGAGGAGGGGAAGCACCCGAGGAGGAAGGAGGAGACTCGTATGTCCTGACCACCCCTGTGCCAACCAAGCTGGCCAGGGAGATGCCGGCGGCCGTGAGGAGGCCCAGAATGGTAGGAGCAGTTCTTCGCTTGGGAGTGAGATAGTGATCGACGGGCTCTCAGGGAGAAAGAAGACCTGTTGGGTGGGAGGGATGGACTGTGTCCTTGGGTACCTGAGGAATCTGATTGACTCATCCAAGTTTTAGCTTTCTTTTTTCCTGGAAGAAAGAAAATGAAGAAAGTTTGTCATGTCTACAAGAAATTCCCAACCAAGGCCAAAGGCCACTGTGTTGCTTCTCCTACTCTGCAGTGAGGTCGAGTTGCCTTTTAGATACCTCTGGCAGGGATTTGGGACAGAGAGCCGCACCCAAGAGGAAGAGGACAAGGCAGATGTCGACTGGGGGATCGAGCCAACACGTGGAGACCAGGACAGCCCTGAGCGGAGATGGGAGTCGACCTGTCCACCAGAAAAAAATAAGTATCCAATCATCTACTAATTCCAAAATTCTTGGAAGAATTTCCTGCTAGTATCAAATTATTTCAACCAGGATCAATCTCTCTGACATGTTTAGATTGCAGATGAAAATTGTTTGGATTTTTCCTCCCAGAATATTTCCCCAGTCCATTTTCAGGAGAAAGAACTCTGGTTAGGAGTTCTCCATATCCAGTCAGGGGAGAGAGAGGTGGTCCGGGGAGCTATGAAATAGGAAGAAATAATAAGGAAAGTCAAAGAGAGATTAAAAAGAGATTTAAATTTCCCAGGGAGATTTTCCTCATGTCCCCTTCAAAAGAAAGAGTAAACATCAGTCACATGAGGCTCCCCGCTGTAGAAGAGTTCACTCTCCTGACTACTGGGATTGGGATTATATTCCATGTGAGTGAGGCTTGGATTAGTTTTAGGCGATAAAAAAGACAATTCATGCAGGTTCTCTAAAGGTGCGTTTCTGAAGGCGATATGGAAGAGAACTCTTGGCATGAAGCAGTGATAGAGTCCGAGTTAAAAGCCAGGTGGATATTTTTCAGAGCCTTCACCTACCTACTTCTGGGAGCGCCCCCGACCGGAAGGCATCCCCAGAGGCGGAGAGCTGCAGCCTCAGACGTCGGCAGAAGCTGACCTACGAGAGAGCGAGAACGGCTAGATGAAAAGATGCTGGCAGCAGGCAAGGTAGGAAAGCAGGTGGGATGATGGAACTAGAGACGCATTTCCAGGCCGGCTAAAGAGAAGAGTGATCTCAGCATCAGGGCAGGGTGAGATGGATGCACAGGTCTCGAGGGAGGGATTTTTGACAAACGTTGCCAGCCTGTTTGCGTCTCAGGCTACCTCTACGGACATCTAAGACTAATGAAGGTATTTTCTTTTTCCACCCCGGGACTGAAGCCCGGTTTCCAAACCTCCGAATGGCTCAGATTCTCCAAGGATACTGGAAGAAGGAAGACTGCTGTGAGAGACGACCTTCCATCTGAATCGAGCGGCAAGTTGTGCATAAAGGTGAAACCCTTTAAGGCCCTTACCTAATCCCACCAGCTGTATCCTAGGTCTTTGGGTCCAGGAAGATGGAGGAAAAAATTCGTTTTCTTTAGGCAAAGAATCTCCTGCTCTTATTTATCAAGTTAAGGTCTTCACAGCCTGAAAGGATCCTTTGGTCTGTTGGAGAAGAAAGACGGAGGCGATTGGCTCGAAAATGAAGAAATCATGGCCTAAGGTCTTGGGCTGCCAGGAAGTTTGCAAAGGAGGGCCTGGCTAGGACGCGATTCAAAGTGTATTTCTAGCCCCTGCGAATTTCGCCGCACCACAGGAATGGGCCATCTAAGTTGGGAAAACTGCCATTGAATGTCAATTTCCTCCCTCCATATCTATTTAGGAAGCAAATCAAATGTCTTCTGCCATGGGTTTCCTTCTCCTGACTCCTGACGTTGGGATCCTTTTCCCTAGGATCCTTGTCCCTAGGAGGATTGGATGGATTTAAAGTGAGAGAATTTAAAAGACCTGCCTGTCTGGTGGTCATAAGAATTAATGGTGGCTTGGGAAAAGGAATTCCTTGCTGCTTGCCAGGAAAGTCCTGTTATCGCTCTGTGCTCAAACCAAGGTTTGAAATTTGAAGTGTCCCCTTAACCCACGGCTCCAGGAGATGAAGAGGGGAAGCACCCGAGGAGGAAGGAGGAGACTGGCATGTCCTGACCACCCCTGCGCCAACGGACCTGGCCAGGGAGATCCCGGCGGCAGTGAGGAGGCCCAGAATGGGAGGAGCAGTCCTTCGCTTGGGAGTGAGATGGTGATCGACAGGCTCTCAGGGAGAGAGAAGGCCTGTTATGTGGGTGGGAGGGATGGACTATGTCCTTGGGTCTCTTGGAAATGTGATTGACTCCTCCAGCTTTTAGCTTTCTTTTTTTTTCCTGGAAGAAAGAAAATAAAGAAAGCTTTGTGATGTCTATAAGAAATCCCCAACAAAGGCCAAAAGCCACTGTGTTGCTTTTCCTGCGCTGCAGTGAGGTCGAGTTGCCTTCTAGATACCTCTGGCAGGGATTTGGGACAGAGAGCCGCACCCAAGAGGAAGAGGACAAGGCAGAAGGCGACTGGGGGATCAAGCCAACACGGGGAGACCAGGACACCCCTGAGAGGAGATGGGACCTGTCCACCAGCCAAAGGTAAGTATCAAATCATCAACTAATCCCAAAACCTTTGGAAAAATGTACTGCTAGCATCAAATTATTTGAACCAGGATCAATCTCTCTGACATTTTTAGATGCCAGATGAAAAGGTGTTTGGATTTTTCCTCGCAGAATATTTCCCCAATCCATTTTCAGGAGAAAGAACTCGGGTTAGGAGGTGGCCTTTCCTCCTCAAAATCCAGTCAGGGGGGAGAGAGGTGGTCCGGGGAGCTATTAAATAGGAAGAAATAATAAGGAAAGTCAAAGAGAGATTAAAAAGAGATTTAAATTTCCCAGAGAAATTTACCTCATGTCCCCTTCAAAAGAAAGAATAAACATCAGTCACATGAGGCTCCCCGCTGTTAGAACAGTTCACTCTCCTGACTACTGAAATTGGGATTATATTCCATGTGAGTGAGGCTTGGATTTGGTTTTCGGAGAGAAAAAAGACAATTCATGCAGGTTCTCTAAAGTAGCGTTTCTGAAGGCGATATGGAAGAGAGTTCTTGCCCTAAAGCGGTGGTAGAGTCCGAGTTGAAGCCCAGGCGCGTAGTTTTCAGAGAATTCACCTACCTACTTCTGGGAGCGCCCCTGACCGGCAGACCTCCACACAGGCGGAGAGATGCAGCCTCAGACATCGGCAGAAGCTGACCTCCAGAAGAGGGAGAAGGGTTAGATGAAAAGATGCTGGCAGCAGCCAAGGTAGGAAGGCAGGTGGGAAGTGTTTGGGGGTGGGATGATGGAACTGGAGACCCATTTCCAGGCCGGCCAAAGGGAAGAGTGATCTCACTGTCAGGGCAGGGGGAGATTCATGCACAGGTCTTGAGGGAGGGACCTTTGACCAACGTTGCTAGCCTGATTGCGGCTCACGTTACCTCTACCGATATCTAACGCTAATGAAGGTATTTTCTTTTTTTCCACCCCTGGACCGCGGCCTGATTTCCAAACCTCCGCTTGGTTCGGCTTCTCCAAGGATGCTGGAAGAATGAAGACCGCCGTGAGAGAAGACCTTCCATCTGGATCGAGCGGCAAGTGGTCGATACAGGGAAAACCCTTTTAAGCCCCTAGCTCATCCCTCCTGCTGTATCGCAGGTCTTTGGGGCCAGGTAGATGGAGGAAAAAAATTAGTTTCCTTCAGGCAAAGAATCTCCTGCTTTTATTTATCGTCTTAAGGTTTTCACGGCCTGAAAGGATCCTATTTGGGTAGATAAGGAGAATTCCTGGGCTGCAAGGAAGTTTGACTCGTATCCTAGCCAGACCCTCATTTGCAAAGTGTATTTCTAGCCACTGCGAATTTCACCGCACCACAGCAATGGGCAATCTCAGTTGGGAAAACTCCCCTTGAATGGAAATTTCCTTCCTCCATATCTATTTAGGAAGCAAATCAGATGTCTTCTCCCGTGGGTCCCCTTTTCCTGACTCCTGACTCTCTCCTGACTCCTCACATTGGAATCCTTGTTCCTGGGAGGTTTGGATTGATTTAAAGAGAGAGAATTGAAATGACTTGCCTGTCTAGGGGCCTTATGCATGAATGATGGCTTGGGAAAAGGAATTCCTTGCTGTTCCCTAGGAAAGCCCTCTTATCTCTCTGTGTTCAAACCAAGGTTTGAAATTTGAAGTACCCACTTGAACCACGGCTCCAGGAGATGGGGGGAAGCAGCCGAGGAGGAAGGAGGAGACTCGAATGCCCTGACCACCCCAGTACCAAACAAGCCGGCCAGGGAGATCCCAGCCGCAGTGGTGAGGCCCAAAATGGTAGGAGAAATTCTTCGCTTGGACTGAGTGAGATTATTATCGACAGGTTCTCAGGGAGATCGAAGGAATGATATGTGGGTGTGAGGGATTGACTGTGTACCTGGGTACCCGGGAAATTTTGGCTTATTGACTCATCCAAGTTTTAGCTTTCTTTTTTTTTCCTGGAAGAAAAGAAATGAAGAAAGCGTTGTAATGTCTGTAAGAAGTCCCAAACGAAGGTCAGACGCCACTGTGTTACTACTCCTACTCTGCAGTGAGGTCGAGTTGCCTTTTAGATACCTCTGGGAGGGATTCGGGACAAGAGAGCCGCACCCAAGAGGAAGAGGACAAGGCAGATGTCGACTGGGGGATCACGCCAACACGTGGAGACCGGGACACCCCTGAGAGGGGATGGAAGTCGTCCTGTCCATCCGAAAAAAAATAAGTATCGAATCAACTACTAATCCCCAAACTCTGGGAAAAATTTCCTGCTAGTATCAAATCATTTGAACCAGGCGCAATCTCTCTCCCATTTTTAGATTCCAGATGAAAAGATGTTTGGAGTTTTCCTCCCAGAATATTTTCCCAATCCATTTTCAGGAGAAAGAACTCTGGTTAGGATGTTGCTTTTACTCCTCAGAATCCAGTCAGAGGAGAGAGAGGACATGCGGGGAGCTTTTAATTAGGAATAAATATAGGGAAAGTCAAAGAGAGATTAAAAAGAGAGTACTGGTAGGATGTTAAAAGTAGATTAAAAAAACCCTGAAACTTCACTGTAAATTTCCCAGGGAAATTTACCTCCTGTCCCCTTCCAAAGAAGGAATAAAGCAGCCTAAGACGAGGCTCCCCGCCCTGTAGAACAGTTCGCTCTCCTGACTACTGGGATTGGGATTATATTCCATGTGAGGCTTGGATTTGTTATTAGGAGAGAGGCAAGAATATTTTTGCACGTCCTCTAAGGGTGTGTTTCTGAATGTGATGTGGAAAAGAATTCCTGCTGTAAAGTGGTGGTAGAGCCCGAGTTCTAACCCAGGTGGACAGTTTTCAGAGACTTCAGCTACCCACGTCTGGGAGCGCCCCCAACCGGCAGGCATCTCCCCGGGCGGAGAACGGCGGCCTCCGACATCGGCCGAAGCTGACCACCAGGAGAGCGAGAAGGGCTAGATGAAAAGATGCTGGCAACAGCCAAGGTAGGAAACCAGGTGGAAAGTGTTTGGGAGGAGGGGGAGGATTGAACTATAGACCCATTTCCACAGCAGCCAAAGGGAAGAGTGCTCAAGACAGGAAGAGATTCATGCACGTGACTTGTGGGAGGGATTTTTGACAAACGATGCTAGCTTGATTGCGGCTCAGGCCACCTCTGCCGATAACCAAGGCTAATGAAGGTATTTTCTTTTTCCACCCCAGGACCGCGGCCTGATTTCCAAACCTAGGATTGGCTCGGCTTGTCCAAGGCTACCGGAAGAATGAAGACTGCCGTGAGAGATGACCTTCCTTCTGGATCGGGCGGCAAGTGGTGGATAAAGGGAAAACCCTTTTAGGCCCCTAGCTAATCCCTCCAGCTGTATCCCAGGTCTTTGGGGCCAAGAAGATGGAGGAAAAAAATTAGTTTCCTTCAGGCAAAGCATCTCCTGCTTTTATTTATCGACTTAAGGTCTTCACGGCCTGAAAGGGTCCTATGGGGGTCAAAAAAAGGAGAATTTTCTTTTAGGCACAAACTCTCTGGGTTATTGGATTACCTAAGGGCTTAAAAGGCTTTCAAAGAAAATACATGAGGAGCGAAAGGAGAGATCTGCCGTATGGCGAAGCCGTCTTCTGTATGTTAGTCCACCTCATGTCTCCAAGGCCTTTTATTGGAGAATACAGCGAGAGTTATTGAGGTGTCAGAGGAGAAAGCTTTTTGTACCTGCACAAATTCTCCAGATTTCATTTCCCTCCCTTGGGTCATCAAGGCCTTCAAAAGAATGTTTGAGGTGACAAGGGAGAAATTTGCTTCAAGCGAATACTCTCCACCTTTTCTCTCTCTGTCGAAGGTCTTCAAGGCCTCCAAAGAGAATATTGGAGTGAAAAGGAGGAAATTTGCTTTGTCCAAAACAATCTGCTCTTTTCTCTCTTCTCACGGTCTTCAAGGCCTGAAAGGACAATCTATGGAGTTCAAAAAAGAAAAAACGGGAATTTTCCTTTGTGCAGAATCTCCCTGCTTCTCCCTCCACCTAGGGTCTTCAAGGCCTCTGAAGAGAATACTGGGGGAGTAAATGGAGAAATGGCTTGTTGCAGATCCATCTCCTGTCCATTACTCCACCTCAGGCCTTCAAGGCCTCTGAACGGAGAATGAATGAGAGACTTTTGGAGGCGTAAGAGGGGAAATTTGCTTCATGCAAAAATCTCCAGATTGTATTTCTCTATCTCTGGTCTTCAGGGCCAGAAAAGAGAATAGTAATGGGCAAAAAGGAGAAAATGGCCTCATATTAAGCTCTGGCTGCAAAAAGGAGAAAATCGCCTCATGTTAACCCCTGGCTTTCCGATCCCTACTGAAGGTCTTCAAGTCCTCCGGTGAGGGTATTTGAGGTGAGAAAGTGAGTTTCATGGACGCAGCTCCCAGTTTATGTTTCCCTAGGGTCTTCAAGGCCTCCAAAGAGAATATTTCAAGGAAAAGGGAGAAATTGGCTTCATGCAACCAATTTCCTGCTTCCAGTTCCCTCACTCAGGTTATCAAGGCCCCGATATGTATAACATTTAAAAAGAGAGAGTTTGGCTTCATGCCAAAACCTTCCAGCTCATTTGTCCGGCTGTGGTCGACGAGACCTTCAAAGATAGCATATGCAGTGAAAAATGATCAATTTGCTTCATGCAAACCATCTCCAGCTTTTCTTTCTGCAGGGCTTTAAAGGCCTGGCAAGGGAATGATTGAGGTGAAAAGGGAGAAATTTGCTTCATGCAGTAGATGCATCTCCCGTTGATTCCTCCATTTGAGGCCTGCAAGGCTTTTGAACTGAGAATGAATAGAGACGAGTTGAGGTGGCAAAGGAGCCAATTGCTTCATGCCAAGCATCTCCAGCTTGTATGTCTCTCCCTGAGGTCTTCCAGGCCTTCCAGGGAAATATTTGAGGTGCAAAAGGAGAAGCAAACTCTAGTTTTGGTTCCTCTAGGGTCTTCAAGGCCTCCCAAGAGAACACTTGAGGTGAAAAGGGAGAAATTGGTTTCATTCCAAACTGTCTCTTGCCTTCTTTCTCTCATGTCTCTAAGACCTGAGAAGATAGTTTATGGCATACAAAAAGGAGAATTTTGGTTCCTGCCAAATCTGTTCAACTTATTGGTCAATCTGAGGTCTTCAAGACCATCAAAGAGAATGTAAGAGGCTTCCTGCCAAAAACCTCCTACTTTCCTTTCTCTCCCTGAAGTCTTCCGGACCAGAAAAGGGAATAGTTGAGATTGGAAAAAAAACAGGAGAAATTTGCCTCATGCAAGCCACCTCCCAATTTCATTTCTCTACCTAAGGTCCTCAAGACCAGAAAAGAGAATATGTTTGACAAGTCCAAAAGGGGCAAGTTTTCTTCCTGCAAAGCATCTCCTGCTTTTGTGTCTCTACCTAAGGGCCAGAAGGAGTAATGTATGGGGTCCAGAAAGGAAATCTTTTCCTGCTACAAAACCTCACCTCATCATTTTTTCACCTAAGGTCTTCAAGACCTGAAGAGAAACTACATGAACTGGAAAAGGAGTCATTTGCTTCATGCGGAAACATCTCCCGTGCCTTGGTCCACAAGAGGCCTTTAAGGCCTTTGACAAGACAATAAATAGAGAACATTGGTGGTGAAAAGGAGAAATGTGCCTCATGCAAAACAAATCTGCTTTCATTTCTCTGCCCAAGGTCTTCATGGACCTGAAATGAGAATCTTTGAAGTGAGAAAGGGGAGGTTTGCTCCATGCAGAAACCTCTCCTGTTCATTACTCTTCTTGAGGTCTTCAAGGCCTTTTAAGAACCTAAGAATGGAGAATATTGGTGGAGAAAAGAGGACCCCTGCTTTATGCAAAAAAAAAAATCTGCTTCTGTTGTACTTTCTAAGGTCTTCAGGGCCTGAAAAGAGAAACTTGAGGTGAGAGAGGAGAAGTTTGCTTCATGCAGAAACCTCTCCTGTTCACTTGAGGCTTTGAAGGCATTTTAAAATATGATGACTAGAGAATATTGGTGATGAAAAGGAGACCTTTGCTTCATGCAAAAAAAAAAAAATCTCTTTCACTCTCTAAGGTCTTCAGGGCCTGAAAAGAGAATCTTGAGGTGAGAAAGGAGAAGTTCGCTTCATGCGGAAACCTCTCCTGTTCGTGACTCCATTTGAGGCCTTCAAGGCCTTTGAAGAAAGAAAGAGGTGACAAAAGGAGAAATTTGCTTCATGCAAATCGTCTTCTGCTTTTGTATCTCCACCTAAGGTCTTCAAGACCTGAAATGAGAATTCAGGCCGTACAAAGACCAAGGGAGTTTTCTTAATGCATTCTCCTGCCAGGGTTTCTCCACCTAAGGTCTTCAAGGCCATCCAAGGGTGGGGGGAAAAAAGGAGAAATTTTCTTCATGCAGATCTACTTCCTGTACAGTTCTCCACCTCAGGCCTTTAAGGCCTTTTCATGGAGAGAAAATAGGGACCATCTGAGGTACAGAAAAAAGCATTGGGTTCATGCAAAGCATCTCCAGCTTTGATTTCTCTCCCTGAGGTCTTGACGGCCTCAAAAGGGGTGATTTGAGGTGAAAAATGAGAAATTTGCTTCATGCAAACAAGCCCCAGCTTCTCCTTCTTTACCTAAGGTGTTCAAGGCCATAGAAGAGAACATCTGCAGTGAGAATGGAGAAATTGGCTTTATGCATGCAATCTCCAGCTTTTATTTCTCAGAGGTCTTCAAGGCCTCAAAAGAGAACATTTGAGGCTTCAGTGGAGACATTTGCTTCATACTAATGATCTCCTACATTGATTTCTCTTCCTAAGGTCTTCAAGGCCGCCCAAGAGAATCGTTGAGGTTGAAAAGCAGCAGTTGGCTTCATGCCAACTACCTCCCGCTTTCAGTTCTCTCCGTAAGGTCTTTAGCCCCCAAAGGAGAATATCTGTGTGGAAGATGGACACGTTTTCTTCATGGAAACAACCTCCTGCTTCTGTTTCTCCCCCTGAGGGCCGGAAAAGGCAATACGTGAGTTTCAACAAGGAGACATTTGCTTCACGCAGACACTCTCCTGCTGATCTGTCTAAGGTCTTCAAGACCTGAAGAGAAAAATATATGAACTGGAGAAGGAGACATTTGCTTGGTGCAGAATCATCTCTCTGGCATGAGTTCATTTCAGGTCTTCAAGGCCTTTGACTCAAGAGTGAAGAGAGAATATGTCATTTGAAAATGGGGGAATTTACTTCAAGTCACTTTCTCCCACTTTTCTTTCCTTAGTCCAAGGTCTTCATGGCCAGAAAAGAGAATATTTGGGTATGAAAAAAGAGAAATTTGCTTCAGTGTGCCAAATCTCCTATTCATTATGCCACATCTCACCTATGAAGGCGTTGCAGTTGAGAATATTTGGAAAATCGCCAATGTGCAAGAGAAAGAATTTGCTCCCTGGGAAAAAAATGATCTCACTTATTTCTCTGCCCGCGATCTTCAAGGCCTGGCAAGAGAATACGTATGAGCTGGAAGAGGAGCAGTTTTGCTTCATGCAAAAAGATGTTCCCGTTGCTTAGTCCGCCTAAGGCCTTCATGGCCTTTGATTGAGAAGTTAAGAGTAGACAAGGTGGAAAAGGAGAAATGTACTTCCAGGTCTTCATGGCCTGAAAAGAGAGCGTCTATGAGGTGGCAAAGGGAGAAATTTGCTCCCTACACAAACCACCCTGATCATTTTTCTTACTTAGGGTCTTCAAGGCCTGAAGAGAAAACGTATGAGCTGGAAAAGGAGAGATGTTTCTCCTCCGGACCCATCCCCTGTGCATCAGTCCACCTCAGGCCTTTAAGGCCTTTGAATTAAGAGTCATTCTCGAATCTGTGAGGTGAAAAACCTCCTGTTGATTCCACTAGCTCAGGCCTTCAAGGCCCTTGATGGTAGCATTGAGATGAAAAAGGAGGCAGTGGAGGTAGACCACCTGGACTGCAGTAAAGAGGATAGATTCCTACCCGCGGTCTAACTGGTTCCATGCAAAAATCTAACTGTGCATCCTCCTGAGCTCTCTTTGGGCTCCACCCCTGGTCATTAGGGCCTGGGCTTTGGGAGAGAGCAAAGAGGTAGGAATGGAGTGAAGAGCTTCCTGCTAATAATCCCGGAAAGGGTTTTCCCTTTTATCCTTCCACTCTGCCTGCTCTGCCCTCTTAACCGTGGACAAAGTCACCAAGCCACTCTGGGCCGTCTGACCAGGTAAGAATTTGCAGGTTGAGGATTCTTCGGGAATGCTCATTACGGATGCTTTTGGGGCTCAGTCACTCCCGATGTGTTGGGGATTTCCAAAATGTATATGAAGCTGCAGCTTGGAATTCTTTCAAAATCACCAAGGCTTTACTTCAACATTGTGCCTTGGTTGAAATATCTCCTTCAGACCTGCATGAATATGTTAGTTTCTTCTCTCCACATTGCAGTTGACTCTTGACTCTCTTGCCTCTTGGCTAGAGCCCTGCATCCTAAGAGCTGAGCTCATCTGATGTGGAAATGACAGATGAAGAAAGAGGTAAGCAGCCCTTGCAGACCATACATGGCAAGATGCAAAAAAGTGTAATTTACAGTTCCACAGGTGGGATGCCTGGTTGATTTTTCCTTTCCTATTGGGTGTGTCCGGTGAAGTATTGGGACCTGAAACCAATCTGGCATCCCTCCTCATTGCTTAAACAAGCTTTAATCAAGCTTTGCGAAGGAGAAAGAGGTATAAAAATGAAGCTGATTTGAACTCCTGAATCTAAGTACTAGATGTATTTTTGAGGTGGCCTCATTTTCTGTTTGTCTGCAGGGCCAAGCTCCACTACTCCAGAAAGGCTCCATTTCCTCCAGAGAAAGTTCATCTCTAGAAGAATAGAGGATGAAGGAAATCATCTGATGGTTGGGTTTGGAGAAAATCCGGCTACTGTTTAAGGGGAAACTGTTCTGGACCCAAGGCTCAGTCGGGGACCTCTGGTCCAGGCTATTGGAGGGTGATCCAAGAAAATTTGAGGTGGAGGAGGAGGGAGGGATTTGGCATCATGCCCAATTCTTGTAAAACATAGCTTGATGTCAAACTTAACCTCTCCTCTGATGATCTCCTGCCTTGGGTCTTCAAGGCCCAGGGCCGAGTTGGGAGAAAGTAGCCTTATGCAAAAGCGTCCTGTTTGATACATCATCTCCCATCCTGGCTACTCCGGTCTTTGTGGTGGATGGTGGGGATGGGGCGACGGGGGGACGGGGGCAGCTCACCCCAGAGAAACCCATCAGGGGGCAAGAGAGAAATTGTCTTCTTGCAGAACCTCCTGGAAAGCATGGTCTAGCCTTCCAAGAACTCCCAAGTTTGGGCTTTATGGCTGCACTTCTGCACCAAGCGAGTATCCTCATAGACCACCTGGGCTATTTTTCTTGTGGGCCTTCTGGTTTTCAGAGAGGTTAGAGCTGCTCGAATTTGACCATGTTGGTTGATTTTACCTGTGAAGAAGTCATCCAGTACTAGAGGGAAATACCTTTTACAATTCTATAGTGTTAGGTCAGGATTACAATTGGAAACCTGTATGACGAAAGCACAACAGAGTCAACTCCTTGTCCTCCTGTAAATCCTGATTGACCAGCTCAATGTTCAATGGAATGGTATTTTTCTCTCACCCGGTTGACATGAAAGAACTAGAAGACCTAGGCAGTCCATCACACCAGCAAGCATTTCGTAAGTCAATAAAATAGCTAAATAGAATTAAACTAAATATAAAACGCAACTCCGGGTAGCACAATAAAATACAATAAAATAGTTTAAAATAAAAATAACTACTAAAATCATTAACATATAAAATAATGACATATAAATGCATACAGCACTCATTCCATTGAACGTAGACGTCTGGGAAATCTGAGGATTAAAAAAAAAAAACCAAACCCCGGACTTGGGAAGACCAAAAATGGGGAGCGAGGTTTATCTCTCTGGCTTTAATAATGGCATCTGCTGAATGGCTTTATGACCGCAAACTGACTCTAACACTATAGACCCACCCAAAAACTCTGAGGGGAAATTCAATCCAATTTCAAGGGAGTTTTGCCTGGCCTGCTAGGTTTCAGAATGTCTGTCACCTGGAGTATTTTGTCCCCAAGGTTTGGATTCTATACAGATTTAGGGGACTGCTGTTGTGGGCTGGACCTTGCCTGTCTATGGTCGGCCTGGTAGGACCTGAGGTAAGCGCGGGCCCGGAGGGAGAAATGGACTAATTCCCACAAAGGGTGGGTTGAAGGGCTATCCTGAGGGTGGCCCTGGGAGCTGGCAAGCGTTGCCTCGATGAACATCAGTGCGTTTCCACCTGCCTTAGCTTTTGCATCTGAGAATCTGCCGGTAGGATTTGTATTCCGCTGCCTACAGCAAGGGGAGAATCGAGGGTCCTAGGTCTGGAGAAAACAACTGGAGGTGAAGGTGCAGCAGAGCAAGAAGAAGAATCCCCGCGATTGTGCCCGCCCCGGGAGGAATGGCCGCTGCCCCTGCGGCCCCGTCTTGTGGGGCGGGGTGGGGGGGAAGCAGGGGCAGCCTGGTAAGAGGGGCCGGAGGGAGGAGGGATGTCACGGACCAGGCCTGCGGAGGTGGGACGGAGGGTCTGAGCCCGCTGCAGCACTGCCACTCGGTGCCCCCTGATCATCAGTGGGAGGTCCACTGCAGGGGGGACAGTGGCAGTGCAGGGGAGGGAGCGGCCGGGAAGAGGGTGTTGCTGGGGATCCCTTCTCTATCTTTTCCCCTCTTCATTCCCCCCTCGCCCCCCCCGACGCCCCCGCTTTTCTTCCAGCCACTTCCATTTCTCCTTCTTCCCTTTCTTCCGTAAAATAAAAGTTAAAAAAAGGTTGTTTCAACAGCACCTCAACGGTTCGAGGAGCACATCCCTCCAGCCAAGCCAGCTCTAGCTTCTTCCCGGACTGGATTTGCAACAGCCCCAGAGAACAACCACCTGAAGCGTTCCTGTCTCCAGCCCAACGCCACACCAGCCCGGACCCAAGCCTCCGCATGTCTTCTGGGATCTGAAGTTGCCTCTCAGCCCTCCAGCCAAGCCAGCTCTAACTTCTTCCTGGACTGGACTTGCAACCGCCCGAGGGAACAGCAACCTGAAGCACTCCTGACTCCACCCCAGCCCCACACCAGCCCAGACCCGAGCCTCAGCTTGTCTTCTGAGGCCGGCCCGGAGATCCCTCTGACCAGCCCTGCCACCCACACTTGAGCCCTGCCCCTGGCCTCACCCTACCCCCTTTCACTTAATCCACCCCTCCCCCTTCCAGAATTTCCAAGAAAACCTTTACTTGGTCCAAACTCTATGTTAATAAATAAAAATCGTTCATATCCCATCTGAAACCTGAGGGTCTCCCTTTGTTTTGTAGATTGGGTTCTCCTATGGTTCAAAGTCATGGTGTCAGCCCAAGATAATACCGATAGTCCATTAGGGGTAATGACTGAAACCCCTGCTTGTACAAAGGAAAGGGAAGGTGGCAGCCCTGCTCCCCCCAGGGCTGAACAGTAAACAGAGGGGTGGGAACTCGTGAGGCAGATAAAGATGTGTCAGTTCTGTGGGGGAAAGTGGAAGGGTGATCTATGACACTTAGATGCCCCATCTTCCTTAGAAGTTTTTTTTTCTTTTTTTCTCTGCCATCTCCCAGGAGACCTGGTGTGCAAAGGAGAACTCCCAGGACATCTGGATCAGTGCCAAGTATAGTTGGTTGTGTGTTTCACTTGCCTTAGTGTAACCACTGGCTCCTAAACCACTCTTTGGCACATTCCCTCACTACACAACCCTAGCACACCCTACTTGTCTACTTCCCTTTACCCACCCTCATTAATAATGATAATGATAATACCTGTGGTATTTATGAAGGGTTTTCTATGTGCCAAGCGCTGTACTAAGCAGCGCAGTGGGTACAAGCCAATCAGGTTGGATAACAGTCCCTGTCCCTCTTGGGGCTCACTGTCCAAATTCCCCATTTACAGATGGGTTCACTAAGGCCCAGAGAAGTGAAGTGACTTGTCCAAAGCTACACAGCAGGCAGATGGTGGAGCTGGGATTAGAACTTCTGACTTTCTGACTCACGGGTCTGTGCTCTATCCATTTCCCCAGGCCCCTAACCCTCCCACATTAACCCACACCTTTGCTTTTCCCTTATGGTCCACACTTCTTCACACATACTGCTCTAACTTTCTTCCTGCGCTGCCCACTACTAAAGACACAACCCCATGCACATTCCTAGCACTTCCCAATCCACCTGAGACACATGCAACCATTCCTCTTCAGAGCTGGTGAAGAGGAGAAGACAGCGGTAGAGCAGATGAGAAAAACTTGCTGCTGCCGACAACAGCAACAGGTCTCAGGAGTTGCTCCTAGGGCTAGACCGGTCTACTTTACCCATGGCAAAAACTGTACCTGTGCTTTCCTAATCAGCCTTAACCCTCAACTTTCAGGTTTTCCCACTTGCATGTTTCACCCCGTTCAAAATTTAGGGATGTAGAGCATAGCCTCTCCTCACCCCCTCCACAATGAAACCCTGACTCGTATGGTAAAGCAGCATGGCTCAGTGGAAGGAGTCTGGGCTTGGGAGCTAGAGGATGTGGGTTCTAATCCCAGCCCCGCCACTTGTCTGTTCTGTGACCTCGGGCAAGTCACTTAAGTTCTCTGTCCCTCAGTTACCTCATCTGTAAAATGGGGTTTAAAAGTGTGAGCCCCACGTGGGACTACCTGATTACCCTGTATCCAATCCAGTGCTTAGAACAGTCCTTGGCACGTAGTGAGCGCTTAGTAAATACCACAATTGTTATCATCATTATTATTGCGTAAAAAGTCATAGAACTTTTTTAGGTGTTTTACAGTTGAGTCTAGAAAAGTTATGTGACTACTGTGCATGGGCTGGGGAGTCAGAGGACCCGGTTCTCATCCCAACTCTGCCATGCGTCTGCTGTGTGACCTTGGGCAAGCCACTTCACTTCTCTGAACCTCGGTTATCAAATCTGTAAAAATGGGGATTAGGACTCTGAGCCCCCCGGAGGACAACCTGATGGTCTTGTTTCTAACCTAGTGCTTAGAACAGTGCTTAGAACCTAGTAAGGGCTTCACAAATGCAGTTATTATTATGATTCTAATTACGGCATGACGGTAAAATCAGTTCAGATGATGAGCGTTTTTAATTGTGTTTCTAATGAAGAGAAAGAATTCGTTATAAGGTTCCACCCCAAGGATTTCTATACGCCATGAACTGTTCTCAGCGGTTGGGTTGATTCGAGGTCAACGGGTTGATCAGAGTCCCTGTCCAGGGCTGGGGCTCACAGCCTTAGCTCCTGCTTGACAGATGAGGAATTGATAGATGGACTCGGGTGGAAAGGTTAAGTGGAGAAGACGATTTGGAGGGGCAGGGGAAGAGGAGGAGCTACACCACAGTCCTATTGACCTGTTGAGTATTGGCAGAACACCCGTGGGCCGCTAGCCTGCTGGTTCGATGAAATGGAAGACTGGGGCAGGGGAGAGAGATAAGGGTTAGCAAGATAGTTGTGGAAGTTATCCCCACTGAGATGGTACCTAAAGGCATGGGGGTGGATGAGTTTCCGAAGGAAAGGAACCTAAAAGGAGAAGAATAGGAATGACACAGTTCATTCCTTCATTCATTCAATCATATTGATTGAGCCCTTACTGCGTGCAGAGCACTGTACTGAGCGCTTAGGAAAGTACAATGCGGCAACAGAGAGAGACGATGCCTGCCCACATTGAGCTCAGGGTGAGAGGCTAAAGAGCGGAAGCAGTGACAAAAAAATGCCTCATAAACATTTCCATATCTTCCATTACTTCTTAATCCCTGTTTTACAGATGAGGCAACTAAGGCCCAGAGAAGTGAAGTGACTTGCCCAAGGTCACGTGGCAGACAAGTGGCAGAGCCAGCATGTGACCCCGGGTCCTTTTGACTCCCAGGCCTGTGCTCTATCCACTAGACCACACGACCTCTCTGTACCCTGTAAACTCCTTATGGATAGGGAACGGGTTTACCAATTCCATTATATTCTATTTCCCAAGCACTCTGTAATAATAATAATGATAATATATTATATAATAGGGATAATTATTATATAGATGAATAATAATTATGGTATTTGTTAAGTGCTTACTATGTGCCAAGCACTGTTCTGAGCACTGGGGCAGACGCAAGGTAATGAGGTTGTCCCTCTGAGGGGCTCATATTCTTAATCCCCATTTTACAGGTGAGGTAACTGAGGCCCAGAGAATTTAAGTGACTTGCCCGAGGCCACAGAGCAGACCAGGGGCGGGCCCCGGATTAGAACCCATGACCTTCTGGCTCCCAGGAAATGAAGGCCTTGGGTTCTAATCCCAGACCCACCACTTCTCCGCTGTGCACCCTTGGGCAAGTCTCTTCACTTCTCTGGGCCTCACTTATTAATCAAGAGAGTCTCTCCGGGGTAATGACTGGAAACTCTTCTTTATAGAAAGGAAAGTGAAGGTGGCAGCCCAGCTCCAGTCAGTATAGCTGAACAGTAAACGGAGGGGTGGGAAGTCCTGAGCTAGACAAAGGTATAACAGTTCTGGAGGTGAAAGTGGAAGGGTGATCTATGACACTTAGATGCCCCATCTTCCTTGGAAGTCTTTTTTCTTTGTTTCCTCTGCCCCCTCCCAGGAGACCTGGTGTGCCCCAGGTCCAGCCCGATCTGGATCAGTGTGCAAAGTCTAGTTGGTTGTGTGTTCGACTTACCTTGTTGGAACCACTGGCTCCTAAACCACTCTTTCACACCATTCCCTCACTACACATCCCGAGCACTCCCAACTTCTCTCCTTCCTTTTACCCACCCTCCTTAATAAGTCCCTGTCCAGGGCTGGGGCTCACAGCCTTAGCTGCCGTTTGACAGACGAGGAATTCCCAGCTTGATCGATGGACTGTGGTGGAAAAGTTAGCGGAGAAGAGGATTTGGAGGGATAGGGGAAGAGAAGGAGCTACACCACAGACCTGTTGACCTTTTCAATATTGGCAGAACACCCGTGGGCCGATGTCCTGCTGGTTCGATGAAATGGCAGACTGTGGAAGGGGACAGAGATAAGGTTGGCAAGATAGATGTGGAAGTTAACCCCACTGAGATGGTAACTAAGGGTAGGGGAGTGGATGAGTTTCCTGAGGAAATGAACCTAAAAGGAGAAGAATAGGAACGACACAGTTCATTCCTTCATTCATTCAGTCATATTGATTGAAACCTTACTGTGTGCAGAGCACTGTTCTGAGCGCTTAGGGAAAGTACAATCCCAGCCCCACCACTTCACCGCTCTGCGACCCGGGGCAAGTCCATTCACTTCTCTGGGCCTCACTTACTGCATTTCTAAAATGGGGGTTAGGACCGTGAGCCCTACGGGGGACAAGCTGATTTCCTTGTGATTAGAACAGTGCTTGGCACCAGAGGAGTGTTGAACAGATAGCACCATCATCATCATTTTTATTACGATACGGCAATAAAGAGAGTCGATCCCCGCCCACAATGAGTGCCGAGGGAGAGGCTGAAGAGGTTGAAGCAGTGACCCCAAAATGCCTCCTAAACCTATCCATCTATTCCATCCCTTGCCCTCATTTAATCCTAGTAAGAATGCGAAATAGGGCATCTGCCAAGTGCTCGTTATGTGCAGAACACTGCTCTCAGCGCTTGGGTTGGGTTACTATGTGTCGATCAGTGTTTTGAGCACTGGGGCAGCAGTGTGGCTCAGTGGAAAGAGCCCGGGCTTGAGAGTCCAACGTCCTGGGTTCGAATCACTGCTCTGACACTTCCCAACCGTGTGACAGGGGGCAAGTCACTTCAGTTCTTTGTTCCTCAGTTGCCTCATCTGTAAAATGGGGATGAAGACTGTGAGCCTCACGTGGGATAACCTGATTACCCTGTAGCTACCCCAGCGTTTAGAACAGTGCTCTGCACATAGTAAGCGCTTAACAAATACCACAAAAAAAACCTTGTCCCTTTGAGGGCTCACGTTCTTAATCCCCATTTTACAGATGAGGTAGCTGAGGCCCGGCAGACCAATGGCAAGACTGGGATTAGAACCCAGTCTTGGAGAAGCAGCGTGAGAAGCATTCTTGGAGAAGCAGCGTGGCTCAGTGGAAAGAGCACGGGCTTTGGAGTCAGGGCTCCTGAGTTCGAATCCCAGCTCTGCCACTTGTCGGCTGTGTGACTGTGGGCAAGTCACTTCACTTCTCTGTGCCTCAGTTCCCTCATCTGTAAAATGGGGATTAAGACTGTGAGCCCCACGTGGGACAACCTGATTCCCCAGTGTCTACCCCAGCGCTTAGAACAGTGCTCGGCACATAGTAAGCGCTTAACAAATACCAACATTAATTAATTAACCCATGACCTTCCAGCTCTCAGAAAATGAAGGAGCTGGGTTCTAATCCCAGCCCCGCCACTTCGCTGCTGTGCGTCCTTTGGCAAGCCATTTCACTTCTCTGGGCCTCACTCACCGCGTTTGAAAAAGGAGGATTAGGACTGTGAGCCCTACAGGGGACTAGCTGACTACCCGGTGCTTCAAAGAATGCTTGGCACATAATGAGTGTTTAACAGAAACCATCGTCATCATCATTATCATTATTACCATACGGCAATAATAATGATTATGGTAATTGGGTAAGCGCTTATTATGTCCTGAGCACTGTTCTAAGCGCTGGGGTAGATAGAGGGGAAAGAGATTGTCCCACGTGGAGCTTACGTTTTTTAATCCCCAATTTTTTTTACAGATGAGGAAACCGAGGCATAGAGAAGTAAAGTGATGTGCCCAAGTTCACACAGCGGACAGATAGAGGAGCCGGGATTAGAACTGACGACCTCTGACTCCCACGCCCAGGCTCTTTCCACTAAGCCATGCTGCTTCTCAACAGAGAGAGACAGACAATCCCTGCCCATGATGATTTCCGGAGTGAGAGGCCGAAGAGGTTGAAGCAGTGACCCGAAAATGCCTCCTAAACATATCCATCTATTCTATCCTTTGGCCTAATTTAATCCTAGTAAGAATGAGAATTAGGGCCTCTGCCAAGTGCTTGTTATGTGCTGAGCACTGCACTCAGCGCTTGGGTTGGGTTACTAAGTGTCAATCACTGTTTTGAGCACTGGGGCAGCAGCGTGGCTCATTGGAAAGAGCCCGGGCTTGGGAGTCCGAGGGCCTGGGTTCGAATCCCTGCTCTGCCACTTGTCAGCCGTGTGACTGGGGGCAAGTCACTTCCCTTCTCTGTGCCTCAGTTCCCTCATCTGTAAAATGAGGATGAAGACTGTGAGCCTCACGTGGGACAACCCGATTACCCTGTAGCTACAACAGCGCTTAGAACAGTGCTCTGCACAGAGTAAGTGCTTAACAAATACAAAAAAAAAAGTTTTTCCCTTGAAGGGCTCAGGTTTTTAATCCCCATTCTCCAGATGAGGGAACTGAGGCCCGGCAGACCCATGGCGGGACTGGGATTAGAACCCATGACCTTCCGGCTCCCAGGAAATGAAGGTCTTTCTTGGGTTCTAATCCCAGCCCCGCCACTTCACCGCTCTGTGACCAGAGGCAAGTCCCTTCACTTCTCTGGGCCCCACTGACCGCATTAGAAAAATGGGGGTAAAGACCCCATCCCCTACGGGGGACAAGCTGATTTCTTTGTCCTTAGAACAGTGCTTGGCACCGGAGGAGTGTTGAACAGATAGCACCGTCATCATCATTTTCATTACGATACGGCAATAAAGAGAGTCGATCCCCGCCCACAATGAGTCCCGAGGGAGAGGCTGAAGAGGTTGAAGCAGTGACCCCAAAATGCCTCCTAAACCTACCCATCTATTCCATCCCTTGCCCTCATTTAATCCTAGTAAGAATGAGAATTAGGGCATCTGCCAATTGCTCGTTATGTGCCGAGCACTGCTCTCAGTGCTTGGGTTGGGTTACTATGTGTCGATCACTGTTTTGAGCACTGGGGCAGCAGCGTGTCTCAGTGGAAAGAGCCCAGTCTTGGGAGTCTGAGGTCCTGGGTTCGAATCCCTGCTCTGCCACTTGTCAGCCGTGTGACTGGGGGCAAGTCACTTCCCTTCTCAGTGCCTCAGTTCCCTCATCTGTAAAATGGGGATGAAAACTGTGAGCCTCACGTGGCCCAACCTGATTACCCTCTACTCTGTACCCTGTACTATGTGCTCTGCACATAGTAAGCGCTTAACAAATACCACAAAAAAAAATCTTCTCCCTTTGAGGATTCACGTTCTTAATCCCCATTTCACAGATGAGGTAGCCGAGGCCCGGCAGAACAGTGGCAAGACTGGGATTAGATCACATGACCTTCCAGCTCTCAGAAAATGAAGGTCCTGGGTTCTAATCCCAGCCCCGCCACTTCCCCGCTGTGCGATCTTGAGCAAGCCATTTCACTTCTCTGGGCCTCACTCACCGCATTTGAAAAAGGGGGATTAGGACTGTGAGCCCTACAGGGGACTAGCTGACTACCCGGTGCTTCAAACAGTGCTTGGCACATAATGAGCATTTAACAGATACCATCGTCATCATCATTATCATTATGACCATACGGCAATAATAATAATTATGGTAGTTGGTAAGCGCTTATTATGTGCTGAGCACTGTTCTAAGCGCTGGGGTAGATAGAGGGTAATGAGATTGCCCCACGTGGAGTTCACATTTTTTAATCCCCATTTTTTTTTTACAGATGTGGTAACTGAGGCATAGAGAAGTAATGTGACGTCCCCAAGGTTCCACACCGGACAACTAGCAGAGCCGGAATTAGAACCGACGACCTCTGACTCCCACGCCCAATTTCTTTCCACTAAGCCACGCTGCTTCTCAATAGAGAGAGAGAGAGACAATCCCTGCCCATGATGATTTCCGGAGTGAGAGGCTGAAGAGGTTGAAACAGTGACCCCAAAATGCCTCCTAAACATATCGATCTATTCCATCCCTTGCCCTCATTCAGTCCTAGTAAGAATGAGAATTAGGGCATCTGCCAAGTGCTCGTTATGTGCAGAGCACTGCTCTCAGCGCTCGGGTTGGGTTACTATGTGTCGATTACTGTTTTGAGCACTGTGGTAGCAGTGTGGCTCAGTGGAAAGAGCCCGGGCTTGGGAGTCCGAGGTCCAGGGCTCGAATCCCTGCTCTGCCACTTCCCAACTGTGTGACTGGGGGCAAGTCACTTCATTTCTCTGTGCCTCAGTTCCCTCATCTGTAAAATGGGGATGAAGACTGTGAGCCTCACGTGGGATAACCTGATTACCCTGTAGCTACCCCAGCGTTTAGAACAGTGCTCTGCACATAGTAAGCGCTTAACAAATACCACAAAAAAAACCTGGTCCCTTTGAGGGCTCACGTTCTTAATCCCCATTTTACAGATAAGGTAGCTGAGGCCCGGCAGACCAATGGCAAGACTGGGATTAGAACCCATGACCTTCCAGCTCTCAGAAAATGAAGGTCCTGGGTTCTAATCCCAGCCCCGCCTCTTTGCCACTGTGCGACCTTGGGCAAGCCATTTCACTTCTCTGGGCCTCACTCACTGCATTTGAAAAAGGGGGATTAGGACTGTGAGCCCTACAGGGGACTAGCTGACTACCCGGTGCTTCAAAGAATGCCTGGCACATAATGAGTGTTTAACAGATACCATCGTCATCATCGTTATCATTATTACCATACGGCAATAAGAATAATTATGGTAACTGGGTAAGCGGTTATTATGTGCTGAGCACTCTTCTAAGCGCTGGGGTAGATAGAGGGGAATGAGATTGTCCCACGTGGAGCTCACATTTTTTAATCCCCATTTTTTTTTTCGGGTGAGGTAATTTAGGCATAGAGAAGTAAAGTGACATGTCCAAGGTCACACAGCGGACAATTAGAGGAGCCGGGATTAGAACCGACGATCTCTGACTCCCAGGCCCATGCTCTTTCCACTAAGCCATGCTGCTTCTCAACAGAGAGAGACAGACAATCCCTGCCCACCATGATTTCCGGAGTGAGAGGCTGAAGAGGTTGAAGCAGTGACCCCTAAATGCCTCCTAAACATATCGATCTATTCTATCCTTTGGCCTAATTTAATCCTAGTAAGAATGAGAATTAGGGCCTCTGCCAAGTGCTTGTTATGTGCTGAGCACTGCACTCAGCGCTTGGGTTGGGTTACTATGTGTCAATCACTGTTTTGAGCACTGGGGCAGCAGCGAGGCTCAATGGAAAGAGCCCGGGCCTGGGAGTCCGAGGGCCTGGGTTCGAATCCCTGCTCTGCCACTTGTCAGCCGTGTGACTGGGGGCAAGTCACTTCACTTCTCTGTGCCTCAGTTCCCTCATCTTTAAAATGGGGACGAAGACTGTGAGCCTCACGTGGGGCAACCCGATTACCCTGTAGCTACAACAGTGCTTACAACCGTGCTCTGCACAGAGTAAGTGCTTAACAAATACCAAAAAAAAAAGTTTTTCCCTTGAAGGGCTCAGGTTTTTAATCCCCATTCTCCAGATGAGGGAACTGAGGCCCGGCAGACCCATGGCAGGACTGGGATTAGAACCCATGACCTTCTGGCTCCCAGGAAATGAAGGTCTTTCTTGGGTTCTAATCCCAGCCCCGCCACTTCACCGCTCTGTGACCAGAGGCAAGTCCCTTCACTTCTCTGGGCCCCACTGACCGCATTAGAAAAATGGGGGTGAAGACCCCATCCCCTACGGGGGACAAGCTGATTTCTTTGGGCTTCGAACAGTGCTTGGCACCGGAGGAGTGTTGAACAGATAGCACCGTCATCATCATTTTCATTACGATACGGCAATAAAGAGAGTCGATCCCCGCCCACAATGAGTCCCGAGGGAGAGGCTGAAGAGGTTGAAGCAGTGACCCCAAAATGCCTCCTAAACATATCGATCTATTCCATCCCTTGCCCTCATTTAATCCTAGTATTACTAGCATGAGAATTAGGGCATCTGCCAAGTGCTCGTTATGTGCCGAGCACTGCTCTCAGCGCTTGGGTTGGGTTACTATGTGTCGATCACTGTTTTGAGCACTGGGGCAGAAGTGGTGCTCTGTGGAAAGAGCCCGGGCTTGGGAGTCCGAGGTACTGGGTTCGAATCCCTGCTCTGCCACTTCTCAGCCGTGTGACTGGGGGCAAGTCACTTCACTTCTCTGTGCCTCACTTCCCTCATCTGTAAAATGGGGATGAAGACTGTGAGCCTCACGTGGGACAACCCCATTACCCTGTAGCTACCCCAGCGCTTAGAACAGTGCTCTGCACAGAGTAAGTGCTTAACAAATACCAAAAAAAAAAAAAGCTGGTTCCTTGGAGGGCCCAGGTTCTTAAGCCCCATTCTCCAGACGAGGGAACTGAGACCCGGCAGACCCATGGCGGGACTGGGATTAGAACCCATGATGCCCTCCCTCCTCACCTCCGCCAAACTGATTCTCTTCCCCTCTTCAAAACCCTACTTAAAACTCATCTCCTCTAAGAGGCCTTCCCAGACTGAGCTCCTCTTCTCCCTCTACTCCCTCTACCACCCCCCCTTCACCTCTCCGCAGCTAAACCCTCTTTTCCCCCTTTCCCTCTGCTCCTCCCGTTCTCCCTTCCCATCCCCTCAGCACTGTACTCGTCCGCTCAACTGTATCTATTTCCATTACCCTATTTATTTTGTTAATGAAATGTACATCGCCTCGATTCTATTTAGTTGCCATTGTTTTTACGAGATGTTCTTCCCCTCGACTCTATTTATCGCCATTGTTCTCGTCTGTCCGTCTCCCCCGATTAGACCGTAAGCCCGTCAAACGGCAGGGACTGTCTCTATCTGTTGCCGATTTGTTCATTCCAAGCGCTTAGTACAGTGCTCTACACGTAGCAAGCGCTCAATAAATACTATTGAATGAATGGATGGATGAATGAATGAATGAATGAATGAATGAATGACCTTCCGGCTCCCAGGAAATGAAGGTCTTGGGTCCTAATCCCAGCCCCGCCACCTCACCACTCTGCGACCCGGGGCAAGTCCCTTCACTTCTCTGGGCCTCACTTATCGCATTGGAAAAAATGGGGGTTGGGACCGTGAGCCCTACGGGGGAGAAGCTGATTTCCCTGTGCTTAGAACAGTGCTTGGCACCGGAGGAGTGTGGAACAGATACCACCGTCATCATCATTTTCATTAGGATACGGCAGTAAAGAGAGTCGATCCCCGCCCACAATGAGTCCCGAGGCAGAGGCTGAAGAGGTTGAAGCAGTGACCCGAAAAAGGCCTCCTAAACCTATCCATCTATTCCATCCCTTGCCCTAATTTAATCCTAGTAAGAATGAGAATTAGGGCATCTGCCAGGTGCTCGCTATGTGCCGAGCACTGCTCTCGGCGCTTGGGTCGGTAGGAGTTAATGGGGTCGGACAACCTCCCTAGCCAGGGATGGGGCTCAGTAGTCCCCCCCGTTTGAGAGACGAGAGAACCGAAGCCCAGAGAAGTCAAGTGAGCGGCCCAGGTCACAGAGCTGACAGGGGGCGGGGCAGGGACTAGAACCCACGTCCTCGGACTCCCGAGCCTGTGCTCTTGCCACTAGGCCAGGCCGCTTCTCCACTCTATCTTCCTATCCGAGGCTCCCACGATTTGTACAGGGCCTCGGGGGGGGGGGGGGGGGGGGGGGTGGTGGTGAGCGGGGAGGAGTGGGGGCAAGAAGACCTCAGTCCAGGGCAGAAAGCAAGCCCATTTCATTGCCGTTTTTTGTTTCTTTGTGTGTTTCTGTTCGATCGTCGGTTTGATTCAAGTATCGATTACAGAAATCTCCTCCAACTGTCCTTGGTGGCATACCCCCCAAAGGCTTCAGCACCGGCAATCTATTAGCCGTGGTTAGTTAGTGGTTATTCTCCTCTCTAAAGGCAGAGTTCACGGGAGTTAAAAGAATAGGTAGGAAATGAGTTAGGCAAGTAGGTAGAGGAGGGAGGGAGGGAGTGGAGAGAGAAGCAGCGTGGCTTAGTGGAAAGGGCACGGGTTTGGAAGGCGGAGGAGGTGGGTTATCTAATCCCCTCCCCGCCGCTTGTCCTTTATGGTTATTATGGTATTTGTTAAGCAAGCGCTTACTATATGCCGAGCACTGTTCTAAGCGCTGGAGTAGATGCAGGCTAATCAGCTCGTCCCACGTGGGCTCACGTTTTTTTAATCCCCCTTTTTACAGATCAGGTGACTGAGGCCCAGAGAAGTCAAGTGACTTGCCCAAGGCCACACAGCAGACAAGGCCCGCCTCCGGGGCGGGATTAGAACCCACGACCTCTGCCCCCCAAGCCCGTGCTCTTTCCACTGAGCCACGCTGCTTCCCATGACCTGGGCTAAGTCACTTCACTTGGCTGGGCCTCAGTTACCGCCTCTGGAAAACGACCTCTCTGGAAGCCAATAAGGCTTGACCGAAATCTCATTCCACTTTATTAAAAAGAATTTCTAGGAAAACGATGTCGCCCCAAGGGCTCCAGACTGCCTGCGTCTCTTGCCCTAGAAAAGACTGACTCCCCCCTTTCGAATTCCTGGGCATGCGCCGCGGCTCAGAAAAGCTGAGGAGATTTGGGGTTTTTTTTCTTTCTTTCCCGTCGTCCTGCAAGGGGGTGAAGGAGGCGGGGAGAAGCAGAGCGACTCCAGTCCGAACCAAAGGGAGGGAAGGTCTTGGCTCCGCCCCCCGCTCTCCTCAGGCCCCGACTAGAAAAGGCGGCGGCGGCGGCGGCGGCGTGGGCGTGGGCGTCGTTGTTTCCCAGGGTGCAGCGGGCGGAGCCGTGAAGCGGAGCGAGCGAGAAAGAGAAAGAAAGAAAGAAAGAAAGAGGGCCTGGTGAGGGCAGTCCCGGGGACAGGCCAGGACCGGGGACAGGGGACAGCGGACAGGGGACAGGGCAAAGGGCTGGGGACAGGGCAAAGGGCGAGAGGAGAGTTGAGGAGAGGCGGGCGGGGTGGGCTGGGCTGTATGTGAGGGGGAGGGCGGGGGCGGCGGCGGAGGAAACGCCGCTGGCTCCCTCAGAGCCAGGCTGAGGAGAAACGGCAGGTTGAGAAAGAAGGGGGCAAAAAGCAAAGGAGCTGCCAGGAACTGAAAGAGGGCGGCACCTAGTCCGGGTGCCATCCCCTCGGTGGAGTTGATTCCAAGAGGCCAAGTGCTTTGAAGGAATGAGGTGGGCCCGAAGCGGTGTTCGTTCTAAGCTGTTCTCTCCCAATTTGGGGAAGGGGTGGGGGGCGGGGGAGCCGTGGAAATGGGAGAAGAAAGAACATCCTGGGGGAGGACGAGATGGCTCCACTGCCCGAGCCATTATCCGGGGAGGCGTAAAACTGAGGTAAAAAGAGCAAAGTCTGAGGGAGCAAGAGCCGTTTGGGAGGGAGGGAGGGCGGGCTGAACCAAAGGAAAGACTTGCTCTGAAATGAGGCCCCACGGGTGGAGTTTTTTTCCCCGGAGCACTCAGTCAAAATGTGAATTGCAACTATCTACTCCGTTGGCTCACCCCGATAGCTCTCTCCTGAAGGGATTCATTTCAGAGCGAGTTGGGCCAGAGGGGAGGATGAGGGCCCAGGTCGGGCTGTGGCCCCCGGGTCTGTTTGAGAAGAGAAGGGGAGGCGACGGGCTGGCAAAGCAAGCCGGTCAGGGCCTCGACTCCCGGGCCGCGAGAAGGTTGAATGGCGTCCCGGCCGGTCCCTCCTTGGAAAGGGGTATTTCTAGGCACTGCCAATTGCGCCACAGCACAGCAACGTGCCGTTGAAGTGGGGAAAACTGCCCTCGAATGGAAATTTCCTTTTTGCCTAGCTCCTTAAGAAGTAAATTAAATGTCTTCTTCCGTGGGTCCCCCTCTCCACACTCTCGACTCTCTCCTGACACCTCACATTGGGATCCTTGTCCCTAGGAGGTTTGCATCGATTTGAAGAGAGAGAATTGAAATGACTTGCCTGTGGTGGAGCCAGATATATTCATGATGGCTTGGAAAAAGGAATTCCTGGCTGTTCCTTAGGAAAGCCCTCTTATCTCTCTCTGTTCCAACCAAGGTGTGAAATTTGAAGTTCCCACCTGACCCGCGGCTCCAGGAGATGATGGGGGATGGTAAGCACCCGAGGAGGAAGGAGGAGACTCGCATATCCCGACCACCCTAGTACCAACCTAGCCGGGCAGAGAGATCCCGGCGGTGGCGGCGGCGGCGGCGGCGGGGGCGGGGGCGCTGGTGAGGCCCAAAATGGTAGGAGAGATTCTTCACTCGGACTGAGGGAGATCGTTATCCACAGGCTCTCCGGGAGAAAGAAGGCCTGTTAGGTGGGTGGGAGGGATTGACTCCGTACTTGGATACCCGGGACGATTTGGCTTATTGACTCATCCATTTTTAGCTTTCTTTTTTGGTCCTGGTGGAAAAAAAATGAAGAAAGCTTTGTAATGTCCGTAAGAAATCCCCAACAAAGGCCAGAAGCCACTCTGTTACTTCTTCTACTCTGCAGTGTGGTCGAGTTGCCTTTCAGATACACTCTGGGAGGGATTCGGTTCAGAGAGCTGCACCCAAGAGGAAGAGGACGAGGCAGAAGTCGACTGGGGGATCGAGGCGCCACGTGGAGACCGGGACACCCCTGAGAGGAGATGGGAGTCGACCTGTCCGTCAGAAAAAAATAAGTATCAAATCATCTACTGATCCCCAAATTCTTGGAAACATTTACTGCTACTATCAAATGACTTGGACCAGGATCCCTCTCTCTCTCTCTCTCTCTCTCACATTTTTAGATTCCAGATGAAAAGGTGTTTGGACTTATCCTCCCAGAATATTTCCCCAATCCATTTTCAGGAGAAAGAACTCGGGTTAGGATGTTGCTTTTACTCCTCAAAATCCGGGCAGGGAGAGAGAGGAGGTATGGGGAGTTATTAAATAGGAAGAAATAATAAGGAAAGTCAGAGAGAGATTAAAAAGAGATTTAAATTTCCCAGGGAAATTTACCTCCTGTCCCCCTCGAAAGAAAGAATAATCCACCCTAAATTGAGGCTCCCCGCTGTTAGAGCAGTTCACTCTCCTGACTACTGGGATTGGGATTATATTCCCTGTGAGGCTTGGATTTGTTTTTAGGAGAGAGAAAAGACAATTCTTGCCCATCTTGTAAAGGTGTGTTTCTGAATGCGATCTGGACAGGAATTCCTGCCGTAAAGCGGTGGTAGAGTCCGAGTTGAAACCCAGGTGGATATTTTTCAGAGACTTCACCTGTCCGTTTCTGGGAGCCCCTCGGACCGGCAGGCATCCACCCCGGGCATCGAGCTGCAGCCTCAGACGTCGGCAGAAGCTGACCTACAGGAGAGCGAGAAGGGCTAGATGATAAGATGCTGGCAGCAGCCGAGGTAGGAAACCAGATGGGAAGTGTTTGGGGGTGGGAAGAGAGAACTCTGCACCCCGTTCCAGGCCGGCCAGAGGGAAGAGGGATCAAGGCAGGGAGAGATTCCTGCGCCTGTCTTGAGGGATTTTTGACCAACGATGCTAGCCTGATTGCAGCTCATGCTACCTGTACAGATCACTAAGGCTAATGAAGGTATTTTCTTTTTCCACCCCAGGACCGCGGCCTGATTTCCGAGCCTCCGATCGACCCGGCTTCTCCAAAGCTACCGGAAGAATGAAGACTGCCGTGAGAGAAGACCTACCATCTGGATCGGGCGGCAAGTGGTGGATAAAGGGAAAACTCTTTTAGGCCCCTACCTAATCCCTTCAGCTGTATCCCAAGTCTTTGAGGCCAGGAAGATGAAGGAAAAAAATAGTTTTCTATAGGCAAAGTGTCTCCTGCTTTTATTTATCGACTTATGGTCTTCACAGCCTGAAAGGAGCCTATGGTCTGTTTGAGAAGAAAAAGGGAGGCGGACTGGCTGGAAAATTAAGAAATCATGGCCTCTTGTCCTGGGCTACAGGGAAGTTGGATTCATGTCCTAGGCAGACCCTGATTTGCAAAGTGTATTTCTAGCCACTGCGAATTTTGCCACACCACAGGAATGGGCAATCTTAGTTGGGAAAACTGCCGTTGAATGTAAATTTCCTATCTCCATATCTATTTAGGCAGCAAATCAAATGTCTTCTTCCGTGGGTCCCCTTCTCTTGACTCCTGACATTGGGAACCTTGTCCCTAGGAGGTGTGGATCGATTTAAAGAGAGAGAATTGAAATGACTTGCCTGTCTCGAGGCCATATGAATTAATGGTGGCTTGGGCAAAGGAATTCCTTGCTGTTCCCTAGGAAAGGCCTCTCATCTCTCGGTGTTGAAACCGAGGTTGGAAATTTGAAGTGCCCACTTGACCCTCGGCTCCAGGAGATGAGAGGGGGAAGCACCCGAGGAGGAAGGAGGAGACTCGAATGTCCTGACCACCCCCGCGCCAACCAAGCCGGACAGGGAGATCCCGGCGGCAGCGGTGAGGCCCAAAATGGTAGGAGAAATTCTTCGCTTGGACTGAGTGAGATCGTGATCGACAGGCTCTCGGGGAGGAAGAAGGCCTGTTATGTGGGTGGGAGGGATTGACTGTGTCCTTGGGTACCGGGGGTATTTGATTGACTCATCCAACTTTTAGCTTTCTTTTTTTCCTGGTAGAAAAAAGATGAAGAAAGCTCTGTAATGAATATGAGGAATCCCCACCAAAGTCCAGAAGGCACCGTGTTGCTTCTCCTGCTCTGCAGTGAGGTCAAATTGCCTTTTAAATACCTCTGGCAGGGATTTGGGCCAGCGAGCCACACCCAAGGGGAAGAGGACAAGGCAGAAGTCGAACGGGGGATCGAGCCAACCCGGGGAGACCAGGACACCCCTGAGAGGAGATGGGAGTCGTGCTGCCCACCAGCCAAAAATAAGTATCAGATCATCTACTCATCCCAAAACTCTTGGGTAAATTTCCTGCTAGCATGAAATTATTTGAACCAGGATCAATCTCTCTGACATTTTTAGATTCCAGATGAAAAGGTGTTTGGATTTTTCCTCCCAGGATATTTCCCAATCCATTTTCACGAGAAAGAACTCTGGTTAGGAGGTGGCTTTTCCTCCTCAAAATCCAGTCAGGGGAGAGAGAGGTGGTCCAGGGAGCTATGAAATGGGAAGAAATAATAAGGAAAGTCAGAGAGAGATTAAAAAGAGATTTAAATTTCCCAGGGAAATTTACCTTATGTCCCCTTCAAAAGAAAGAATAAACATCAGTCACATGAGGCTCCCCGCTGGGATTGGGATTATATTCCCTGTGAGTGAGGCTTGGATTTGGTTTTAGGAGAGAAAAAAGAATCTTCACGCAGGTTCTCTAAAGGTGCGTTTCCGAAGGCGATATGGAAGAGAACTCTTGCCCTGAAGCGGTGGTAGAGTCTGAATTGCAACCCAGGCGGGCATTTTTCAGAGCCTTCACCTACCTACTACTGGGAGCGCCCCCGACCGGCAGGCATCCGCTCAGGTGGAGAGCTGCAGCCTCAGTCGTCGGCAGAAGCTGACCTCCAGGAGAGCAAGAAGGACTAGTTGAAAAGATGCTGGCAGCAGGCAAGGTAGGAAAGCAGGTGGGATGATGGAACTAGAAACCCATTTCCAGGCCAGCCAAAGGGAAGAGTGATCTTAGCATCGGGGCAGGGTGAGATTCATGCACAGGTCTCGAGGGAGGGATTTTTTGACAAACGTTGCCAACCTGATTGCGGTTCACGCTACCTCTACGGCCATCTAAGGCTAATGAAGGTATTTTCTTTTTCCACCCCAGGACCGCGGCCCAATTTCCAAACCTCCGCTTGGCTGGGATTCTCCAAGGATACTGGAAGAATGAAGACTGTCGTGAGAGAAGACATTCCATCTGAATCGGGCGGCAAGTGGTGGATAAAGGTGAAACCCCTTTAGGCCCCTCCCTAATCCTGCCAGCTGTATCCTAGGTCTTTGGGTCCCGAAGATGGAGGAAAAAGTCAGTTTTCTTTAGGCAAAGAATCTCCTGCTTTTATTTATCGGGTTCAGGTCTTCATGGCCTGAAAGGGTCCTTCGGTCTGTTGGAGGAGAAAGAGGGAGGCGACTGGCTCGAAAATTAAGAAATCATGTCCTCAGGTCCTGGGCTGCCAGGAAGTTTGAATCGCCTGCAACCAGGCCCTCCTTTTCAAAGTGTATTTCTAGCCACTGCGAATTTTGCCACAACACAGGAATGGGCAATCTTTAGTTGGGAAAACTGCCGTTGAATGTCCATTTCCTTCCTCCATATCTATGTAGGAAGCAAATCAAATGTCTTTTTCCATGGGTTCCCTTCTCCTGACTCCTGACATTGGGATCCTCTCCTAGGAGGTTTGGATGGATTTAAAGTGAGAGAATTGAAATGACTTGCCTGTCTGGTGGTCATATGAATTAATGGTGGCTTGGGAAAAGGAATTCCTTGCTGTTTGCCCAGGCAAGTCCTGTTTTCGCTCTGTGTTCAAGCCAAGGTTTGAAATTTGAAGTGCCCACTTACCCACGGCTCGAGGAGATGAGGAGGGGAAGCACCCGAGGAGGAAGGAGGAGACTCGTATGTCCTGACCACCCCTGTGCCAACCAAGCTGGCCAGGGAGATGCCGGCGGCCGTGAGGAGGCCCAGAATGGTAGGAGCAGTTCTTCGCTTGGGAGTGAGATAGTGATCGACGGGCTCTCAGGGAGAAAGAAGACCTGTTGGGTGGGAGGGATGGACTGTGTCCTTGGGTACCTGAGGAATCTGATTGACTCATCCAAGTTTTAGCTTTCTTTTTTCCTGGAAGAAAGAAAATGAAGAAAGTTTGTCATGTCTACAAGAAATTCCCAACCAAGGCCAAAGGCCACTGTGTTGCTTCTCCTACTCTGCAGTGAGGTCGAGTTGCCTTTTAGATACCTCTGGCAGGGATTTGGGACAGAGAGCCGCACCCAAGAGGAAGAGGACAAGGCAGATGTCGACTGGGGGATCGAGCCAACACGTGGAGACCAGGACAGCCCTGAGCGGAGATGGGAGTCGACCTGTCCACCAGAAAAAAATAAGTATCCAATCATCTACTAATTCCAAAATTCTTGGAAGAATTTCCTGCTAGTATCAAATTATTTCAACCAGGATCAATCTCTCTGACATGTTTAGATTGCAGATGAAAATTGTTTGGATTTTTCCTCCCAGAATATTTCCCCAGTCCATTTTCAGGAGAAAGAACTCTGGTTAGGAGTTCTCCATATCCAGTCAGGGGAGAGAGAGGTGGTCCGGGGAGCTATGAAATAGGAAGAAATAATAAGGAAAGTCAAAGAGAGATTAAAAAGAGATTTAAATTTCCCAGGGAGATTTTCCTCATGTCCCCTTCAAAAGAAAGAGTAAACATCAGTCACATGAGGCTCCCCGCTGTAGAAGAGTTCACTCTCCTGACTACTGGGATTGGGATTATATTCCATGTGAGTGAGGCTTGGATTAGTTTTAGGCGATAAAAAAGACAATTCATGCAGGTTCTCTAAAGGGGCGTTTCTGAAGGCGATATGGAAGAGAACTCTTGGCATGAAGCAGTGATAAGAGTCCGAGTTAAAAGCCAGGTGGATATTTTTCAGAGCCTTCACCTACCTACTTCCGGGAGCGCCCCCGACCGGAAGGCATCCCCAGAGGCGGAGAGCTGCAGCCTCAGACGTCGGCAGAAGCTGACCTACGAGAGAGCGAGAACGACTAGATGAAAAGATGCTGGCAGCAGGCAAGGTAGGAAAGCAGGTGGGATGATGGAACTAGAGACGCATTTCCAGGCCGGCTAAAGAGAAGAGTGATCTCAGCATCAGGGCAGGGTGAGATGGATGCACAGGTCTCGAGGGAGGGATTTTTGACAAACGTTGCCAGCCTGTTTGCGTCTCAGGCTACCTCTACGGACATCTAAGACTAATGAAGGTATTTTCTTTTTCCACCCCGGGACTGAAGCCCGGTTTCCAAACCTCCGAATGGCTCAGATTCTCCAAGGATACTGGAAGAAGGAAGACTGCTGTGAGAGACGACCTTCCATCTGAATCGAGCGGCAAGTTGTGCATAAAGGTGAAACCCTTTAAGGCCCTTACCTAATCCCACCAGCTGTATCCTAGGTCTTTGGGTCCAGGAAGATGGAGGAAAAAATTCGTTTTCTTTAGGCAAAGAATCTCCTGCTCTTATTTATCAACTTAAGGTCTTCACAGCCTGAAAGGATCCTTTGGTCTGTTGGAGAAGAAAGACGGAGGCGATTGGCTCGAAAATGAAGAAATCATGGCCTAAGGTCTTGGGCTGCTAGGAAGTTTGCAAAGGAGGGCCTGGCTAGGACGCGATTCAAAGTGTATTTCTAGCCCCTGCGAATTTCGCCGCACCACAGGAATGGGCCATCTAAGTTGGGAAAACTGCCATTGAATGTCAATTTCCTCCCTCCATATCTATTTAGGAAGCAAATCAAATGTCTTCTGCCATGGGTTTCCTTCTCCTGACTCCTGACGTTGGGATCCTTTTCCCTAGGATCCTTGTCCCTAGGAGGATTGGATGGATTTAAAGTGAGAGAATTTAAAAGACCTGCCTGTCTGGTGGTCATAAGAATTAATGGTGGCTTGGGAAAAGGAATTCCTTGCTGCTTGCCAGGAAAGTCCTGTTATCGCTCTGTGCTCAAACCAAGGTTTGAAATTTGAAGTGTCCCCTTAACCCACGGCTCCAGGAGATGAAGAGGGGAAGCACCCGAGGAGGAAGGAGGAGACTCGCATGTCCTGACCACCCCTGCGCCAACGGACCTGGCCAGGGAGATCCCGGCGGCAGTGAGGAGGCCCAGAATGGGAGGAGCAGTCCTTCGCTTGGGAGTGAGATGGTGATCGACAGGCTCTCAGGGAGAGAGAAGGCCTGTTATGTGGGTGGGAGGGATGGACTATGTCCTTGGGTCTCTTGGAAATGTGATTGACTCCTCCAGCTTTTAGCTTTCTTTTTTTTTTCCTGGAAGAAAGAAAATAAAGAAAGCTTTGTAATGTCTATAAGAAATCCCCAACAAAGGCCAAAAGCCACTGTGTTGCTTTTCCTGCGCTGCAGTGAGGTCGAGTTGCCTTCTAGATACCTCTGGCAGGGATTTGGGACAGAGAGCCGCACCCAAGAGGAAGAGGACAAGGCAGAAGGCGACTGGGGGATCAAGCCAACACGGGGAGACCAGGACACCCCTGAGAGGAGATGGGACCTGTCCACCAGCCAAAGGTAAGTATCAAATCATCAACTAATCCCAAAACCTTTGGAAAAATGTACTGCTAGCATCAAATTATTTGAACCAGGATCAATCTCTCTGACATTTTTAGATGCCAGATGAAAAGGTGTTTGGATTTTTCCTCGCAGAATATTTCCCCAATCCATTTTCAGGAGAAAGAACTCGGGTTAGGAGGTGGCCTTTCCTCCTCAAAATCCAGTCAGGGGGGAGAGAGGTGGCCCGGGGAGCTATTAAATAGGAAGAAATAATAAGGAAAGTCAAAGAGAGATTAAAAAGAGATTTAAATTTCCCAGAGAAATTTACCTCATGTCCCCTTCAAAAGAAAGAATAAACATCAGTCACATGAGGCTCCCCGCTGTTAGAACAGTTCACTCTCCTGACTACTGAAATTGGGATTATATTCCATGTGAGTGAGGCTTGGATTTGGTTTTCGGAGAGAAAAAAGACAGTTCATGCAGGTTCTCTAAAGTAGCGTTTCTGAAGGCGATATGGAAGAGAGTTCTTGCCCTAAAGCGGTGGTAGAGTCCGAGTTGAAGCCCAGGCGCGTAGTTTTCAGAGAATTCACCTACCTACTTCTGGGAGCGCCCCTGACCGGCAGACCTCCACACAGGCGGAGAGATGCAGCCTCAGACATTGGCAGAAGCTGACCTCCAGAAGAGGGAGAAGGGTTAGATGAAAAGATGCTGGCAGCAGCCAAGGTAGGAAGGCAGGTGGGAAGTGTTTGGGGGTGGGATGATGGAACTGGAGACCCATTTCCAGGCCGGCCAAAGGGAAGAGTGATCTCACTGTCAGGGCAGGGGGAGATTCATGCACAGGTCTTGAGGGAGGGACCTTTGACCAACGTTGCTAGCCTGATTGCGGCTCACGTTACCTCTACCGATATCTAACGCTAATGAAGGTATTTTCTTTTTTTCCACCCCTGGACCGCGGCCTGATTTCCAAACCTCCGCTTGGTTCGGCTTCTCCAAGGATGCTGGAAGAATGAAGACCGCCGTGAGAGAAGACCTTCCATCTGGATCGAGCGGCAAGTGGTCGATACAGGGAAAACCCTTTTAAGCCCCTAGCTCATCCCTCCTGCTGTATCGCAGGTCTTTGGGGCCAGGTAGATGGAGGAAAAAAATTAGTTTCCTTCAGGCAAAGAATCTCCTGCTTTTATTTATCGTCTTAAGGTTTTCACGGCCTGAAAGGATCCTATTTGGGTAGATAAGGAGAATTCCTGGGCTGCAAGGAAGTTTGACTCGTATCCTAGCCAGACCCTCATTTGCAAAGTGTATTTCTAGCCACTGCGAATTTCACCGCACCACAGCAATGGGCAATCTCAGTTGGGAAAACTCCCCTTGAATGGAAATTTCCTTCCTCCATATCTATTTAGGAAGCAAATCAGATGTCTTCTCCCGTGGGTCCCCTTTTCCTGACTCCTGACTCTCTCCTGACTCCTCACATTGGAATCCTTGTTCCTGGGAGGTTTGGATTGATTTAAAGAGAGAGAATTGAAATGACTTGCCTGTCTAGGGGCCTTATGCATGAATGATGGCTTGGGAAAAGGAATTCCTTGCTGTTCCCTAGGAAAGCCCTCTTATCTCTCTGTGTTCAAACCAAGGTTTGAAATTTGAAGTACCCACATGAACCACGGCTCCAGGAGATGGGGGGAAGCAGCCGAGGAGGAAGGAGGAGACTCGAATGCCCTGACCACCCCAGTACCAAACAAGCCGGCCAGGGAGATCCCAGCCGCAGTGGTGAGGCCCAAAATGGTAGGAGAAATTCTTCGCTTGGACTGAGTGAGATTATTATCGACAGGTTCTCAGGGAGATCGAAGGAATGATATGTGGGTGTGAGGGATTGACTGTGTACCTGGGTACCCGGGAAATTTTGGCTTATTGACTCATCCAAGTTTTAGCTTTCTTTTTTTTTCCTGGAAGAAAAGAAATGAAGAAAGCGTTGTAATGTCTGTAAGAAGTCCCAAACGAAGGTCAGACGCCACTGTGTTACTACTCCTACTCTGCAGTGAGGTCGAGTTGCCTTTTAGATACCTCTGGGAGGGATTCGGGACAAGAGAGCCGCACCCAAGAGGAAGAGGACAAGGCAGATGTCGACTGGGGGATCACGCCAACACGTGGAGACCGGGACACCCCTGAGAGGGGATGGAAGTCGTCCTGTCCATCCGAAAAAAAATAAGTATCGAATCAACTACTAATCCCCAAACTCTGGGAAAAATTTCCTGCTAGTATCAAATCATTTGAACCAGGCGCAATCTCTCTCCCATTTTTAGATTCCAGATGAAAAGATGTTTGGAGTTTTCCTCCCAGAATATTTTCCCAATCCATTTTCAGGAGAAAGAACTCTGGTTAGGATGTTGCTTTTACTCCTCAGAATCCAGTCAGAGGAGAGAGAGGACATGCGGGGAGCTTTTAATTAGGAATAAATATAGGGAAAGTCAAAGAGAGATTAAAAAGAGAGTACTGGTAGGATGTTAAAAGTAGATTAAAAAAACCCTGAAACTTCACTGTAAATTTCCCAGGGAAATTTACCTCCTGTCCCCTTCCAAAGAAGGAATAAAGCAGCCTAAGACGAGGCTCCCCGCCCTGTAGAACAGTTCGCTCTCCTGACTACTGGGATTGGGATTATATTCCATGTGAGGCTTGGATTTGTTATTAGGAGAGAGGCAAGAATATTTTTGCACGTCCTCTAAGGGTGTGTTTCTGAATGTGATGTGGAAAAGAATTCCTGCTGTAAAGTGGTGGTAGAGCCCGAGTTCTAACCCAGGTGGACAGTTTTCAGAGACTTCAGCTACCCACGTCTGGGAGCGCCCCCAACCGGCAGGCATCTCCCCGGGCGGAGAACGGCGGCCTCCGACATCGGCCGAAGCTGACCACCAGGAGAGCGAGAAGGGCTAGATGAAAAGATGCTGGCAACAGCCAAGGTAGGAAACCAGGTGGAAAGTGTTTGGGAGGAGGGGGAGGATTGAACTATAGACCCATTTCCACAGCAGCCAAAGGGAAGAGTGCTCAAGACAGGAAGAGATTCATGCACGTGACTTGTGGGAGGGATTTTTGACAAACGATGCTAGCTTGATTGCGGCTCAGGCCACCTCTGCCGATAACCAAGGCTAATGAAGGTATTTTCTTTTTCCACCCCAGGACCGCGGCCTGATTTCCAAACCTAGGATTGGCTCGGCTTGTCCAAGGCTACCGGAAGAATGAAGACTGCCGTGAGAGATGACCTTCCGTCTGGATCGGGCGGCAAGTGGTGGATAAAGGGAAAACCCTTTTAGGCCCCTAGCTAATCCCTCCAGCTATATCCCAGGTCTTTGGGGCCAAGAAGATGGAGGAAAAAAATTAGTTTCCTTCAGGCAAAGCATCTCCTGCTTTTATTTATCGACTTAAGGTCTTCACGGCCTGAAAGGGTCCTATGGGGGTCAAAAAAAGGAGAATTTTCTTTTAGGCACAAACTCTCTGGGTTATTGGATTACCTAAGGGCTTAAAAGGCTTTCAAAGAAAATACATGAGGAGCGAAAGGAGAGATCTGCCGTATGGCGAAGCCGTCTTCTGTATGTTAGTCCACCTCATGTCTCCAAGGCCTTTTATTGGAGAATACAGCGAGAGTTATTGAGGTGTCAGAGGAGAAAGCTTTTTGTTCCTGCACAAATTCTCCAGATTTCATTTCCCTCCCTTGGGTCATCAAGGCCTTCAAAAGAATGTTTGAGGTGCCAAGGGAGAAATTTGCTTCAAGCGAATACTCTCCACCTTTTCTCTCTCTGCCGAAGGTCTTCAAGGCCTCCAAAGAGAATATTGGAGTGAAAAGGAGGAAATTTGCTTTGTCCAAAACAATCTGCTCTTTTCTCTCTTCTCACGGTCTTCAAGGCCTGAAAGGACAATCTATGGAGTTCAAAAAAGAAAAAACGGGAATTTTCCTTTGTGCAGAATCTCCCTGCTTCTCCCTCCACCTAGGGTCTTCAAGGCCTCTGAAGAGAATACTGGGGGAGTAAATGGAGAAATGGCTTGTTGCAGATCCATCTCCTGTCCATTACTCCACCTCAGGCCTTCAAGGCCTCTGAACGGAGAATGAATGAGAGACTTTTGGAGGCGTAAGAGGGGAAATTTGCTTCATGCAAAAATCTCCAGATTGTATTTCTCTATCTCTGGTCTTCAGGGCCAGAAAAGAGAATAGTAATGGGCAAAAAGGAGAAAATGGCCTCATGTTAAGCTCTGGCTGCAAAAAGGAGAAAATCGCCTCATGTTAACCCCTGGCTTTCCGATCCCTACTGAAGGTCTTCAAGTCCTCCGGTGAGGGTATTTGAGGTGAGAAAGGAGTAAGTGGGTTTCATGGACGCAGCTCCCAGTTTATGTTTCCCTAGGGTCTTCAAGGCCTCCAAAGAGAATATTTCAAGGAAAAGGGAGAAATTGGCTTCATGCAACCAATTTCCTGCTTCCAGTTCCCTCACTCAGGTTATCAAGGCCCCGATATGTATAACATTTAAAAAGAGAGAGTTTGGCTTCATGCCAAAACCTTCCAGCTCATTTGTCCGGCTGTGGTCGACGAGACCTTCAAAGATAGCATATGCAGTGAAAAATGATCAATTTGCTTCATGCAAACCATCTCCAGCTTTTCTTTCTGCAGGGCTTTAAAGGCCTGGCAAGGGAATGATTGAGGTGAAAAGGGAGAAATTTGCTTCATGCAGTAGATGCATCTCCCGTTGATTCCTCCATTTGAGGCCTGCAAGGCTTTTGAACTGAGAATGAATAGAGACGAGTTGAGGTGGCAAAGGAGCCGATTGCTTCATGCCAAGCATCTCCAGCTTGTATGTCTCTCCCTGAGGTCTTCCAGGCCTTCCAGGGAAATATTTGAGGTGCAAAAGGAGAAGCAAACTCTAGTTTTGGTTCCTCTAGGGTCTTCAAGGCCTCCCAAGAGAATACTTGAGGTGAAAAGGGAGAAATTGGTTTCATTCCAAACTGTCTCTTGCCTTCTTTCTCTCATGTCTCTAAGACCTGAGAAGATAGTTTATGGCATACAAAAAGGAGAATTTTGGTTCCTGCCAAATCTGTTCAACTTATTGGTCAATCTGAGGTCTTCAAGACCATCAAAGAGAATGTAAGAGGCTTCCTGCCAAAAACCTCCTACTTTCCTTTCTCTCCCTGAAGTCTTCCGGACCAGAAAAGGGAATAGTTGAGATTGGAAAAAAAAACAGGAGAAATTTGCCTCATGCAAGCCACCTCCCAATTTCATTTCTCTACCTAAGGTCCTCAAGACCAGAAAAGAGAATATGTTTGACAAGTCCAAAAGGGGCAAGTTTTCTCCTGCAAAGCGTCTCCTGCTTTTGTGTCTCTACCTAAGGGCCAGAAGGAGTAATGTATGGGGTCCAGAAAGGAAATCTTTTCCTGCTACAAAACCTCACCTCATCATTTTTTCACCTAAGGTCTTCAAGACCTGAAGAGAAACTACATGAACTGGAAAAGGAGTCATTTGCTTCATGCGGAAACATCTCCCGTGCCTTGGTCCACAAGAGGCCTTTAAGGCCTTTGACAAGACAATAAATAGAGAACATTGGTGGTGAAAAGGAGAAATGTGCCTCATGCAAAACAAATCTGCTTTCATTTCTCTGCCCAAGGTCTTCATGGACCTGAAATGAGAATCTTTGAAGTGAGAAAGGGGAGGTTTGCTCCATGCAGAAACCTCTCCTGTTCATTACTCTTCTTGAGGTCTTCAAGGCCTTTTAAGAACCTAAGAATGGAGAATATTGGTGGAGAAAAGAGGACCCCTGCTTTATGCAAAAAAAAAAAAATCTGCTTCTGTTGTACTACCTAAGGTCTTCAGGGCCTGAAAAGAGAAACTTGAGGTGAGAGAGGAGAAGTTTGCTTCATGCAGAAACCTCTCCTGTTCACTTGAGGCTTTGAAGGCATTTTAAAATATGATGACTAGAGAATATTGGTGATGAAAAGGAGACCTTTGCTTCATGCAAAAAAAAAAAAATCTCTTTCACTCTCTAAGGTCTTCAGGGCCTGAAAAGAGAATCTTGAGGTGAGAAAGGAGAAGTTCGCTTCATGCGGAAACCTCTCCTGTTCGTGACTCCACTTGGGGCCTTCAAGGCCTTTGAAGAAAGAAAGAGGTGACAAAAGGAGAAATTTGCTTCATGCAAATCGTCTTCTGCTTTTGTATCTCCACCTAAGGTCTTCAAGACCTGAAATGAGAATTCAGTCCGTACAAAGACCAAGGGAGTTTTCTTAATGCATTCTCCTGCCAGGGTTTCTCCACCTAAGGTCTTCAAGGCCATCCAAGGGTGGGGGGAAAAAAGGAGAAATTTTCTTCATGCAGATCTACTTCCTGTACAGTTCTCCACCTCAGGCCTTTAAGGCCTTTTCATGGAGAGAAAATAGAGACCATCTGAGGTACAGAAAAAAGCATTGGGTTCATGCAAAGCATCTCCAGCTTTGATTTCTCTCCCTGAGGTCTTGACGGCCTCAAAAGGGGAGATTTGAGGTGAAAAATGAGAAATTTGCTTCATGCAAACAAGCCCCAGCTTCTCCTTCTTTACCTAAGGTGTTCAAGGCCATAGAAGAGAACATCTGCAGTGAGAATGGAGAAATTGGCTTTATGCATGCAATCTCCAGCTTTTATTTCTCAGAGGTCTTCAAGGCCTCAAAAGAGAACATTTGAGGCTTCAGTGGAGACATTTGCTTCATACTAATGATCTCCTACATTGATTTCTCTTCCTAAGGTCTTCAAGGCCGCCCAAGAGAATCGTTGAGGTTGAAAAGCAGCAGTTGGCTTCATGCCAACTACCTCCCGCTTTCAGTTCTCTCCGTAAGGTCTTTAGCCCCCAAAGGAGAATATCTGTGTGGAAGATGGACACGTTTTCTTCATGGAAACAACCTCCTGCTTCTGTTTCTCCCCCTGAGGGCCGGAAAAGGCAATACATGAGTTTCAACAAGGAGACATTTGCTTCACGCAGACACTCTCCTGCTGATCTGTCTAAGGTCTTCAAGACCTGAAGAGAAAAATATATGAACTGGAGAAGGAGACATTTGCTTGGTGCAGAATCATCTCTCTGGCATGAGTTCATTTCAGGTCTTCAAGGCCTTTGACTCAAGAGTGAAGAGAGAATATGTCATTTGAAAATGGGGGAATTTACTTCAAGTCACTTTCTCCCACTTTTCTTTCCTTAGTCCAAGGTCTTCATGGCCAGAAAAGAGAATATTTGGGTATGAAAAAGAGAAATTTGCTTCAGTGTGCCAAATCTCCTATTCATTATGCCACATCTCACCTATGAAGGCGTTGCAGTTGAGAATATTTGCAGAATCGCCAATGTGCAAGAGAAAGAATTTGCTCCCTGGGAAAAAAATGATCTCACTTATTTCTCTGCCCGCGATCTTCAAGGCCTGGCAAGAGAATACGTATGAGCTGGAAGAGGAGCAGTTTTGCTTCATGCAAAAAGATGTTCCCGTTGCTTAGTCCGCCTAAGGCCTTCATGGCCTTTGATTGAGAAGTTAAGAGTAGACAAGGTGGAAAAGGAGAAATGTACTTCCAGGTCTTCATGGCCTGAAAAGAGAGCGTCTATGAGATGGCAAAGGGAGAAATTTGCTCCCTACACAAACCACCCTGATCATTTTTCTTACTTAGGGTCTTCAAGGCCTGAAGAGAAAACGTATGAGCTGGAAAAGGAGAGATGTTTCTCCTCCGGACCCATCCCCTGTGCATCAGTCCACCTCAGGCCTTTAAGGCCTTTGAATTAAGAGTCATTCTCGAATCTGTGAGGTGAAAAACCTCCTGTTGATTCCACTAGCTCAGGCCTTCAAGGCCCTTGATGGTAGCATTGAGATGAAAAAGGAGGCAGTGGAGGTAGACCACCTGGACTGCAGTAAAGAGGATAGATTCCTACCCGCAGTCTAACTGGTTCCATGCAAAAATCTAACTGTGCATCCTCCTGAGCTCTCTTTGGGCTCCACCCCTGGTCTTTAGGGCCTTGGCTTTGGGAGAGAGCAAAGAGGTAGGAATGGAGTGAAGAGCTTCCTGCTAATAATCCCGGAAAGGGTTTTCCCTTTTATCCTTCCACTCTGCCTGCTCTGCCCTCTTAACCGTGGACAAAGTCACCAAGCCACTCTGGGCCGTCTGACCAGGTAAGAATTTGCAGGTTGAGGATTCTTCGGGAATGCTCATTACGGATGCTTTTGGGGCTCAGTCACTCCCGATGTGTTGGGGATTTCCAAAATGTATATGAAGCTGCAGCTTGGAATTCTTTCAAAATCACCAAGGCTTTACTTCAACATTGTGCCTTGGTTGAAATATCTCCTTCAGACCTGCATGAATATGTTAGTTTCTTCTCTCCACATTGCAGTTGACTCTTGACTCTCTTGCCTCTTTGCTAGAGCCCTGCATCCTAAGAGCTGAGCTCATCTGATGTGGAAATGACAGATGAAGAAAGAGGTAAGCAGCCCTTGCAGACCATACATGGCAAGATGCAAAAAAGTGTAATTTACAGTTCCACAGGTGGGATGCCTGGTTGATTTTTCCTTTCCTATTGGGTGTGTCCGGTGAAGTATTGGGACCTGAAACCAATCTGCCATCCCTCCTCATTGCTTAAACAAGCTTTAATCAAGCTTTGCGAAGGAGAAAGAGGTATAAAAATGAAGCTGATTTGAACTCCTGAATCTAAGTACTAGATGTATTTTTGAGGTGGCCTCATTTTCTGTTTGTCTGCAGGGCCAAGCTCCACTACTCCAGAAAGGCTCCATTTCCTCCAGAGAAAGTTCATCTCTAGAAGAATAGAGGATGAAGGAAATCATCTGATGGTTGGGTTTGGAGAAAATCCGGCTACTGTTTAAGGGGAAACTGTTCTGGACCCAAGGCTCAGTCGGGGACCTCTGGTCCAGGCTATTGGAGGGTGATCCAAGAAAATTTGAGGTGGAGGAGGAGGGAGGGATTTGGCATCATGCCCAATTCTTGTAAAACATAGCTTGATGTCAAACTTAACCTCTCCTCTGATGATCTCCTGCCTTGGGTCTTCAAGGCCCAGGGCCGAGTTGGGAGAAAGTAGCCTTATGCAAAAGCGTCCTGTTTGATACATCATCTCCCATCCTGGCTACTCCGGTCTTTGTGGTGGATGGTGGGGATGGGGCGACGGGGGGGACGGGGGCAGCTCACCCCAGAGAAACCCTTCAGGGGGCAAGAGAGAAATTGTCTTCTTGCAGAACCTCCTGGAAAGCATGGTCTAGCCTTCCAAGAACTCCCAGGTTTGGGCTCTATGGCTGCACTTCTGCACCAAGCGAGTATCCTCATAGACCACCTGGGCTATTTTTCTTGTGGGCCTTCTGGTTTTCAGAGAGGTTAGAGCTGCTCGAATTTGACCATGTTGGTTGATTTTACCTGTGAAGAAGTCATTACAATTCTATAGTGTTAGGTCAAGATTACAATTGGAAACCTGTATGACGAAAGCACAACAGAGTCAACTCCTTGTCCTCCTGTAAATCCTGATTGACCAGCTCAATGTTCAATGGAATGGTATTTTTCTCTCACCCGGTTGACATGAAAGAACTAGAAGACCTAGGCAGTCCATCACACCAGCAAGCATTTCGTAAGTCAATAAAATAGCTAAATAAAATTAAACTAAATATAAAACGCAACTCCGGGTAGCACAATAAAATACAATAAAATAGTTTAAAATAAAAATAACTACTAAAATCATTAACATATAAAATAATGACATATAAATGCATACAGCACTCATTCCATTGAACGTAGACGTCTGGGAAATCTGAGGATTAAAAAAAACACCAAACCCCGGACTTGGGAAGACCAAAAATGGGGAGCGAGGTTTATCTCTCTGGCTTTAATAATGGCATCTGCTGAATGGCTTTATGACCGCAAACTGACTCTAACACTATAGACCCACCCAAAAACTCTGAGGGGAAATTCAATCCAATTTCAAGGGAGTTTTGCCTGGCCTGCTAGGTTTCAGAATGCCTGTCACCTTCAGTGTTTTGTCCTCAAGTTTTGGATTCTGTACAGATTTAGGGGACTGCCGTTCTGGGCTGGACCTTGCCTGTCTATGGTCGGCCTGGTAGGAGCTGAGGTAAGTGCGGGCCCGGAGGGAGAAATGGACTAATTCCCACAAAGGGTGGGTTGAAGGGCTATCCTGAGGGTGGCCCTGGGAGCTGGCAAGCGTTGCCTCGATGAACGTCAGTGCGTTTCCACCTGCCTTAGCTTTTGCATCTGAGAATCTGCCGATAGGATTTTTATTTCACTTCCTACAGCAAGGGGAGAATCGAGGGTCCTAGGTCTGGAGAAAATAACTGGAAGTGAAGGAGCGGCAGAGCAAGAAGGAGAATCCCCGCGATTGTGCCCACCCCGGGAAGAATGGCCGCTGCCCCTGCGGCCCCGTATTGTGGGGTGGGGTGGGGGGAAGCAGGGGCAGCCCGGTAAGAGGGGCCGAGGGCAGGAGGGATGTCACGGACCAGGCCTGTGGAGGTGGGACGGAGGGTCTGAGCCCGCTGCAGCACTGCCACTAGGTGCCCCCCGATCATCAGTGGGCGGTCCACTGCAGGGGGGGCAGTGGCCGTGCAGGGGAGGGAGCGGCTGGGAAGAGGGTGTTGCTGGGGATCCCTTCTCTGTCTTTTTCCCTCTTCCCCCCCCCCCCCACCCGCTTTTCTTCCAGCCCCTTACATTTCTCCTCCTTCCCTTTCTTCGCTAAAATAAAAGTTAAAAAAACGTTGTTTCAACAGCACCTCAACGGTTCGAGGAGCGCATCCCTCCAGCCAAGCTAGCTCTAGCTTCTTCCCAGATTGGATTTGCAACAGCCCCAGAGAACAACAACCTGAAGCGCTCCAGCCCAACCCCACACCAGCCCAGACCCAAGCCTCAGGATGTCTTGTGCGATCCGAAGTTTTCTCTCAGCCCTCCAGCCAAGCCAGCTCTAACTTCTTCCTGGACGGGACTTGCAACAGCGCTAGGGAACAACAATCTGAAGCGCTCCTGACTCCACCCCAATCCCACACCAGCCCAGACCCAAGCCTCAGGTTGTCTTCTGAGGCTAGCCTGGAGGTGTCTCTGACCAGCCTTGCAACCCACCCGCGAGCCCTTCCCATGGCCCCACCCTACCCCCTTTCACTTAATCCACCCCTCCCCCTTCCAGAATTTCCAAGAAAACCTTTACTTCCCCAAAACTCTATGTTAATAAATAAATATCATTAAAATCCCAGCTGAAACCAGAAGGTCTCCCTATGTTTGTGGATCGGGTCCTCCTATGGTTCAAGGTAATGGTGTCAACACAAGATAGGATAGTCGTTCAGAGGTAATGACTAAAACTTTTCTTTATACAAAGGAAAGTGAAGGTGGCAGCTCTCCTCCAGCCAGTATAGCTGAACAATAAACGGAGGGGTCGGAACTCCTGAGCCAGACAAAGGTATGACAGTTCTTTGGGGGAAAGTGGAAGGGTGATCTATGACACTTAGATGTCCCATCTTCCTTAGAAGTTTTTTTCTTTTTTTCCTCTGCCAGCTCCCAGTAGCCCTGTTGTGCTCCAGGTCCAGCCTGATCTGGATCAGTTCAAAGTATAGTTGGTAGTGTGTTGGACTTACCTTGTTCTACCTGCTGGCTTCTAAACCACTCTTTCACACCATTCCCTCGTGACACCCGTCCGTGCCCCCCCCCGGGCTGGGGTGATGGACAGGGACCCGTTGGGCTGGTGGATATGGGGGCGGGGGGGTGGATGGGCCCAGGGGAGGGTTTTGAGTCTAGATGATCGGTGTGGAGAGGAATAGAGCTTGGAATTTGGGGAGAGGAGGAGGAGGAAGACCAAGTCGATACGCTACGGTGGGAGAAGCAGTGGGGCCTAGTGGAAAGAGCACTTGCTTGGGAGAGGACCTGGCTCTGCCACTTGTCTCTAGCGTGACCTTGGACGAGTCGCTTCACTTCCCTGGGCCTCGGTTCCCTCCTTTCAAATGGGGTGAAAACCGTGAGCCCCATATGGGGAATGGGCTGTGTCCAACCTGACTAGCTCATGCCCACCCTAGCGCTTAGAACAGTGCCTGTCATATGGTAAGTGCATGACAGATATTTTAAAAAAAAAAAGCCCCTGGAAGAGCGTGGGAAGCTGAATCGTCTTGGCATCAACGAGATGTGGCGGCGGGGCTTGATGCTGTCGTGGAACAGATGGGGAGGAGGTGTCTGGAGCATGGCAGGGGTGTCTGGAGAAGGGGGATTGGATTGTTCTCTCCCGAAAACTGAAGATTGCAAATGGCCCAGGTCTGACCTCATGGGCCCTGCAAAAAAGCCTGGAGAAAGGCCAGTTTCTCCAGCACTTCCCCATCCTACAGTGACTGTGGGCAAGTCATTTAACTTCTCTGTGCCTCAGTTACCTCATCTGTAAAATGGGGATTAACTGTGAGCCTCACGTGGGACAACCTGATTACCCTGTATCTCCCCTAGTGCTTAGAACAGTGATCGGCACTTAGTAAACACTTATTATTACACATCCCTAGCACTCCCTACTTCTCTCCTTTCTTTTACCCACCATCCTTAATAATAATAATAATAATAATAATAATAATGATAATACCTATGGTATTTGTGAAGGGTTTTCTATGCCCAAGCACTGTACTAAGCACTGCATTTGATACAAGCCAATCAGGTTGAATAACAGTCCCTGTTCCTCTTACTTCCTTTTACTTACCCTCATTAATAATAATGATAATAATAATAATGACAATACTTGTGGTATTTGTGAAGAGTTTATGATGTGCCAAGGACTGTACTATGCACTGCAGTGGATACAAGCAAATCAGGTTGGATAACAGTCCTTGTCCCTCTTGGGGTTCACTGTCCAAATCCCCCATTTACAGATGGGGTCACTGAGGCCCAGAGAATTGAAGTGACTTGCCCAAAGCTACCCAGCAGGTAGATGGTGGAGCTGGGATTAGAACTCATGATTTTCTGACTCCCTGGTCTCCGTTCTATCTATTACACTGAGCTCATTCCCCTCACTCATTAACCCACCCCTTTGCTTTCCTCTTATTGTCCCCATCTCTTTACACATTATCCTCATTTTTACTCCGCCAGCTCCCAGGAGCCCTGATGTGCTCCAGGTCTAGCCTGATCTGGATCAGTCCAAAGTATAGTTGGTAGTGTGTTCGACTTACCTTGTTCTACCTACTGGCTTCTAAACCACCCTTTCACACCATTCCCTCACTACACATCCCTAGCACTCCCCACTCCCCTTCTCTTCCACACTTTATCTCACCTTGGCTTCACGGATTCTGTTCTCTCTTTTTCTCCTCTTATCTTTTTGGCCATTCATTGTAGGTTTTCCTTGAGGGCTGTTCTTCCCCTCCCATCCGCTAACTGTAGGGATTCCTCAAGGGTCAATTCTTGGCCCTCTTCTGTTCTCTATCCAAACTCACTCCCTTGGTGAACTCATTTACTCGCACGGCCATCTTTCTGGGAAGTTTTTTTTTTCTTTTTTTCTCTGCCACCTCCCAGTAGATCTGGTGTGCCCCAGGTCCAATCTGATCTGGATCAGTCCAAAGTATATTTGGTAGTGTGTTTTACTTACCTTGATCTACCTACTGGCCTCGAAACCACCCTTTCACACTATTCCCTCACTACACATCCCTAATACTCCCCAGAGACATATCCCTACTTCCTTTTATCTACCCTCATTAACAATAAAAATAATGATACTTGTGGTATTTGGGTTTACTATGTGCCAAGCACCATATTAAGCGCTACAGTGCATACAAGCAAATCAGGTTCAATAACAGTCGTCCCTCTTGGGGGTCACTGTCTAGCAGACACTGGTAGAGCAGATGAGAAAAACTTGCTGCTGCCAACACCAGCAGGTCTCAAGAGTTGCTCTTGACCTACTTATACAGGGTTGATGACTAAAACTCCTCTTTATACAAAGGATGATGAAGGTCATGGCCCTGCTTTAGGGCTTTACAAGTAAGCAGATGGATGGAAACTCCTGAACCAGCTAAAGATATGACAGTTCTATGAGGAAAGTCGAAGGGTGACCATGGCACTACATCCCACCTCTTTGTTAGAAGTTTTTTTTCCCCCCCTTCTGTAGCTCCCAAGAGATCTGGTATAGCCCAGAATCAGACTGAAATTTACAGCTTCCTTTGATTAATGGACCAAGAATAAGGCTCTGAAAACTCACACATCCACATTGTACTACTGGCTTCTGAACCCCCTTTCACACCTTTCCTCCAATACCACCATTACCCTTTCCCACAGACATAACTGTACCCTTTTACCCATCCTCTTTAACATATAAACACAGTCCCTTGTTCTCTACTTGTATTCAATACTTCACAGACATTTGTCCAAAAACACAAAGCAGACAAGTGGCAGAGCCAGGTTTAGATCCCAGGTCCTTCTGACTCCCAGAGCCATGCTCTACCCATTAGGCCACACTGCTTCTCTTTAAGCCACCTACTTGAGAAGAATGAAACATGCAAACTGGGATGTAGGGAGAGAAGAATGAGGATAAGCTGGAGGGAGAGAGGTGATAGAGCCCGGACCTTATATATGAGGAAACCTCATATATAAGATGAGCACTTAGTGTTGATCTTGCCCCTCATCATGTGCCTTAATGTTTGCAATTTGTGGTTAGGTTGCTATCTCTTATTAAGTGGCTTAATAAATTCTACAGAAAGTAGCTTTTAGGAGAATTTGGTAAGGGAGACAAACTGAAAAACAGTTAAGGGCTCTTGGCACTAAGCCAAAACCGAACCAAGAATTCCCAAACTGATAATGGATCTTTGGGATGTCAGTCACATCTCAAACCCATGAATCTGCTTTGCCTGGCACTAATCAATCCATCAGTCGATGGTATTTACTGAGTGCTTACTGAGTACAGAGCACTGTACTAAGCGCTTGGGAGTGAACAGTACATTACAGAGTTGGTCAACAAGTTCCTTGCCCACAACGAGCTTTCAGTATAGAGGGAACACAACCATATGAGATAAATCAACCAGTCAGTGGTCTTTATTGGGCACAACTGTGTACCCAAATCCATACCAAGTACTTGGGAACTCATTATGGGCAGAAAATGTGTCTACTAATTCTGTGGTATTCTCATCTCCTAAGCTCTTAGTACAGTGTACAGTGTTCTGCACATAGGAAGGGCTCAATAAATACCATGGATTGAGAGTGCACAATGGAATTATTGGACATAATCCCTGCCCACATGGAACTTACAATATGGGTCTGTGTGTGTGTATGTTTGTGTGTGTGTGTGTGTATTTCTTCTCCCTGCAACTGTCTTACGGACTTGCAGCAGAAGAAATGTAGGTATAATGATGAGGATATTTATTAAGCAGTTTCTTTGTGCCTAAAAATTGCACCAAACCCTGGAGAAGATAGATTTCCTTCTGCACCACACTTGGACTTGAATTTGAACCCTTTATTCACTCCTCCTTCAGTGCCACAGCACTTATGCACGTATCCATAATTTATTGATTTATATTAGTGTCTACCTCCCCCTCTACACTGTAAACTCCTTGTGGCCAGGAAATGTGTCTAGCAACTCTGTTTTACTGTACTCTCCCATGCGCTTAGTACGGTGTTCTGCACACAGTAAGTGCTCAGTAAATACTATTGATCCCTTTATTGAAGACAATCACCTCAGACAAAATTTATGTCCCACTTGGGACTCAGAATCTGTTCCCCACCCCTGGCCTGTTTGTTTGCAGCACAAGACAGCCTCTGACTGTTTCCAGCCTCATTACCTTGTACCTACCGCAGTGTTTAGAAAAGTGCTTTGGTCTTGAGCATTCTTTGTCAGCTAAGGAGTTTGAACTGAAAAGACCCATTTACAAAGTCTGTCCTACATGGAGCTCACAGTCTTAATTGCCATTTTACAGATGAGGTAACTGAAGCACAGAGAAGTGAAGTGACTTTCCCAAAGTCACACAGCAGACATGTGGAATCTAGGTTCATTTTCTGCACCCTAAAATTAAGATCCTGTTCTGTGGTAAATCCTGAGGGGCCTTGTGTGGCATGTCCCCACCCCAAAGCATTTTGGGAGAGGAGACCGGAGAACCCCACAGCAGACCTGCTGTGTGGCCTCAGGTGAGTCACAGGCCCACAGACAAGGTGGCCAGTAGAACAGCCATTTATCCGATTTGACCCCTAACTTAATCCAATTCTCTCCAACCTGGTCAATATGGTACAGGTCAGTCCTGAATACCTTCTTATCCACCATTTTTATTTTCCATGCCCAACCTCCCTCCACTCTTTTATTCCAACTGCTAAGTTCTATGGTTTACTCGTTTTGTCGCCAGACTTTGTTTTGTTCTGTTTTGTTTTGTTGTCTGTCTCCACTGTTTAGACTGTGAGCCTGGTGTTGGGCAGGGATAGTCTCTATCTGTTGCCAAACTGTATATTCCAAGTGTTTAATACAGTGCTCTGCACATAGGAAGCGCTTAAGAAATACGATTGAACAAATGAATGAAGTGGTGCCAGTGCTTTCAGGGATCAGAGAGGGGAACACTACTGGAAAAATGCCCAAGATTCAGGCAAACCTTTGAGAAGCAGTGTGGACTTGTGGAAAGAGCCCAGGAATGAGAGTCAAAAGACCTGAGTTCCAATCCCAGCTCCACCAAATGTCCGCTGTGTGACTTTGGGCAAGTTGCTCCACTTCTCTCGGCCTCGGTTTTCCTGTTCTCCTTCTTACTTAGATTGTGAGCCCTATACAGATCAGGGACTGTGTTCAACCTAATGAACTCATATCCAACCTCAGCACTTAGAACTTCAGTGCTTAACAAATAGCATAAAATAAAGTGTTCCGTGAGACATGTGACACCCTGGGCATCAGTGCTTAGTTCAGTGCTTGACATAAAGTAAATACTTAACAAATACCATTATTATTATCTTTGGTCCAAGATCTGCAAGGGCCATCAGTGGCCTTCCTAGTTAGTGGTCCTTTCTCTCCTTCTGGCGCCCCACAACCTTTCCCTCCATTCTCCCCAGGTTCCTGAGTTAAGAGCCCTCCCAAGTTGGGCTTCTCTACCTACTTTTTACACCAACAGTCCTTCACTGGAAGCTGAATGGGACAGAAGCAGGGAGGAGAGAAGCAGTGTGGTCTAGTGGAAAGGGCATGGGCCTGGGAATCAAAGGACCTGAGTTCCAACCCCAGCTCTGCCAACCATCTGCTGTGCAACCCTGGGCAAGTGACTTCACTTCTCTGGGCCTCAGTCACCTCATCTGTAATATGGGATATCAAGCATGCAAGCCCCATGTGGGACATGGACCACATCCATCCTGACTATCTTGTACCCACCATGATGCCCAGTACAGTGCCTGGCCCATAGAAAGTGCTTAACAAATATCATTAAAAAGGAAACAAAAAGGAGAAACAGAATGGAGGGGACAGTGGGGCATGGGGACTTGGGAGGCCTCATTGAAGAACTTGAGTTCATTCATAGATTCATTGATTAATTGATTCAAACATTCACTCATTCATTTTTATTTATTGAATATCCTTCTGGGTGCAAAGTGCTATTATACTAAGCGCTGGGAATGCACTGGATGAAAATTAGACCTGATCCTCAAGAAGGATGTGAATGGTTGCAGGTGTCTATAATTAAGGATGTTTTTCCAGATCTTTTTAATGATGGGCAGCTGCAAACCCCCTTCTTAATAGGCTTCTGCCTCTTTACCTGATCCTTCAGCCCCACCCCTTGAAACCCAGTCTCTTAATTAAGTGTCTTTCAGTAAGGCAAGTGGCACTGCCTCTTTAAGCCCCAGAGACTTCTGAATTTTTCCCTACCCCATATAAGGCCCATGGGCAGTACTTTTTCTAGGTTGTGGAGAGGAAGTCTTTTGCTTGGGAATGTGGTGAGTTGGGCCTGTAATGCCTTCTTGGTTACTTCATCTTTTGTTCTGTTATGATAGTTGATGTTATTGAATTGGTAGTGCTGATAGGTGTGGGGGGAAGATGGCTTGGTTCTGATGGCTCAGGAGTAACTGGGGTTAATGTTTTGGGGGGGCAATTTAAGGCTGGGCTAATTGATGTTGACTTCATTGGTGATGAGGTCGATGGTAGGGGAAGTTGGGTTTATAGGTATGACTCAGAAATGGGTTGGCAGCTTAAGGTTAGGATACTTGGTGACTTTATTGATTAGGGTGATTGAAGAGGGTGAGGAATAAACTGGTCTCAAGGGTTTGAAGTTGAGGGGTGGGGAGGATAGACCCAAGTCTGGGATAAGTGACTTAAATAGTGGTGACAACTTGGGGGTGGAGGAGGGGGCTGCAACTGGGGGTTCCATTTTACTCACCCAAGTGCCTAGTACAGAGCCCTGCCCACAGTGAGTACTTAAATATTACTGAGTTTGGGTGTGTATTGATATGATTTATTTGGGTTGATAATCTAAGGTTGGTATAACTGATAGCTATTGTAGCAATTTATCCAGGAGGGGTTGAGAAAACTGGAGTTAATGTTGTGTGGGGGTGAAACCAGGGCAGGACAGTCAGTGTTGACTACATTGATGCAGGGTTTATGGATTGGGCTAAGGGTGGTGTGGGGAACGTGTTTGATGCCACTGATTTGTCCATACTGCTGTGATGATGATGGTATTTGTTAAATGCTTACTATGTATCAAGCACTGTTCCAAGTGCTGAGGTAGGTACAAGATAATCAGATTGGATACTGATATGTGGTGTTAGTGTTTGTGGCCCAGCCAATGATTTGTTTACAGTACTCAGATCCTAGAGGTGCAGGGTATGCCAGAGGCTATACAGGTTTTGGTTTATGCTGACTGGGAGATGAGAACCAGGATCCAGGAAGAGAACCATTTCATTGGTTTTCTCTGGAGCAGAGGAAGTTGAGGGGTTGTGATGTTCTGAAGTCTTTTTTTTTTTTTTTAGGGGGATGATTAGTGCTGTGGGTCTAGAGATAATGGTTTTTTGGGGGGAAAAAGAGATGGGGCAGAAACCATGGGGTGTGTGCTCACTGTCTCTGTGCCCTTCTCCTTGTGCTCTTGCCAGCCCCCACTTATCTAGTATTTCCCACTAAACCATAAAGTCACCAAGGCCAGTGACATTTCACAACTTCAAAAAGAGTCCCTGTGCCTAGAATGTAGTAGGTGAGGGGCTGCTTCTGCAAGGCTTGTGCCTCTTCTTTCGCCCCTCCCTCTCCCCCACCCCCCACATCATCCACAAAGGGAGACCCATCCACTGGAAACCTCCACCTTTCCACCTGTCCCTCCACCATCCTCACTGGATTCAGCACTGTAGGCTGGTGCTGGAAGCGTATCAGAGCTGCAGACTGTGAACTCCTGGGGCAGGAACTGAAACCCTCCAAATGGGGAGGGATGGGGTGATGGTACTGCTATGCACCCCTTTAGGGTTCTTAAACTGGAAGCCCCTCAAGGGCAGGATTGCTCCTACCTCAGCTGGCTTTATAAGGACTCCTTTTTTTGTCTTCTCAATTCCTGTACCCCAAGATACAAGTCATCCGTTCACTCCTGTGGGACTCCATCACAGCCCCCGAAAAGTCCAGCAGTGAGTTACGGTTCAGTAGCCACACCGGTGTGTAGTAGATTGTAAGCTCATTATGGGTAGGGAATGTCTGTTATATTGTACTGTCCTAAGTACTTAATATAATAAAAGCATCCCCCTTTTATTATTATTAATAATACCAATGGTATAAATACTAATGGAACTTACTATGTGCCAGGCACTGAACTCAAGAGCTGGGGTGGAACTGGTATTAAATCCCTATTTTGCAGATGAGGAAATGAGGCCCGGAAAGGTTAAGAGAGTTACCTAAAGTCACACTGCAGGCAGGTGGCAGATCTGGAATTAGAACCCAAGTCCTCTGACTCCTAGGCTTGTACTTTTTCCAACAGGCCAATCTGCTTCCCACTACCTTCTGCCATGATCCGTTATCTAAAGAGCATTGGGAAGGAGAGTTACCTAGGGGAAAGTGACTTGGCTTGGAGTCAGAGGCCATGGGTTCTAATTTCTGTCTTGCTGGTACCTGCTATGTGACTATAGGTATGTCACTTCACTTCTCTAGGTTTCATTTTCAACAGCTGAAGAATGAGGACTCAATACATGTTCTTCCTCCTACTTGGACTGTGAGCCTCATGCAGAACTTATCTTGTATCTGCCCTAGTGTCTAGTACGTTGTTTGACACACAGTAAACACTTAAATATCAATATTATTATCGTTATTATTACCACATCTTCTCTCATCCTTAAAGCCTCCTGAAACCCCTCCTTTTCCTCCTCCTTCCAGTAAGCCTTTTTATCTTCCAACACCTTAAGTCCTAGTATTCCTACTCTATTAGCAATTCAGTATGTTGCCCTAAATCCTGAACATAGACATGTACCGATAAGTAGATTGGTGATATATGATAGAGAAGCAGAGTGGCTCAGTGGAAAGAGCACGGGCTTTGGAGTCAAAGGTCATGGGTTCGAATGCCAGCTCGGCCACTTGTCAGCTGTGTGAATTTTGGCAAGTCACTTAACTTCTCTGGGCCTCAGTTACCTCATCTGTAAAATGGGGATTAAGACTGTGAGCCCCACGTGGGACAATCTGATTCCCCTGTGTCTACCCCAGCGCTTAGAACAGTGCTCGGCACAAAGTAAGCGCTTAACAAATACCAACATTATTATTATTAGTTCTCCTGCTCACCGTTTCACTGGCCACTTGGTCCTTGCTTCTGGTCCTCCTCTTGTTGAATCCTCTGTGTCACCCCTATGACAATTTGGTGACCTTACCTACATGGAATCCTATTAAATCATGGTGCTATTTAAATGTTTATTATGAGCCAAGCTCTTTTCTGAGTGTTGGGGAAGAGATGAAATAATCAGGTTGGCCATAGTCCCTGACTTGTCTGCTTTGTGACCTTAGGCAAATCATTTAACTTCCATGTGCCTCAGTTACTTCATCTGTAAAATCAGGATGAAGACTGTCCCATGTGGGCCATATACTATGTCCAATTTGATATCTTGTTATCTATCCCAGTGCTTAGTACACTACCTGGTACATAATAAAGTGCCTAACACTATTAAAAAAAAAAAGGGAGAATAGGTATTGAATCCCCATTTTACAGATGAAGAAACAGAGTGGCTAAGTCACTTAACTCAGGTTCACACAGCAGGCAAGTGGCAGAGGCAGGATTGGAACCAGGCCTTCTGACTCTCAGATCAGCTCTTTTTCCACTAGGTGACAGGGCTTGGTGTTATCTCTGACAGGAATAACCTCCCTCAGATGAATCCCCAGTTTTCTGAGTCCCAGGGTGGACAGAACCAGACCTCAGAGCCCTAGTGGGACAGAACTGGGCCTCAGGGCCCCATGAGGACTGAACCAGGCTTCAGACCTTCTTTTCCCAGCAGACTTCCTTTCTGGAGAGGATTCTAGTGGCCCTCCTGGGTGATGGGGCCTAGTCTCCCATTCCCCCTGTGCCCCTTTCCAGTCACCAGTTTGCCTCACATGGTATGGGAATTGGCCAGGGAAACCAGGCTGCAGTGAAAACTGGAGGGTTCTCTTCAGCTCAGGGATTTTGGCTAGAAGGTAGACTGTAAGTTCATTGTGGGTGGGGAACTTTTTTTTTGTTATATTGTACTCTTCTAAGCACTTAGTACAGTGATTTGCACACAGTAAGAGCTCAGTGAATACAATTGCATGAATGGAAGTTGCAGGCAGGAAACCTGTCCACCAACTCCTGAAGCACTTAGTACAGTGCTCTGCACACAGTAAGTGCTCAGTAAATACAACTGAGAGACTTTCCAAGATAATAATTATGGTATTTAAGTGCGCACTCTGTGCGAGGCACTGTACTAAGTGCTGGGATGGATACAAGCAAATTGGGTTGGACACATTTCCTATGCCTCGTGGGGCTCAGTCTCAAACCCCATTTTACGGATGAGGTAACTGAGGCAGAGAAAGTGACTTGTCCAAGGTCAGACAATAGACAAGGGGTGGAGCTGAGATTAGAACCTATGACCTTCTGACTCCCAGGCCAGTGCTCTATCCACTCAGATAAACTCAGAGTATTCAGGAGAGGGATTAAAGCATTAAACCTATACCAGGGTCCAGAGAGGGTCTTCAAGGGCAGACCTACTGCTTCCAGGCAAGGGTTAAGTGGATGTCCTGTCTCAGGTGCCACCATTCTGAGGCTCTGCCCATTAGATGAACTGCAGGACTCTCAGCTGGGAGACTGAGTACTCAGTAAGTAGTAGCGTGTCTCAGGGGAAAGAGCATGGGCTTTGGAGTCAGAGGTCATGGGTTCGAATTCCCGCTCTGCCACTTGTCAGCTGTGTGACTGTGGGCAAGTCACTTCACTTCTCTGTGCCTGTTACCTCATCTGTAAAATGGGGATTAAGACTGTGAGCCCCACGTGGGACAACCAGATTCCCCTGTGTCTACCCCAGTGATTAGAACAGTGCTCTGCACATAGTAAGTGCTTAACAAATACCAACCTTATTACTATTATTACTATTAGTAGCCATTGCTTTCTCTGAGGTGGCTAACCAGGCTGAAAAAGTAAGCAGACCCTACTACCTATTACACAGTTTCTTATGTCTAAACCCCCATACCACCTCACAAGTCCCAGCATGGGTGACCCCAGACAGAGGGTGCCTAGGAGACCAACAGACAGGAACCTGAAGTTTGGTTTGTTTTTCTCAGGCAACTTCACCTATCGAACAATACTATCTTTCCCTAAAATAAAGGGAAGGATGGTTCTGTTTTGACTTAAATCTATACAGTTTTTTTTTTTTTCAAGTTGTGGAAGATGGGTCCAGAGGCAAAGTGGAAGGCAAGGTGGACAAGTTGTTCTCATAAACCTTAGAGTGACATCTGCAGACACTGGAGCAGAAGAGTGGCCTAGTAGATAGAACACAGGTCTGGGAGTCAGAGGGACCTGGGTTCTAATCCTGGCTGCTGTGTGACCTTAGGCAAGCCACTTCACTTCTCTGTGCCTCAGTTCCCTCATCTATAAAATGGGGATTAAGACTGTGAGCCCTACTGTGAGACAGGGACTGTGTCCCACCCAATTATTTTATATCTACCCCAATGCTTAGAACAGTGACTGGAAAATAGTAAGCACTTAAATAATACAACTATAATTTTTATTATTATTAGTATAAGTAGACACTATTCCTTCAAACTCTGATTTCCAACCAATTCTATGGACACACCCACTTCAGAACATCCCATCTTCTGTCATAAAGTTGTTCTGGTATGAGTAATCCATAGAGTTTTCTTGAAAAGATGCTATTTACATAAACACATTTTTCAGCTGTAGAACTTTAGCTCCTGAGTAGTTCTATTTTGCTCAACAAAAGAAACATTTGCTTAACTCGTAACAGCTATGTTTTCCAAGTATTCCCATGGTGTTCTCAGTTGTCAGATTATCCAGTAATTAAAAAATGAGATTTGGCTTTATTTTGCAAGTGGTTCTTCATTTGCATTAGTGGAGATTTAAAAGTGCTCAAGGGCCAAAACAAACAAATGGAATAGTCATAAAACAGAAGGGCTTCTTAACCTTCCGTACTGTTTCAACTTAATAGCTCACACATTACTCTAATAAAGATAAGTCAGCTTGAAATATTGTTTTAGCAATAAAACTATGGAAGATGGAGCTAACCTGTGATGTTTGGAAAGTATTTCCAAAGCAATATGCACCTTCAGACATTGCATTCAGATTCCTTAAGACAGTTATTGTATGTTCTACGATATTCCAAGCATTTTAAAGCACACATTGGGAATTTGGAAGACCCAACACAAACTTGATTATCATTTAAAGTATAATTTTTACTCCATTTAAAGAAATGTTTCAAATGTGACATTCGCCATTACCTCTCACTTAACACTGGCTTTAAGGCACTTAAATCACCTCTCTCCCTCATCAGAATTAACAACTCCTTGAAAGCAGGGTTTAGGTCTACTATCTCTGTTTTACTCTCTCAAGTGCTTAGTACAGTGCTAGTCACACTGTAAGTGCTCAATAAATACTATAGATTAATTAAAATGTGTGGTTAATGGTATATGACTCCAAAGCAGCATTCATTCAATTGTATTTATTGAGTGCTTACTGTGCGCAAAACACTGTACTAAGCAGCAGAGATCCAGGGATATGATGATGGCTATCAAACTAAGGAATTTTATCCATAACTAAAAAAAAAAACTATATGCCCCCAACGACATTCCACTTTAGCACTTTCAATTACAGGAAAATGGGATTTTCCCCAAAGACAAAAACTACTGTAATGAAATCCTCACAAGTCTTTCTTCATAGAGGAGGAGGCTCTCCTTTACATGGCAAATTGGCCAAAATGTCAGTTATGAGTTGAGGCTAAAATAATAGGCTAAGTAGCTTCCATAATCAAAGCCATGAAACATCAAACTCCTAAATTTGATGGCATTCCTGAAGAATTCTCTAAGCCAGGGAGGAACTAATATTCCAATAGCTGCACAAGATTTCTTCAAAGTATGTTATTCTGAGGAACATTACAAAACTTAAAAGTTGTGCCAAAATCACTGTTTTGAAGAAAAAAGGGAAAAACCTGGTTGTGAAACTGACTAACCCTGCTCTCTATTGGAAGTAAGATTTTAGATCCCATCGGAGCAGAATATTGAAGTACATAGCCAACCATTCAACCCCTAAACCAATTTGCTTCAGATGTCTAAAGATGCATGGTAGATTTTTTTTTTTTAATGGTACTTGTTAAGCTCTTATTATGTGTCAAACACTGTTCTAAGTGCTAAATATATACAAGTTAATCAGGCTGGATATAGTCTCTGTTCCTCATTGGACTCACAGTCTAAGTAGGGGGTTGAACAGGTACTTAATCCCAGTTTGTATTTGAGGAAACTGAGGCACACATTTTACATCTCCCCATCCTAGCCTAGCTCCCTCAGCTTATTTTGCCACCATAAATATGCCATTCCATCTTCTCCAAGGCCTGTTTCCTAGCTTCAGGGTTAAGCCTTTAATTTTTCTTAATCATATGGCTCCTACCCTCATCATGGTATGCAATATCCTCTGAAATATTGCCAACCATCAAATATTTTTGAAGTTACAAAGCACTAAAGAGATTGTTAGATTGTGAGCCCCCCACCCCAAGGGACAGGGACCATCTCTAACTCTCAACTTTGTATTGTCTCCTAGTGCTTAGTGCAGGGCTCTTCACCCAGTATGCTCTCAATAAGTACTATTATTACTACTACTACCAATAAGGAAAATATTTACTTAGCAATCCTGCTCAATGGTAAATTTAAGAGAAGGTTAAAATTATACACTAGCATGAAGTTTGTGGACGACTTATTTGTTCCAGCTTCTATATTATCCCTGGCCTTCAATTACAAGAAACTGGATTTAATTGTTTTAAATCCAGCCTCACAGGTGCATTGGAATGGTGTAGTATATGATATACTATATCAGAGCTGAAATAATGCAGAGCATTGGAAGCCTATCTAGTGAACTTGGGAAGCAGTGTAGTCTAGTGGAAATAGCACAGGCCTGGGAATCAGAGGACTTGAGTTCTAAATACCAAATCTGCCACTTTTCTGTTGTGTGACTATGGGCAGTCACTTTAACTTCACTGTGCCTCAGTTTCTTCAGCTGCAAATGGGGATTTGATATCTGTTCTCCCTCCCACTTAGACTGTGAGCCCCATGTGGAATAGGAACTGCCTGACCTGATTTAACTTGACTCTACCCCAGTATGTAGAAGAGTGTTTGATACACAGTAAATGCTTAACATACCATACAAAATTGACCAAATAATTCAGTTAAAAAGTGAGTGAGCAAGTATCTACAAATCCAAGTATCTATTCTTATAAGTATCATAAAATATATGGAAATCAATTTAATCCTAGGGTATAAACATCTTATTTTGAAAAGTCCTTTAATTGTCCAGTGTCCCATGAGAAACTCAAATACTACTACTACTGCTGCCAGGTTTGAAAAGATAAGAAATCATAATCTATTAAAGAAAAGAAGCCACTTCAGTGGGAAGAAAACTGGAAGGAACAAGAGTGTATGAGTTGCACTATAAGACTTCTATCAGAATATTCAATTCCTCCATGCAGGTTAGGTGTCTTGAAGTATCAGGATTGTTACTCATTTGTTATTCTGCATTAAAGACAATGGCATCATCGTCATTGATCTTTTTTTTATGATTTTTTTTAAGCACTTATGTGCCAGGCACTGTACTAAGCACTTGGGTAGATACCAGATAATCATGTTGGACAAAGTTGATGTCCCACAGTAGAGTTCACAGTTTCAGTCCCCATTTTACAGATGAAGTAACTGAGGTACAAAGAAGTTTAAACTATTTGCCAAGGTCACAGCAGGCAATTGGCAGAGTTGGTATTAGAATTCAAGTCTTCTGATTCCCAGCCCTGTGCTATTTCCACTAGGCCATGCTGCTTCATTATCATCATCCCAAACAAGGAAGCAAGAGAAAATGGAAAATGAGAAATAAAGCTGGACCCTTGGACAAGGACCTTTCTTTAATCATTGTTTCCTTCAGCAGCATTATTGATAATTGTTGCATATGTTAGGCACATACAATATGCCAACCACTCCATTCTAAATGCTAGGATAGATACAAGATAACCAGGTCAAACATGGGGCTCAGAGTCTAAGAACTAGGGAGAACAGGTATTGTATCCCTATTTTGAAGATGAGAGAACCTAGACAGAGAAGTTTAAGTGACTAGCTCAAGGTTACATAGCAGTCAAGAAAGGATTAAAACTCTGGTCCTCTGACTCCCAGGCTTATGATATTTTTACTACTGAGTCTACTAAATGCAGAACACCTTGGAAACAGTTATTTTAGTAAAAGACATATGGACTGACTCTAGATATAGTTTAATGGACACGAAAAGTGGGCCTATATTTCCAACCATAAGAACAAGAGCATATGATTAACAGACATAATAAAGCATTTTTAATGTAGGGATAATGTTTTTCAAATATGAATCTGGGGAGAAAACTGGGGACAGTTTTAATTTGGTAGCATAGCACCATAAATTCAAATTATTGTAAGCAGAGGATATGACAAAATAATGATGGATGTGGTTGTGACATCATCAAAAATCAGGATCACCAAACAGTACAGGCTTCCTGTCCTTACTTTTCTTACATATTTAATCAGTAGTACCATTTGAGCATCTCAGTGTACAGAGCTCTGTTCTGAGAATCTAGGACAGTATAGTGGCAATAAAAATTATAGTCCATGACCTTGCAGAGCATAAAATCAAACTGAGGAGCCAGACACAAATTATTTACAATTAGGAGAAAATGCAGATACAACTGGCAATAACAAGGAATATGAAAGATTAATTTCTTGTTACCTGGAGAGGAGGAAATTAATTGGGTAATGTCTCCTGCAGGAAATGATATTTCAAAAGTAGTTTGAAGCCTGGGAGAATTGTGGTATATTATATTTGAGAGGAAGATGTTCTAGGCTTTGGAGGTATAAAGGACTTGAACTGGGAAATGCTAAGTATGAACTGTAGAGGAACAGGTGAAGAGGGCAGATAAGAAGGACAGAACTAGTGAAAAGTCTTGAAACCAATTGTCAATTTTTTTTTCTTTATGCAGTGGGATAAGGATGGCCACTGGAGGTTTTTGAGGAGGAGAGAAATCTTTAAAAAGGTGATCCAGATTGCAGAATGTATTATAGATAAAAGGAGAGATTGAAGACAGGGAGATGTTGAGGTGGCCAGTTCAGTAGACTCATCAGGAGATATCAAGAGCTTTAAAACCAGGTTATGTTTATTTGGATTGAAGGGAAAAAATGGAAACAAGATATAATATGGGAAAAAAGTCTGTGACAGTTTTTCCCACATTTTTAGCATCTTAATAATATCACAAGAGCTGTCAACAAGGATTTTTTTTTTTGGATTAATATCACTAGCTCAAAACTGTCCCCAATTAGCATATTAAGAGTAACATCACACAATCTCATCTTGGTTGAATGATTAAGGTTAAAAAAACTTCAAACCCCAAACAAATGTTTGGCAACAGATGAAATACTTAAAATTAAAAAATCTAGAAATTGTGAATATTACCCTAATTAACATTAGATAATATTCCATTTTAAAAAATGAAATAATAGAAAAATTCAACTAATGCTAGTTGCCATCTATGTTTTCAACATCTTGACTTAGAGGCCTGCCAAATTGAAAGTCTATCATTTTCCATTGCTAACATCAGGAACAATAGATTACCTGCCCTTGAACACACAAAAGGGAAAACGATTACAATTAATGCCATGAAAATTTTGTAAAAATGAACTTGAGAAGGAAAACTCTTTCAGATGTTTATGATCTTGGAAAAATCACCCAACTTTAAAGGACTTTAAAGTAGACACTGAAGGCTATTTAGTTTGTCAGCTGTATAAGAAGCCTACAAAGTATAGCTGAGAGATTGTTTTTTATAATTCCTAGGAAAATGATTGTATTCTTTTAGACCCTCTTTCAGTGTTGGAAGGAGTATGATGGAGTTCTTGTCCTCTCTGTAAAAGTCCCTTATTAACTTCAGTGAAGGTGGAGTGTTATATTTTCCTAAGGGGTTCTGTGTTGGAGAGAGAGAGAGTGGTATATCTGTCAGTCTTTGGTTTTTGCATAATATAAACAGGGTACAAGAGGAACCTGTTTGTTCATAGATACCTTCAGTGCCAATGTGCCTGTGTATCCTTTTACCTATATCTTTTTCTTTGTGTGTGTGTGTGTGTGTGTCTCTATCATTTCCCATCTCCCCATAGCAGAGCTAAAGAAAGGAGGAGGGGTAGTTCAATTGAACTTGGTTGCGCCAGGATTAGCCAAGTGTAGTTGGTATCAATTAAATCTTAAGGGATTAATGGGACTAAGGTCAGAGGATGTGGTCATTTAGAGCAGAGTTTGAAAAGGTTTGTGATTTTCAAACCTCTGTGGTTGTCAAGGAAAATTTACCCTTTATCTCTATCAGGCAATTGTCCGAAAATGATTATAATACTCCTATGAAGTCACCAAGTTACTTATTAAATAACTGTCCCATCTTCAACTCTAATTCTCAATGTCCTAGCAGCTTATTTCACAGAGAACATCAAGAGAGTGAGGGACAGGAGTAATATTAGCTTGCATGCTCTTGCATTTTTCCCATATTTCTCATGCTGTGAGACTCATTTTGTTGGAAGCTACATTAGGATTGAAGATATGCATAGTTAATTATATCCTTCAGGAGCAGGTCCAGAGGGATTCTGGCTAGATTCTCCATTAGTTTTCACAGTCAATTATCTCACCTCTTTTTGTTGAAACTATTGATTATGGTGGCATCTTTGAAATACTGTTTGATATCTTCAGTGTTACATGTGTGGAGGAAAGTTCATAGAAAAAGTATATGGAAATCTTAAAGTAGTATCAAAATGTAACACACTATATTTATATATATATATATTGTGGAAACTTTCAATACCACAAAATGGAAAAAATCACTGGACCTTGGAATTTGAAGCTAAATTAGATTTCTAATCAGCTAATATGACAATCATAAGCTTGTTATCATGAACACTATCTCCATCTCGCAAATAAGAAAAACTTTCAGAGTGTGAACAATATCTCATTAAGTCTATAGTGCCTGAAAGAGAAGCAGCTCAGCTTAGTGGAAAAAGCATGGGCTTCGGAGTCAGAGGTCGTGGGTTCTAATACCAGCTCCACCACTTGTCTGCTGTGTGACTTGGGCAACCAATTAGCTTTTCTGTGTCTGTTAACTCATCTGTAAAATGAGGATTAAGATTGTAAGCACAATGTAGGACAATCTGATTAGCTTATATTTACCCCAATGTTCAGAACAGTGCTTGGCAAATAGTATGCACTTAACAAATACCATAATTACTATTATTATTATGAAAGCAGAACTGGAAAGATATGAGGGCAGAAACCATGCAAGATGTTATAGGCTAGAGTGACCATTTATGTTCTAGCTTGAATTAGCAAACAGATCCCTGTAGAAAGCAAACTCCTCATGGGCAGAAGTTGCACCTACTTACTTTATTGTATTGTTTTCCAAGCACTTAGTGCTGTGCTTAATTTACTGACATAGATAGTAATTCCATCAATGTTGGTAAAAGTGAGAAGCAATCTATCATGAAAAGCACTTGGAGGCTAAGAAAACTTGCAAAACATTCTGTGACTATAATCAAAAAACATCTACTGGAAAAGAAACACAGTTAAAAGTACTATCATGAGAAGCCTTTCTCTGAGACACTGTCTATTAGTTTTTAAGACTGTCAAGAAGACACAATAAAACTTGTTCCTATGAAATGACATAGAGATGAATAAATTGGGTAAAGATTTGCAATTAAATCTTCTTGGTATCTCATGATTATAACTGAATTCATTCTTTACACTACCTGTAATATGAAGCAAAACTAAAGGTTAGAAAATGATGGAACAAGAGGAAAAATAAAACTGAAGAGACCAGGGTAGTCTAATCATCACTGATTCGGACTTCTGAGTCTGGATTCATACTGAAGAAGCTATATGGACCAATATACACTCCCAAATCACCCCTAAAGAGTACACATGGAATTACCTTCATCACAAAATGAGAATCTTATGCAGGTGGCAAGCCTGCTACAATGATCTTCTGAACATGCCTAAGAGCAGTGAGAAGAAGGTCCTTTGAACCATGGAAAAATCAGGCAAAAGCTGAATTAATGGCTTTCATTCTGTCTTCTGAGAAAATTACTATGGTCAAAGCTATGCCATGATTACTGCATCTGCCTGTTTGCTGACCTCCCTGCCTCCTGCCTCTCCTCACTTCAGTTCATACTTCACTCTGTCTACACATTGTCTACAAAGCCATTCATCCTTGTTTTCCCCACTCCTCAAGAACCTCCAGTGATTGTCCATCCTCCTCCATATCAAATAGAAACTCCTCACCATAGCCTTCAAAACAATCACCTTGCCCCCTTCTACCTTACCTTCCCAGTGTCCTACTAGAACCCAGCTTGCACAATTTGCTCCTCTAATGCCAATCTACTCACTGTACTTCGATCTCATCTACCTCACCTCCGACTTCTTTCTGATGTCTTCCCTCTGACCTGGAATGCCCTCCCTCTCCATATCCAATTGCTGATAATTCTCCCCACCTTCAAAACCTTATGAAAAAGCACCTCTCTCCTAAGAAGCCCTCATCTCCTTTTCTGCCACTTCCTTTTGCGTCACCCTTGCACTTGGATTGGTCCCTGTGGTGAGGAGTGACTCCATTTTGTACCATTTGACCCCTGGAGCAAAAGGATGACTCCATCTTGTCACATAGATTATTTGACCCTGGGAGCTACAAGACCAAAGGAAGAATTGGAGGAGAAACTGTATTTTGTTTCTGAGGAGTTTGGAGGACCTGAATTGCTGAAGAGGAACTGAATTGTTTGGCAGAGGGCTTAAGAAGGGGCTAAATTGCTTAGCTGGGCAGGAAAAACACTAATGTATGGGGGCTATGCCCATGGGGTAATAAGCACAGCGCGGGAATCACCTTCCCTGCCTGCTCCCCCCCCCCCCCATCCCCCTTACTCAGTAACGAGCAGAAGACAACAGGCAATCCTGAGCAGCTTCCCTGCTGCAGCCCCCAGAAAAATGGATAAAAGGGGGAAGGAACTGGCCCTCTTTGCCCAGTTCAGAACCACGTAAGCCAGGCACTAAAACATCTAAGGCTGCCATGGCCAAGCACCTAAGACTTGAATCAGTCTGACAAACGAGACGAGGGCAGTTGGACTCCTTGAAACTCTTCCAATGTGGGATCACCTTAACAAAGACTTGGGGAAAACAAGTTGGATTTGTAACTATAGGTGCTGTGCTGGGTATGTGTGTGAGATAATAACAATGATGGTATTTGTTAACCACTTACTATGTGCCAAGCACTGAGCCTAATCACTGTTTTGGTATAAAATAAAGCTTTCCACTGTAACAGTGGGGTTTGGCTTTACTTTTGGAACATGTCATTTGAGCACTCGAATTAAAAAGGGAATCAAATCTATAGGCTAAGGGTTCATAGGTTGAGTGCCTGATATTGTAGGTGGGGGTCATGACAGTACCCTTTATTCACACCTCCCTCAGCCCCGAGGTGCCCATGGCATTTATGTACATATCTGTAATTTATTTAGATTATTGTCTGCCTCCCAGTCTAGACTGTAAGCTCGTTGAGGTCAGGGAACTAGTCCTTAAATAAGACAAGTAATATTTCATGCTCATCAACTCTGAAGAAACACAAAAGTATATATCAGTGTGTCCAGCAGAGTGGCTCTAGTTTATCAGTCTACTTATTTTTGTTTTCATTTTATCCATGGTGGAAATAACGTTAATTCAGTGATTTTTCTGAACAGTTAGATTTCAAAATTTTACTTTTTAGGGACAGATGAAGAGGATGCTTTCCACATTTCTTTCAAATAATGAACATTTGCTATAGGCTTATGGGATAAACCAATGAAAATGGGAGTTTTAATTGGTCTACTTCAATATCTAATTATATACTTTCCCTGAACATGCACTCTGGTTATTTTTGAGATAAAAGGATAACAGGAGAGGTACAACAGTATAGTGTTTTTCCATGAATTTTTCATCAAAATTTAAATGGGAGCAAATTAAGAAACAATGCCCTCTTTTGTCCAAATATAATTAATCACTGAGTAGAAGCCACTTTGCTGCAAAATAGATTAAAACTTCATTTAAAATGTTTTGTTTTACACAATTTTATTGATATTCCATACAGTGTCATGATTTGGCTGTCAATTTGGCATTTTAGAAGCATGGCTGATATTGTTAAATTTCACTAGTAATACATTTGAAGGCAAAGATTTTAATTTCAACTTACAGTTTTTTCAAATGGAATTTTAATACCCTTACATTTGTCTGCTTGTTCATCTGTTTATCAGTATCTTTTCATTACTAATAATGATGGAATTATCAATTGTTTGGTAAACTTCCTATTCAAAATTAATCAAGATTCATAATTCATAAAAGAGTCTTCTTGATCTCACTGAGTTACTTCAATCTTTAATAGTACTTGAGGTATTCTTAGAAATTTATTATTTTATCTTTTCACCCATTTGTTCTTTGTCCTTTGTCTTGCCATTGTCAATTTTTCCCATTTCACAGATGGAAATAATTAAAGAAATATCTGGTTTTTCTATAAAATATAGAATTTGAGTCTTTGTCTTCAAGAGCTCTTGTCCCATAATAACATTCCAATTACACCTTGCTCTAGATTCTTTGGCTTTTAGCCCCTTACTCGTCTTGTTTCCCTGATTAGAATTCCTACTCTCCCCAAATCTGACAAACCACAGCTCTCCTATATTTGAAACCTTTCTGAAGGCTCAACTCTTCCAACATTTCTTCTCCAAGTAACTCCTAACATTCCCTCAGTAAGTCATTTCTATCACTTATGTACTTATTAAGCCATTTTCAGTCCTTCCAAATATTCATTTATTCAATTGTGAATTTATATATATTGATTACAATACTCTATTTGTAAATACTTTTAAAACTGTCTCTCCTGTTAGAAGGAAATACTTGATGCAGGGCTAGATTTCACTAGATTGTAAGCTCCTTGAGGGCAGGGATCATGCCTACAACTCTGTGGCATTGCACTTTCCTTTGTGGACAGGGAATGCGTCACTTCATTTGTACTTCCAAATTGATTTGCACCAAGTGGGCACTCAAATGCTACTACTACTATTGTCAATCAATCAATCATATTTACTAGGTGCGGAGCACTGTACTAAGCACTTGGGAGAGGACTATAAAACAGAATTTGCAAAAGTGTTCCCTGCCCATGAGCATATAGTCTAGAGGGAGAGAAGACATCAAGATAAGTAGATGTAGTAATTTATACTATATAATTAAAATCATAGTATAAATTATAACATAACTCATTAATATAACTATTACTATTTTTGATCTCTTTTTGGTGGTAAATTTCAATTATGCTACAACAGACATCCACCTAACTGTCCAAAAACATCCAACTACTTAGGCTTGAGTTTGAAACCAAGGAGTTTAAACAATCCTTTGATGATGCTTATATGGGCTTTGTTTGAAGTTACAAATGAATTTCCCTATGAAAATGAACATAATTGTTTCCATTTATGTAACAGTAGTAATAACAGTATTTATTAAGTGCTTACTATGTACAGAGCTCTGCAATATGATGAAGCAATAAAACACAACACAAATATACAAAATTTGCTCCCTTTGTTCTCCCCCCTCCCAGTGCTATGGGAAGAAGGGAGCATGGCTTAGTGCAAAAAGCATGGGTTTGCGAGTCAGAGGACGTGATTTCTAATCCTGGTCTGCCGTATGACCTTGGTCAAGCCACTTAACTTCTCTGTGCCTCTGTTACCTCATCTGTAAAATGAGGATTAAGACTTTGAGCCCCATGTGGGACAACCTGATTATCTTGTATTTATCCCAGGGCATAGAAGAATGGCTGGAACGTAGTAAGCACTTAAAAAATGCAATTATTATCATTATTATTATTACATCTGTAATTCATTTATATTAATGTCTGTCTCCACCTCCTATAGTCTGTAAACTCACTGTGGGCAGGGAATGTCTGTTTATCATTATATTGTACTCTCCCAAGAGCTTAGTACCGTGCACTATACACAGTAAGTGCTCAATAAATACATTTGAATTATTGAATGAAAATCAGGAGGTTGCTGTGGCTAGAGGAACAGAATTTCAGACTCTTCATAGCTCAGAATCCAGGGCAAACCTGTTACCACAGCAACCATTAGAGCAGTTATCAGTCTTCCTGGAGTTTTGCGGAAGCCTGGTGCCAAGAGGGTTTTTCTCTTTCTCTCCCAGATGTTTTGAAAGCAGGGCAACTGGGAGTTTCATCAATGGGGTGGAGGAGAGCTGGCACTTGTTCTTGGGAAGGCACCACCATACGTCTTCTGTGTGACTTCGTTCAAGTCACTTCACTTTGACTCATTTACTTCATCTGTAAAATGGGGATGAAGAATATAAGCCCCATGTGGTACAGGGACTGTGTTCAATCTGATTAGCATGTATCTACCCAGTGCTTAGTATAGTGCTTGGCACATAGTAAGCATTTAACAAATACCATTAAAAAAAAAAAGGACGTTAGATTTTGTATAAAGTCATAGGGAAATGCCTTTCAGTGTTTCGACAGGAAATCTTACCAATTCCTTTCTCTCAATGGGTTCAGGGCAATAACAGTACTAGTGATCTTTGATAAATGCTTACTTTGTGTCAAGCACTGTACTAGAGCTGGGGTAGTAGCTGATTACTTTAAGCAAAGTAATCAGGTTGGAAAGAATGCCTGAACCATGTGGGCTACAAAGGCTAAAGGAGAGGGAGAACACATATCAAATCCCCATTTTACAGATGAAGAATCGGGCAAAGAGAACTTAAGTAATTTGTCCAAAGTCACACACACAGGAGCAGTGACAAAGCTGAGATTTTTACCTATTTTCTCTCTTTCCAATAGGCCACACTGCTTAACCAGTGAAAGTTACAGTAAGGGTAATTATAGTAAATATATAGTACATACAGTATATAATAGAGCTTACACTATATATAAAAAAGATCATAGCTTATGTTAATTAGTACTCTATGCTTTCTTTTCATTCTTAATTTTAACACAAATTTACATGCATGTGCACTCTACTTGAGTCTTCCCGGAAATAAATGTTTGACTTTCAAATAATATGAGGATTTAAAATTGTCCCATGTTTGGGAAGAGAATTTGACTTTAATGTCCCTAAGGAGCAGAGTGCGATAACATAGGTATTCATTCATGTTATCTTTCTGGGCTTTTATTTCCCCATCTTTTTCTATACTGTGGGTTATTAATTTTTATTTCATTCACAAGTCTTTTTTAATTCTATTTGGGCTTCCTGTGCTTTTTCAAATATTCTTGCCACTTAACCGTTCATTTAACTCCTAAACATTTAGATACAAAGAAAAATTGCCACTTTAAGAATAAACTATCTGATTAATTTTCAGCTATTGAGTGGTGTTAGAGTTGTGATTTTATTAAAATGCCTATTAATGTTTAATATCAATGCAATTCTAGATTCATTACTTTATTACTAATAATCAAGATGCTGGAGTGAAACAGAAGTCTGATCTAAAGTAATCCTCTGAGAAATAAAAGTCCAGGTTCAAAAAAAAAGTCCAGTCCATGGGGGAGAAAAAGACCACATAATAAAGTCATTTAAATTGTCAAATTAAACGAGTTGTGCTAATTTAATCTCTTATCCTTTGTGCTCTGACCTATTAATGGCTTATTTAATGTTTTAGGGTTTGAAAATCTAACTCAATTTTGCATTACTGTGTTAACTTTTTATAATTTGTTTCAATCATACAGAAATATGAATGCCATGATTTAAGATACATAGGAATAAATGAGGATTTTTATCTGTTTACAAATTCAGGAGTTCTAATTAAATGTCATTCTCTATACTGCTAAACAAAAGGGGAAAAAATACATATATTTGGCAGAGATTTTTAAAAAAATTTCTGACATTTCAATATTGTCTTATCTTCAAAGATCTAAATATAGTGGAGAAGCTATTCTTGCATTCTAGCCACATATCCTTAAAAAGATTATATTCTGATGTTCTTAACATCAGTGAATCATGCCCCTTTGAGCAATACTTCATGGGATTTTAGGAACTCATTTCTCCTAAATCCAAGATTTAAATTATGTTGATTTTCTGGAAACTGATGAACTTCATCTTTATTCATTCAATAGTATTTATTGAGTGCTTACTATGTGCAGAGCACTGTACTAAGCGCTTGGAATGAACAAGTCGGCAACAGATACAGTCCCTGCCGTTTGACGGGCTTACAGTCTAATCGGGGGAGACAGACAGACGAGAACAATGGCAATAAATAGAGTCGAGGGGAAGAACATCTTGTAAAAACAATGGCAACTAAATAGAATCGAGGCGATGTACATTTCATTAACAAAATAAATAGGGTAATGGAAATATATACAGTTGAGCGGACGAGTACAGTGCTGAGGGGATGGGAAGGGAGAGGGGGAGGAGCAGAGGGAAATGGGGAAAATGAGGCTTTAGCTGCGGAGAGGTGAAGGTGGGCGATAGAGGGAGTAGAGAGAGAAGGGGAGCTCAGTCTGGGAAGCCCTCTTGGAGGAGGTGAGTTTTAAGTAGGGTTTTGAAGAGGGGAAGAGAATCAGTTTGGCGGAGGTGAGGAGGGAGGGCGTCATGGGTTCTAATCCCAGTCCCGCCATGGGTCTGCCGGGTCTCAGTTCCCTCATCTGGAGAATGGGGATTAAGAACCTGAGCCCTCCAAGGAACCAGCTTTTTTTTTTGGCATTTGTTAAGCGCTTACTCTGTGCAGAGCACTGTTCTAAGCGCTGGGGTAGCTACAGGGTAATGGGGTTGTCCCACGTGAGGCTCACAGTCTTCATCCCCATTTGACAGATGAGGGAACTGAGGCACAGAGAAGTGAAGTGACTTGCCCCCAGTCACACGGCTGACAAGTGGCAGAGGAGGGATTCGAACCCATCACCTCGGACTCCCAAGCCCGGGCTCTTTCCACTGAGCACCACTTCTGCCCCAGTGCTCAAAACAGTGATTGACACATAGTAACCCAACCCAAGCGCTGAGAGCAGTGCTCGGCACATAACGAGCACTTGGCAGATGCCCTAATTCTCATTCTTACTAGGATTAAATGAGGGCAAGGGATGGAATAGATCGATATGTTTAGGAGGCATTTTGGGGTCACTGCTTCAACCTCTTCAGCCTCTCACTCCAGAAATCATGGTGGGCAGGGATTGTCTCTCTCTCTCAATTGAGAAGCAGCGTGGCTTAGTGGAAAGAGCATGGGCCTGGGAGTCAGAGATCGTTGGTTCTAATCCCGGCTCCTCTACTTGTCCGCTGTGTGACCTTGGACACGTCACTTTACTTCTCTATGCCTAAGTTACCTCATCCGTAAAAAAAAAAAAAATGGGGATTAAAAAATGTGAGCTCCACGTGGGACAATCTCATTCCCCTCTATCTACCCCAGCGCTTAGAAGAGTGCTCAGCACATAAGCGCTTACCCAATTACCATAATTATTATTATTGCCGTATGGTAATAATGATAATGATGATGACGATGGTATCTGTTAAACACTCATTATGTGCCAAGCATTCTTTTAAGCACCAGGTAGTCAGCTAGTCCCCTGTGGGGCTCACAGTCCTAATCCCCCTTTTTCAAATGCAGTGAGTGAGGCCCAGAGAAGTGAAATGGCTTGCCCAAGGTCGCACAGTGGCAAAGAGGTGGGGCTGGGATTAGAACCCAGGACCTTCATTTTCTGAGAGCTGGAAGGTCATGGGTTCTAATCCCAGTCTTGCCATTGGTCTGCCGGGCCTCAGCTACCTCATCTGTAAAATGGGGATTAAGGATGTGAGCCCTCAAAGGGACAAGGTTTTTTTTGTGGTATTGGTTAATTGCTTACTATGTGCAGAACACTGTTCTAAACGCTGGGGTAGCTACAGGGTAATCAGGTAATCCCATGTGAGACTCACAGTCTTCATCCCCATTTTACAGATGAGGGAACTGAGGCACAGAGAAGTGAAGTGACTTGCCCCCAGTCAATGGAGTGCACATGCATGTAAATTTGTGTTAAAATTAAGAATGAAAAGAAAGCATAGAGTACTAATTAACTTTAACATAAGCTATGATAAATGCTTACTTTGTGTCAAGCACTGTACTAGAGCTGGGGTAGTAGCTGATTACTTTAAGCAAAGTAATCAGGTTGGAAAGAATGCCTGAACCATGTGAGCTACAAAGGCTAAAGGAGAGGGAGAACACATATCAAATCCCCATTTTACAGATGAAGAATCGGGCAAAGAGAACTTAAGTAATTTGTCCAAAGTCACACACACAGGAGCAGTGACAAAGCTGAGATTTTTACCTATTTTCTCTCTTTCCAATAGGCCACACTGCTTCACCAGTGAAAGTTATAGTAAGGGTAATTATAGTAAATATATAGTACATACAGTATATAATAGAGCTTACACAATGTTGAGTAAAGTTAGTCTCTTGGTATTGAAGCAGTGCTCACCTCAGAATACCTGCCCTGGGTATGAAGTGAATAAAGAGGATGATGGTACTGTAAAGCTTAAGAATATATGGACAGCATTCCTTCCTATCTAGTGAATTCCTCAAAGCTTGGCTATTTGCAAGCTGGCTTATCAGAGGAAACACTCTCTTTCTAGACTGCATAAAGCTTGATTTCAGCACTGCTTGTGAAGAAGGGAGGAGGCAGGATGGGACTCCCTCTAGAGCTAGGTTAGGGGTGGGTGATCAGGGGTTCAGAGCAACCTCTCCACAAAGTGCGTCCATCCCCTGGGCTCTGGAACCCACTCCTTTACCCCTCCCCATCCTTGCAAGACTGGGACTGAGCCAGGTTCATGTCTAGAGCAAGTGGCAATGAGCTTGAATTGGCTCAGGAACCTCCTAGTCACATGCAAGCTGCTCCTAATTCCAAATCTTGGTCTCCTGAACTACCCAACCTGGCAGAATCTGCAAGAGGCAAAGGAAACCAAGTGCTTAATATTCCTTATGCCAGAGTTACTGCTTTTACTATGGAAATAACTTCTACTCCTCTGAGTTCGGTGCCCCAGAGGCATTAGCAACAATGAATGTAATTTTAGTTCCAACACCCTGGGGTCAATTTGAAATTGATCCCCTCCCCCCTGCATCCCATGTCAACTGGCAAGGGGACATTCTTTCCCACCAGTCAAATAATGGTGAACACACACCAGGGTGGTATGCCTATTGGTCAGATCCTACCTGGAAGAAGTAAGCATAAAAGAGTGGCTCATAAAACAATGTTTTAACTCTTAAGATCTGAAGAACACAAACTGCCCAGAATGTATCATTTGTTTTAGGTTAATTGCTTGCTTATCTATGACTCCTATTATGTTTCCTGATTGACAATAGGATCCTCAACTGGCTACTGTATGTTTTTTGTTTGTTTTTTCTTATGGTGTTTGTCAAGTGGTTAATATGAGCCAGGCACTATTTGAAATACTGGGTTAAGCTAATTAGGTTGGACACAGTCCTGTTCCACATAGGACTCACAGTCAATTCCCAATTTACAGCTGAGGGAACTGAGGCAGAGAGAAGCTAAGTGACTTGCCCAAGCTCTCACAACAGGTAAGTGGTGGAGCTGGTATTAGAACCCAGGTCCCCCTGACTCCTGGGCCTGTGCTCTATCCAGTAGGTTAATTGAGAGATGAAATGGAAAGGAGGGATGAAATGTTTTAGAGATTCAGTAAAACCAAGTTTTGTACAATCTTTGAATCCCCTTTGAAAACAGAAGCCAATTGCCACAGACAGTCCAACATCATACCTGCAGGCAGAAAAGGAAAAATCTGTTTGAGTCAAAGCTTCATAAGGATTTCTGGGCAAGAAGGCAAAAGCAGCACCAGGTCCTGCCAATAAACAGCACAAGAAAGAACACTATGTGTGTGCACAGTTTGATCAAGTGTATGACTTTTGTATGGCTTTTTCAACCAAACACACACACTATAAGTGAATTTCATTCAGTGGCTACCTCTTTAAGCATGGAGGATATTTACTATACAGGGTACCTGGTGGTGTTTTCTGTCTGCTATGCCCCAATAAGAACTGAAGTCATGTAGATATTCTGGGAGTTCATGATTTATGATGTTTTTCAGTCCCGAAGAAGTCATCACAGGAAGGGTTTGGCTAGAATCCTTTCCATACTAAAGACCAGTGAGATCCCCCATAATAGTTACTGCTGTCAGCTCTCTGCCCCATGTGTTGGAAAATACTGCCAATCTTCAAAATTCAGTGGCATTTCCTCAGGGTTCTATGTGCTCAACAAATGCTAGTGAAAGTGACTACCACATCCCCTCCTTACTTACAGATTTTGGCTGGTATGCCATCAGTCCTGGGAGTTCTGCCATTCTCTATAGTAGTAACTGCAGATGTGATTTTATCAAGTTTTGGAGCAAAAGTGATGTCTTCTCATGTTGGTAGCCGTGCTATTCTTCATGGAGGATGAGTGTTTAGGAGAAAATTGAAAAGTCATTGCCACCTTTTTTAAAGAGGTTCTATTTGAGGAAAAGCTTCATAAGGCTCTTGAGACAAGAAGGCCAAAGCAAAAATAATGCCAGGTGCTGAAGATAAAAAATATGACAAATACATGTTCACAAGATGACTGGGAATTGTGAAATCCCATGTTAGTTTTATAATCACACATACCCACCTCTGCGTGCCTCCCCCTGGTTAATTTCATTATCAGTAGTCATCTTCAAGCCCAGAAAACATCTGTATTTAGAGCAATCAGATAAACAGTCTAATCTGGGCATAGTTCACATACAATATGAGGAGAATAATCTAAAAATATTTTTTAATTACTGTATTTCAGATGAAAGCTTATAAATTGCAGTCAGAAAAATCAAAATTACACTTTATGTATTTATATACATGTGTATCTCTTAATGTGAATCCCCAAATGATCGGATAATTGAGGAATGAATCTTGAGAATTCATTTGCTCTTTAGTGGCTTGTAGGATAATCATATCTACATATGAAGCACTGTAATAAGCACTGGGAAAAAAATTACATGCATGAGAGAGAGACATGGTCACTGATTCTCAGGAAGACTCAAAATCAAAGAATGAGCTGACAAGGGGATTTGTCAAATGCAGAAGAGCAGTTGAAACAAAAATATAAAAGAAAACAGAAGTATCACCACTTCAAGCTTTTCATGGTCCAGGCCAAGTTACTGTTATAGCCCTGATGGTGACCACAAAGTTGTAAAAGTTGGAATGGTAGTTGGTGCTGTTTGAGTCCAACCCAGATTGGAGCAGTGTCCAAGGGAATTCTGAGAAGTAGTTGCAAGAGCATGGTCTTGGGAGTCAGATGTTGTGGGTTCTAATCCGGCTCCGACACTTATCAGCTCTGTGACTTTTGAGCTCACAATGTATATTCATTCATTCAATAGTATTTATTGAGCACTTACTATGTGCAGAGCACTGTACTAAGTGCTTGGAATGTACAAATCCGTAACAGGGCAGGGACTGTCTCTATCTTTGATGGGCTTACAGTCTAATCAGGGGAGACAGACAACAATAGCAATGAATAGAATCAAGGGGATGAACATCTCATTAAAACAATTGCAAATAAATAGAATCGAGGCGATGTACATTTCATTAACAAAACAAATAGGGTAATGAAAATATATACAGTTGAGCAGATGAGTACTGTGCTGTGGGGAGGGGGAGGAGCATAGGGAAATAGGGGGGAAAGAGGGTTTAGTTGCAGAGAGGTGAAGTCGGGGGGACGGTAAAGGGAGTGGAGGGAGAAGAGGAGCTCAGTCTGGGAAGGCCTCTTGGAGGAGGTGAGCTGTAAGTAGGGTTTTGAAGAGAGGAAGAGAATTAGTTGGCGGAGGTGAGGAGGGAGGGCATTCCAGGACCGCGGGAGGGCGTGGCCCAGGGATCGGCGGGATAGGTGAGAACGGGGGACGGTGAGGAGGTGGGCGGTAGAGGAGTGGAGCGTGCGGGGTGGGCAGTGGAAAGAGAGATAGGAGGAGAGGTAGGAGGGGGCAAGGTGATGGAGAGCCTTGAAGCCTAGAGTGAGGAGATTTTGTTTGGAACGGAGGTTGATAGGCAACCACTGGAGATGTTTAAGAAGGGGAGTGACATGCCCAGAGTGTTTCTGCAGGAAGATGAGCCGGGCAGCGGAGTGAAGAATAGACTGGAGTGGGGAGAGAGAGGAGGAAGGAAGATCAGAGAGCAGGCTGACACAGTAATCTAGCCGGGATATTACGAGAGCCCGTAACAGTAGGAAAGCCGTTTGGGTGGAGAGGAAAGGGCGGATCTTGGCTATACTATAAAGGTGAGAGCGGCAGGTTTTGCTGACAGATCGGATATATATGGGGAGACAGACATGGATCCAAATAAATTATGGTAAGTTACCTAAGTGTTGTGAGTCTGGGTTTGGGGGTGTGAATAAAGGGATCAAGTCAGGGTGATGCAGAAGCGAGTGGGAGAAAAGAATATGAGGGCTTAGTCCGGGAAGGCCTCTTGCAGGAGCTATGTTTTCACTAAGGCTTTGAAGATGGGGGCAGTAATTGTCTATCAAATATAAAAGTGGGGGGAGGGGGCGTTTCAGGCCAGAGGTAGGATGTACGGGAGAGGTCAGCATTGAGATAGACGAGAATGAGTAGGTTGACACTGAAGCACTTGCATATTCACACCTGTTGTACTTTTCTTTATTCTCCCCAGATAAATTGTAAACTTGTAGAGGGCAGGGAAAATGTCTACTGATTCTGTCATACTCCCCCAAGTGCTAAGTACAGTGCTTTGCACACAGTAGGCAATAAGTACTACTGATTGATTAGTTGTCCTCAAGCTCCTTCATTGTGATTCTGGAGTCATAGGACTAAATAAGGGTCATATACAGTTACTCAGGCTGTATCAACTGTTTACATTAGACCAAGATAATGGCCCACCTGGAAATCATCTCTTTAAACAAGTTTTGTTGAAATTTAGTTTGGGTTTCTGGGCATCTTTGTACGACATTAATTTGGTTAATATAGACCATCATGTCCTGACTGGCAAAATCAGGGTAAAAATGCAGGGGAAAAAAATGGATATGCAATATTTACAAATATAATCAGTTGTTTCCACATACTTCTCCTTTTGCTACATACATTCTGGTCATTTCAGTAGTGAAAAGAAAGTGACTGGGGAAAGAATATGACAAAAAGCTCAAAACAGTTAATTTTGTTAATTGCTGGCAACCTGGTATAGTGTTAAGTATGTTACCAAAAAAAAATGGTTCCAGCTAGGTTGTTGGATTACCTATGAATTTCAATTTTCCATGTTTTCTAAACCCTCCATTTCCATGACTAAATGAGAATTGGCAGTAAGTTTAAGGAGACTTACAGCAGGCAGGATAACAAGCAATGTCATTCTTACTTTATCAAAATATTCAGTGAAAGGTTTTCTTGCATGCTTATAGGAAGGACTTAAATTGATATAGACAACCCCAGTGGGGAAAAAAATCAAGACAGAAAAAAATAAAATAAAACACTCTGGACTAATCAAAAAATACATTCAAGCATAAAAATGCAATTAGGTAGAATTTTTTTTTCCAATCAGTAAATGCCACTGTAAGTTAATAAACTTGTAACTATAAAAAATAAAAGTAAATATTTTAAAATCTTAAACCAATTTATCTTATGTGATATACATTTTGAGCTTGGAGATCTCAAAAAATGTCATTTGTTATATAAGCAGATTTTATATCATTATTTCACTTAAGGGTAAAGTATATTAAGTTACAAGTGTGTTCACATTCTTGTCATTTATGAGCTGGTGAATTTTAAAGGCAAGAGGAATTTTTTTTAGAAGACTAGAAAATGATTTGTCCCCTCTATGGAAATTTTCTGTTTCAGAATATAGTGCAAGAAGAGGATAAATACCTGATGATACTATATTTCTTTTGCTCATTTTCCATGGTTATGGAAGGCTGAGAGATTCATTTCAGCTTACCTGGAAAAGGGAAGTGTCAGCAGGAGGGAACTGAAAAAGAATGGCTATATTTCTCATTTCATCCTGCCTTCAAGACATTTCTACTTGGATGTTGTCCTAGCACCTCAAACATAACATGTCCAAAATAGAACTCCTTATTTCCACATAAACCCTATCTTCTCCATGACTTTCCCATCACTAGAGACAGCACCACAATCCTACTTGTCTCACAAACCCATAACCTTGACGTTATCTTTTACTCCTCCTCTTATTCAAACATATTCAATCTGTCACTAAATCCTTTCAGTTCAACCTTCATAACATTGTTAAAATCCAATCTTTCCTCTCCATCTAAAATGCTACCATATTAATCCAAGCACTTATCCTAACCCTCCTTAATTACTTTATCAGACTCCTTGCCAACTTCACTGCTTTCTGTCTCACCCACTCCAGTCTTAACTTCACTCTGCCTGAATCATTTTTCCAGAAAAAAACACATTCTGTCCCTGTTTCCCCACTCCTTCACCTCCTGTGGTTGCCTATCCATCTCCACATTAAGCAGAAACTGCTTACCATCAAATTTAAAGCACTCAATTTCTTTTCGCCCTCCTACCTCACCTTGGTACTCTGCAAATATTGACGATATCCATATTTATATCAACGTCTGTCTCCCCATCTAGACTGTAAACTCCTTGTGGGCCAGGAATGTGTCTACTAGTTCTGCTATATTGTTCTGTCCCAAGTGCTTAGTACAGTGCTCTGCGCACAGTAAAAGCTCAATAAATTTGATTTTTTTTTAGCCTTCATCCCTTACTCCTTTGTTTCACCCTGGTGGGAAGGAGAAAAGCGGCCACAGTATGACTTCACAAAACCTTAGGGAAATTCTGGCAGCTGCTGCTGAAGTGGTCACAGGGGCTGCAGTGGTGATTGTGGATTCCAGGTAGAGATGTCTTGAAAGAAGGAGGAAATGGATGGCATAGAGGTCAGAGGGGAAGATATAGCTTATCCTGTTGTCATATGGGCTTAGTACAGTGCTCTGGACACAGCCAGTGCTCAATCATCATTAATTCAAATTGAATTGAATTTGAACATGTCCAAAACTGAGCTCCCTCCCCAGCCCTGTCCTCTTCCTGACTTCCCTATCACTGTGGATGGTACGACCATCCTTCCCATCTCTCAAGCCCACAACCTTGGTGTCATCCTTGACTCAGCTCTCTCATTCACCCCGCACATCCAATCCTTCACCAAGACCTGCTGGTCTCACCTTTATAATATCGCCAAGATCCGCCCTTTCCTCTCCACCCAAATGGCTATCTTACTGGTACAGGCTCTCATAATATCCCAGCTGGATTATTGTGTCAGCCTTGTCTCTGATCTCCCTTCCTCCTGTCTCTCCCTGCTCCAGTCTATTCTTCATTCTGCTGCCTGGCTCATCTTCCTGCAGAAATGCTCTGGGCATGTCACTCCCCTTCTTAAAAGCCTCCAGTGGTTGCCTATCAACCTCCGCATGAAAAAAAAAAACTTCTCACTCTAAGCTTCAAGGCTCTCCATCACTTTGCCCCCTCCTACCTCTCCTCCCTTCTCTCTTTCTACTACCCACCCCGTAGGCTCCGCTCTTCTGCCGCCCACCTCCTCACCATCCCCCATTCTCGCCTATCCGGCTGTTGACCCCTGGGCCACGTCCTCCTGCTGTCCTGGAATACCCTCCCTCCTCATCTCTGCTAAACTAATTAACTTCCCCTCTTCAAAGCCCTACTGAGAGCTCACCTCCTCCAAGAGGCCTTCCCAGACTGAGCTTCCCCTCTTTCCTCTGCTCCCTCTGCTGCCTCTCTGCCTTCCCTTCACCTCCCCTCAGCTAAACCCCCTTTCCCCCCATTTCCCTCTGCTCCTCCCCCTCTCCCTTCCCCTCCCCTCAGCACTGTTTTGTTAATGAGATGTACATCCCCTTGATTCTATTTATTGCTATCATTTTTGTCTGTCTGTCTACCCTGATTAGACTGTAAGCCCGTAAATGGGCAGGGATTATCTCTATCTGTTGCCGAATTGTACATTCCAAGCATTTAGTACAGCACACTGCACATAGTAAGAACTCAATAAATATTATTGAATGAATGAATTGAAGGGAAGCAGCATGGTCTAGTGGAAAGAGCACGGGCCTATGAGTCAGAGCACCTGGGTTTTAATCCCAGCCCTACCAGTGACTTACTTTGTGTCACTGGGCAAGTCACTTAACTTCTCACTGCCACAGTTCCCTGATCTGCAAAATGAGAGTCAATACATGGTCTCCCTCTTACTTAAACTGTGAGCTCCTTGTGGGGAGCTGATGATCTCATATCTATCCCAGGACTTAGAGTGCTTGTAACATAGTGCTTTACTACTATTATTATTAATAATAATAATTGATTGGATGTCAGGGGCCCTGGTTTCTAATCATAGTTCTACCACCTTCCTTCTCTGTAACCTTATGGAAGTCACTTAACTTGTCTGTTTCCTTATCTGAAAAATTGAGATTATTCCTCTTCTCTCTCCCCTGTAGACTGTAAGCCTTATGTGAGTCAGAAGCTGTGTGTGAGTTGATGATCTTTTACCTACCTCATTCTTACTACAGTTCTTGGCACATAAGTGCTTTACAAATACCACAATTATTATTATTATTGTTAATGGGAACTAATCGAAAGGATTCCACAGCTTTATCCAATTGATTGATTAATCAGTAGTATTTATTGAGGTTCCGTCTGTGGAAAGCATTGTATTAAGTGTGCTGGAGAAAGTATAATGGAGTTAAAAGATCCTCAAGGTTATCCAAGATATCCAAGGACACCTCCTTATTAGATACAAATCTACAACCAAGGAAATCTGGAGAGAACCTTAGATTTAGTTCTCTGTCCCTGGACTGTTAATTGGCTAAATCACTTGGGAATGATTTTTTAAAATTTATTTTACCAAAGATCTTAAAGAATGGAAAATTTCCTAATCTCCTCTAACAATGTTCTCTAGCATCCTAGTGTCCTGTATTATTATTTATTTTTGAGATTTACTCTCATATCCACTTTCCAAACTTCTTCCTTTAATTTCAGTCTTGACCCCCCTGTGGACATAGGACATAGTTGCTGGAAATTCTTCTCATGAGCATGTCAGTTCTGAGCATGAAGAGAGATTCAAGTGTGAGCACAAAGGGTTGCTATTTAAAAGTCCTATGGTGAATGGTATGAAAACCAGGTTTAATTATATTTTAAATAGATGACTTTAACTTTAATTGCAGTTTCAAAACATTCCGTTTCTCAGTGTCTGAAATAGAACTAAACTATTGTTAGAAATTGGCTGTCCATCAGTTCTGAGAGTCTTAAAAGTTAGGGGCAAAATCTGCTAAAATACCCTAGGAAAAGGTTATATCAATGAATCAACCTTTTGATATACTTCAGGAAATCCTACAACATTTGTTCAGACTTTTAAGCTGCCACAGAAAAATTCTTTTGAATGGAATGCCCTTAAAAGTTATAAGTAAAGACTTTATTTTGACAAGTCAAAAGGTGACATAACTTCTATTAAAAGTGCAATAATACTTAGAGACTTTCTGTTGAAAGTATTTTACCATTCACTGTCAAAGTTCTGCTTCCTCTGAATATACGAATTTTTCCTATTTCACTTCTTCCTTTACTCAGTCTTCACATTTTCAGACAATAGCTTGCAAAATAAAATCTTGTCTATTCTCATATGCAAAGAGCATATCCTATGGAGCTTTATAGGATTCCAAATTCAACACCTAAAAATGGAGCATTTGTCATTAGAAGTATGGCCTAATAGAAAGTGCATGGTCTTAGGAGTCAGATGACCTGTGTGCTTATCTCAGCTCTACCAATTGCTTGCTCTGTGACCTTGGGTAAATCACTTAATTTCTCTGCCCTCAGTTCTCCTGTTCTCCCTTCTATTTAGACTGTAAGCTCCATACAAATGGGCTCTGCACCAACCTAATTATCCTGTATCTACCCCAGGGCTTAGGACAGTATTTGACACATAAGTGCTTAATGAATCTTAAAAAAAGCAAAACACACAAAACTTAATCGAAGGCCAGGATTACCATATTGATCACCCATGAAATACAAAATTATTTAAATGTACTGAATATGTAAATGCTTTGAAAAATATTGAGTACCTCTTAAAAACTACTAACTCGGTGCATCCATTATACCTTCCTATTTTTGCTATCAAAAATTATATAGCATTTAATCCAACAAATGTGCTTACTGTGTGCACAGGCACTGTACTAAGCATTTAGAAAACTACAGTAGAATAGAATTGCAATGTTTTCTTCTGTTCCATCTATTTGTGTAAGTGTTTGTGTGTGTGTGTGTGTTGTTGGAGAAGCAGCGTGGCTCAGTGGAAAGAGCATGGGCTTTGGAGTCAGGGCTCATGAGTTTGAATCCCAGCTCTGCCACTTGTCGGCTGTGTGACTGTGGGCAAGTCACTTAACTTCTCTGTGCCTCAGTTCCCTCATCTGTAAAATGGGGATTAAGACTGTGAGCCCCATGTGGGACAACCTGATTCCCCTATGTCTACCCCAGCGCTTAGAACAGTGTTTGGCACATAGTAAGCGCTTAACAAATGCCAACATTATTATTATTATTATTGTTTAAAATTATTATGTATTTACATTTTACCCTTCCCCACTAGAGTGGTGGGGTGGCAGCAGCAGTAGTAGTAATAGCAACAGCAGCAACAATGGATTTTAATGCGTATTGAATATAAGTACTGTCCTAAGCTATGATTCCTCTCAGAATCTCACCTGGAGAGTTTACAGTACTCTACCAGCTTCTGCTATGGGAGGGAGAGTCAGGCGAGGCATACCCAACCAATTTCTAGCTTGGGGAGTAGCCAGTGAGTGGAAAGCACTCTGCTTTAAGTCAAAACTCAGCTATGCTGGGCAGCAGTGGTATGGGAGAGACTTGAGGGAAGAGACTCAGATTAACTGTGTGGGAAAAGGCAGTGGTAAATGACTTCCATATTTTTTACCAAGAAAACTCTGTGGATTCACTACCAGAACGTTTACAGAGTTGGGGCATTCTGGGAGAGATGTGTCCATGGAGTCACTATCAGTCGGTGATGACATGACAGCATAAGACAAGACTTAGCTATTGGGAAGTGCAAAAGACAAATCACAATCCTGTACACAGGCACTGGAATCAGGATACATAACATTGAACGTTCAATAAAGTATGTATTCATAAATAAACACACCATTTTAATCTTAAGGGGTCTGCAAACAGAAAATGTTTAGTATTGATGATGTTGATGAATCTTCTGCTAATAACCATAATATTACATTTTCCTCCTCTCTTTTCTATCAGCAATACCTATTGAGTACTTGCTGTTTCAAAGCACTGTGTTAAACATTTTGGGAGAGTACAGTAGGACAGAGCTGATAGAGATATTCCCTTGCCTCCTTCCCTTCTCCTCCTTCCCTCATTTGTGTTTAGTTTGTGTCCTACACTCTCCACTATTAGATTGTAAACTCCTTGAGAACAGGGATCATGACCCTTCAAAAAGCTTAGTAGAGTGCCCCACATCCAGTAGGGTGTATCAGTCAATCAATCAATAGATATGATTGATCAGTTGATTCAAGTACTGCTTGCTGATGAGCTGTAACTCCAGTTGAGAGAAATTTATTCCTCTAATTGGAAAAAGGAAACATTTTCAAATTGCTATGCATGTCTTGCTTTTTAATTTCAGAGGGATTTCCTATGACATCTGAAAAGGTTCACTTAATTCCTCTGATGGCTACCTACTCACTGTTTTTCAATCTTATCTATCTCACCATCAACCCCTCACTCATATCCTACCTCTGGTCTGGAACTCTCTCCCCCTTCATATCTGACAGACCATCCCTAACCCCATCTTCAAAGCCTTATTAAAATCATATCTCCACAAAAGTCTTGCACATATAAGCTCTCATTTCCCTTACTCTCTCTCCCATCTGGGTCACCCAGGCACTTGAATTTGTATCTTTTATTCACCCATCTTATGTATACTTATGTATACATATGTAGTTTATCAATCAATCATTTATTGAGCACTTACTGTGTGCTTAGCACTGTACTAAGCACTTGGAAGAGTAAAATACAACAGAATTAGCAGACATATTCCCTCCCCATTATGAGCTTACATCCTAGAGAGGGAAACAGATATTAATATGAATTGGAGTTTATTTTAACCCCTATGTCCTTTGGGACTGTAAGCTCCTTATGGGTAGGGAACAGCTCTACCAACTTTGTTATATCTCCTGTCTCTGCTGCTTGTCAGCTGTGTGACAAGTCACTTAACCTCTCTGGGCCTCAGTTTCCTCAACTGTAAAATGGGAATTAAGACTGTGAGCCCCATGTGGAATATCCTGATCACCTTTTATCCTCCCCAGCGCTTAGAACAATGCTTTGCACATAATAAGTGCTCAACAAATGCCATTATTATTATTATTATTCTCCCAAGTGCTTAGTCCAGTGTTCTGCACATAGCAAGTGCAAAATTAGCAAAAATAAGTTTGTTACCTAAGGCAAAGAGCTGGATAAGAGGAATAGAATGTCATATAGTGTGCACTTTAGTACAGAATAATAAAAGCTGAGAACAAACACATTTCAGGAATAGGACTTAGGCCAGACATAACCAGGCTCCCTCTGGCCAGTCTCACACTGCATGAAAGCTGAGGAGATGACTGAAGGCAGGAAGGGAGCACAGCTACCTGTTTGGAGACTATGCTAGTCTCTCTAGATAAATGTACTTTCTCATCTTGGTTGGGAACTACATTTTTAACATAGGTTGAAGTTCTGCCATGGTGTAATCTCTATACAGAAAAGCTGTAGTAAAAATTCAAACTTACATTTAGTGAAAAGTTCCTCCAATCATGTTAAAAAGAAGCATACGTGAGTGATAATCTCAACACCAATTGTCAGAGATATATTACACAGCCTCTCTGTGATGACTGGAGAAGAGGAAGAATTAATATATTTCATGGTGTGACTTATGTAATGCAGAGAGATGAGTAACTGAGTTAAAGTCTCTGTTCTCCTTAAAGGAGCAGCCCTTGTAACCCTCTACAAAGGATTGGGAATCTATAAAATGTGGTTTAGGACAAAATCCAGCTCAGAGAATGTAAAGAAGCATTCTATTTCTATACATCTCAACTTGGAATCTTGGTGTCCATTCTTTTGATTGAACTTTATAAGTTAGCAGAGAAGTCTGTGGGAAAAATATTTTGCTTAATCCTAAGAATCCTGGAAAGAATGCTTCAAACAGTCAATGGTATTTACCAAGAGTTTGTCTGCAGAGCACTGTACTTAGCACCTGGGAGAAAACAGTACAGTGGAGGTGGTAGACCTGATCCCTACCCATAAAGAGCTTATAGTCTACAGGGAGAGACAGACATTGAAATAAATTGCAGATAGGAATGAAGTAGAGTATAAGGATATGTACATAAATGCTGTGGAGGTGAGAGTATCAAAGTGTTTAAGGGCTTAAGAAAACTTCATAACCAAGCCAGAGAGGAGGGCAGATAGGGGAAAAGAGAGCTTAGTCAGGAAAGGCCTCTTGGAGAGTTTTTGTGATTTTTAGGAGGGTTTTCAAGTTGGGGAGAATGGTGGTCACTTCACCCCTTTAATGCCAACTAACTAGAACTCAATCTTGTCTATTTCTCTGCTGACCCCTTTCCCACATCATCTCTCTGATTTGGATCTCCATCATCCTCCAAACAACAGACCACCACCCTCCCCACCTTCAATACCTTATTAAAATTACATCTGCCCCAAGAAGTCTTTCCCAAAGCCCTCATCTCCCCTACTCCTTTTCTCTTCTTTGACATCTGTACACTTTAAGCACTTGCTATTCACCCTGACCCTCAACATGACACTTTTATACATATTTGTGATTCATCAATTTATATTACCTCTCTCCCTCTATAGGCTGTATTTTCCCTGTATACCAGCTTTACTGCTTATACTCTCCCAAATGCTGTAAAGTGCTCTGCACATCTAAGTGCTAAATAAATGCCAATGGACTACTTGTGGCTCCAGCCTTGAGCTCTCATCTAATCTACCATCCCATGTTTCCTCCTGCCTTCAAGACATCTCTATGCGGCTGTCCCTCTGACACCTAGCATACTGTGAGCAAAGGACTGAAGTATAAGATAGGAAAAAAAGCATAGGTTTGAGAAATAGGCACAGTCCCTGGACCCCAAGGGGGTCACATTTATGAATCAATGGGAAACAAGCAATTGGTAATGGATACATAAGACATGAAAAGCAAAAATGCACAGAAAAGACAGGGACAATGACAAATGCAAAAAATAAATGCAAGCAGAGCAATAGTGCTCTGTGGCTAGAAAAGAGGTTTTGGAACAACCTGCAGCTGAGGGTATGACAGGTGAGAAAGCCCTCATTGTTTTGATGCTTCTTGTTGTTGTGATGGGTCAGAGCAATGGCAGATGGGACGTCCTAGAGGTATGGGCTCTGGCAGCAGAACTATCTGGTGGGGAAAAGTCTACCAGAAGCTCTCTCTGTTACTGCTGCTTCTCCATCCTGATTCATCAAACTAAACTTGTCCAAACTAAACTTCTCATCTTCTCTCTCCAAACCAGTCCTTCTCCCAACTTTCCTATCTCTGTCAATAACACCACTAGCCTCCCTTATAAATCCACTCCATTAACATCACTACCAGTTTATAACAAACTCTGGTCTTGTGGCTCAGCCATCTCTGCATCTTGCAGAAACTTTTCACCACCAGCTTCAAGGAACTCAATTAACTTTTTAGTTCTTTTCCACCTACTCATCCTGCTTTTTCCACTCCAATATAACCCACACACGTAGTTCCTCTACATCAGCTTACTGGCTTGCTTTTCTCTTTGCTCTCTTGCCATAGACTCCTGGTTCAAGTCCTCCATCTGCCCCGGAAATCTCACTTCATATCCAACAGACCATTACTCTCCCTAACCTCAAAGCTCTACTAAAATCACATCTTGTCCAGGCATTATCTGACAAATGATCTCAACTCCCCTACTTGTGTTCCCTCCGTATGTCATCAAGATAATTATGGTATTTGTTAAGCACTTACTATGTGCCAAGCACTGTACTAAGCACTGGCGTGGATACAAGAAAATCCAGTTGGACACAGTGCCTGTTCCACATGGGGCTCATAGTCTTAATCCCCACTTTACAGATGACATAACTGAGGCACAGAGAAGTGAAGTGACTTGCCCAAGGCCACACAGCAGACAAGTGGCAGAGTTGGGATTAGAACCCATGACCTTCTGATTCCCAGGCCTGTGCTCTATCCACTACACTATGCTGATGTCAGCAAGATCTTAGACTTGGAGCCTTGGGTTACAAACCCTTCATACACAGTATTACTCCAGCCTTGACTGGAAAATTGTGCTGATAGCTAAATTGATTTAAATACTATAGAATTAGGCACATAAGAATTGAAGAAATTAATGAATTCTGAACAAAATAGCACAATTATCTTCATACCAAGAAATTTAATATTTACCTCATGAATGAAGGTACATTGAAAACAATCACATTATTTATAAACACATATATACTCCCTCATCATACTTTCTTAACATTATAATTAAAAATATGGATTACCTGAAACAATATCATTAAAGAATTGGATAGCTAAGTTATATATATTTGTCTCACATGTTATCATAAGTGTCTAAAAATCTGAAAGTGAAAGGAGAGTATAGTTTAACATTTTTTTTTCCAAAAAGAAAACAATGAAAGCACAAGCAATTGACTTTATGAAAGCTCACTCAGCAACATTTTCTGGAATTTGTCCTCTCTATTGAGCAAATTAACCCCAGTTTCACTCTACTAATAATAATAATAATGTTGGTATTTGTTAAGCGCTTACTATGTGCCGAGCACTGTTCTAAGCGCTGGGGTAGACATAGGGGAATCAGGTTGTCCCACGTGGGGCTCACAGTCTTAATCCCCATTTTGCAGATGAGGGAACTGAGGCACCGAGAAGTTAAGTGACTTGCCCACAGTCACACAGCCGACAAGTGGCAGAGCTGGGATTCGAACTCATGAGCCCTGACTCCAAAGCCCATGCTCTTTCCACTTAGTAGAGTGCTCTACACACACTACACTCTCAAATTAATATAACTAATTGATTTTTTGATTGATCTTCCTGGCTCTCTACATTTTCTAATAAGTCCATTCTCCAAAACTAGTTTTTTCCACTCTGACACCCACTAATGTATTATCACCTCAAGACACTTTCTCTGGTGTCTGGCGTGGCTCAGTGTGGAAAGAGAATGGGCTTGGGAGTCAGAGGTCATGGGTTCTAATTCCAGCTCTGCCACTTGTTAGCTGTGTGACTTTGGGTAAGTCACTTAATTCTCTGTGCCTCAGTTACCTTATCTGTAAAAAGGGGATTAAGACTATTAGCCCCATGTGGGACAACCTGATCACCTTGTATCTCCCCCAGTGCTTAAATCAGTGCTTTGCACATAGTAAGTGCTGAACAAATGCCACCATTATTATCATTATTTTGGAGAGATTCTAATTATCCAATCAATTCACATTGATCTCATGTGGTAAGCAATTCATTAACTCACTCTATTCAGTTGTATTTGAGTGCTTACTGTGTGCAGGGGACTATTCTAAGCACTTGGGAAAGTACAATAAAACAGTAGACACATTCTCTGCCCACAAGGAACTTACAGTGTAGAGGGGGAGACAGATATTAATATAAATGAATAAATTACAGTTGAAACCAAAGTTCAGAATTCAAAAGTTGAAAACTAAAAATTGAAAGGTACAGTAGCACTAGATAATAGAGAAGAGGCATAGTCTAGTGAAAAGAGCACACATCTGGAAGTCAGAGGTCCTGGATTCTATTCCTGGCTCAGCTACTTGACTGCTGTGTGATCTTGGGGAAAACACTTAACTTCTCTGTCCCTGCAAAATGAGGATTCAATATCTGTTCTCCATCTTAGACTGAGTCCCATGTGGGCCCTTAATTCTTTAAGTGTAAATTTCTGGAATTTTCTCCAGTGGTATATAGATTGAATTTTAGGTAACCAAACTTTACTTCTGTTGTGGAATAGTAAAATCATGGATTAACTTTATTATTTTGGATAGCAACTGGTTTCCTATCCAGTGGTACTGAAAACTGGGATACCTTACAATTTTTTGTCATTTACCTGTCACATGGAAAAATCACATGCGTTTTCATAGATTGAAAGCAGATTTTATATTAAGTTCTGGTGGAAGAACAAAAATATTAGGAGGAGTTACTCCACTCCAGTTAGAGGTTCTTTAATTAGGTGTCGGCACAGTTAACTAGTAGGGTTTAGCGTTTAATGTACTTTGTGGTTTCACCAGAAACCTCAGTTGTTCTCTGAACATACATATCTGTATGAGTATGATTTCCCTTTTAAAATGTGAAATGTCAAATATTAAATCATTATATACAATTGGTAAAATCTACAGAAATTTATGTTCAACAAATTGCCAACTTTGTGACGTTCTATAAATGCTACATTACTCTGTAATCTGTGAAATCATTGAAGTTTATTCATTCAATCACATTAAATGCTTACTCTATGCAGAGCACTGTAGTAAGTGCTTGGGAAAGTACAGAACAACAATAAACAGTGACATCCCCTGCCCACAGCTAGCTCTCAGTTGATGGATTGCTTGCTTGACTGCTAATACCTTTGAGGTGACTTTCCAATGGAGAATTTTTGAACTAGGAGCTGGGTTTTGACCTTTTGTCTGGTCATAGATTGATTGAAGATCCCAGCAGAAGACTGACTTTATTCTAATGCTGCAATGAAAAAAATTGGATTGGAATCAAACTTTGAACAATCCAGAATTTCCTACAATCTAAAACAACCATATGAAACATGCAATTCTTGAAGCTTAAAAAATGTACATTCATGTGCTGAAGCTGGCATAGAGAGTGTATTGGAAAAGAAAATTTAATTGAATACTGCATATAGCTCTTAATGCTCAAAATAGAATATACATGAATCTGACAATTTATTCCTGGAATTTAATTTAAGGTAGTTGAAATTTTTGAAGTTATATATTCATCTGAGAGTAGTGAGAATACAATCAAATTAGTTTGTGGTTATAGCAAACACAGCATCTTAATCCAAGTACTCTCATGTGCACACAAAAGTTACTCCTTGGAGATGTGTTTGATAGGAAATCCATTTGAATTGATCTTAGTGGCTGGGCAAATAAATGGATCACTGAAATTTGTTAGCTTTGACAGTGAGAATTTGAAAAAGGAGCTTTAACTAGGGTTTAGGTTATCAAGCCAAGTGTCTTGAATGCACAAGACGATAAAAAATTACAACACTCTCTTAGCCAAGACTCTGTGACTCCTTCCTCTATTCCCTATCCAAAAGCAATACAGGTGGTATTTGAGTACTGGTCTGGAGCAACTCTAAGTTAACCTACAGCAAAATAATCAATCATTAAATCAGTCAGTTGTATTTATTGAGCACTTACTGTGTGCAGAACACTGTACTAAGCCCTAGGGAGAGTACAACATAATAATATAACAGTCACATTCCCTGCCCACAGTGAGCTCACAATCTAGATGGGGAGATAAACGTTAATATAAATTACAGATAAGTACATGAGTGCTTTGGGGCTTGGTGTAGGGAAGGTGGGTAAAGTGAGCAAGTCAGGGAGATACAGAAGGGAATGGGAGAAAAGGAAATGGGGGTTTAGTCAGGGAACGATTCTTGGAGGAGATGTGCCTTCAATAAGCTTTCAAAAAGGCTTCAGTAACGGAGAGTAAATGTCTGTGGTATAAGAAGAGGGAGGGTGCTCCAGGCCAGAGGCAGATTGTGGGCGAGAGATAGATGGCAAGATGGACAAGATCGAGGTGCAGTGAGTAGGTTGGCATTAGAAGAGCCAAGTGTATGGGCTCAGTTGGAGAAGCGAGTAGGAGATAGGAGGGGATAAGTTGATTGAGTGCTTTAAATCAGAGGGTAAAGAGTTTCTATTTGATGTGAAAGTGGATGGGCAACCATTGGAGGTTCTAGAGGAGTGGGGAAACATGGACTGAATGTTTTTGTAGAAAAACGATATGGGCAGCAGAGTGGAGTATGGACTGGAGAGACAGGAGTCAGGGAGGTCAGCAAGGAAGCTGATACGGTAATCAAGGCAGCATGGGTATTTGGAGTAATGGGATATCAGTTTAGATGGAGAGGAAAGTGTGTATTTTAGGATGCTGTGAAGGTTGAACCAACAGGATTTAGTGATAGATTGAATATGTGCATTGAATGAGAGAGAGGAGTCTAGGATAACACCATGTTTATGGGCTCATGAAACAAGAAGGATGTTGGTGCTGTCTACAGTAATGGGAAAGTCATGGGGAGGACAGGATTTGGTTGGGAAGATGAGCATATTAAGTTTGAGGCAGTAGAGATGTATTAAAGGCAGGAGGAAATGTGAAACTGCAAATTACATAATGCAGGAATGCAGCTGAGTTTTCTGTGTCAGTACCTTAAAAATCCTTGTCCTCTCTGCTGATTGACATAGAGAGCAAGAGTCCCGGGACCCAGCACCGAAGCCCCGACATGCAAGAGCACCTGTTTTCCACTGGATACTCACATTTTATCACCCACAGGTCATGTGAGCACTGCCTAGAGGGTAGAGCAATGCCGGGCACTTCCTTTTCCACTCACTCCATCCACTGTTTGGTTGGCTTGGTTTGCACTTGTTATGTAATCAACCAATATTGAGCATTTACTGGGCACAGCACACTGTACTAAGTGCTTGGACAAGTTTAATACTCTTGTTATGACCTTTCACATGAGTCTCTAGCTATGTCAAAATCATCATCTTTGCACTTGTCTGTTTACTATGACAAGGGTACAGGTCAAGCAGGATGACTTGCCCATTTCCAGTTGGAATTTGGAATCAGAATTTCAATTGGCCCCAGCAATTCTCTGCTCTTTACATATACTCCTCTCATTATTTGGGGGAGCTGATTCCTCTCGAAATAGGGATCCCTCCATCAGGAACATTTCAACATTAACTTCTCCAACACATTCCCAATCCCAGAAGAATGACACTATTGTATATTTTTCTTTATTTAGGATGTGTCTCAGTGAAGAAAGAAGGGAGCTCTGAACCCCTCACTTAGATGAAATAGCTTTTCATTTTTTTTCTACTTAGCCTAGATACAACTATGAACTGTTTGCATGAACTTGAAATGAGTAAAATTTCTACTCTCAAAATATTTGATTATTGCTTACTCACCACTCATGTTATGGTCATCCAAGAAATTTGTTTAAAGAAAGCAGTCTCATTCAAAATGGTATTTAAGTGATTATACTAGTTTTGTGCTTTTTCTTAAGTTGATATCCTCCTCCTTCCTATCTGCTAAACTCAAAGGATGATGTTGGGATAGATATCTAATGCTTTGAGGTAATCTTCCAGTCTCAGGGTCCTTGATTCATCCTATATTTCTGGTTGGTACCCATACAAAGGGGCACCCTCTGAGTGCCTAAAATATGAAGCAGATCCCTTAACATCCTCACTAGTTTGGGTCTAACACCAAACACCACATAGTGAATGGAGTTGCTGTCTGGAATCCAAGGTATATTTTCTGCGTTGGAGGGTCACATTGCTGTATACTACAGAACCAGAACTAAAGACTCCAGACTCCCTTAAATTCATCCAGAATAATCCAAGGCTGATAGGAGATTGGGAATTCTGACCACCACCCAGTAGATAATGTGGTATAGGCCCTGGCAGTGGTGACCCAAATAAACTCCCAAAACCAGTGATTGGAAGAGTGTAATAAAATAGAGTAGGTAGACAGTGTCCAAACAAACCAAGATAAAAATCAGGATTTAGTTAGTAGACTGGTATTGTGAACTGCGGTTGACAGTTCAGGTTGAGAAGAGGATTTGGGGGGGGGTTTGGTGGGGAAAGAATTTGCAGGCCCTGCAGATAACATAAGCAAAGTCCTAAATAAACATCTTATAATACCTTGTATATAATGAATGTTTGCATATTCATGTAAGCACAATTCTATTTTTGTGACTTTTTTGACCTTGTAAGTGTATCAGTATAAATCTGTATCATTGATTAAGCACCTGTTATGGGCAGAACATTGTACTAGGTACTGGGGCATAAACCTTGAAATAATACTTAAAATCATTATAATTTATACAACCTGAATATATTATAATGTTAATTTAACTAAGCCACAAAGTGATTGAAAGTTTTCTAAAAAGTACAATTTAAAATCAATGAGTGAATTTTCTGAATTTTCTTTGAGCTTGACAATGCCTTTACTTTGGCCATTAAATGACACAATTGTCACCACTAGGGGAGTAATGTACTTAAAATTCAGGATTCCAAAGCTCAAGTCAAACTTTTCCTTTTATCTAATCACTCATTTTAGAACATTTTAGTGGATATAAAATAATATATTAAAGGAATAATAATGTTGGTATTTTGTTAAGCGCTTACTATGTGCAGAGCACTGTTCTAAGCGCTGGGGTAAACACAGGGGAATCAGGTTGTCCCACGTGGGGCTCACAGTCTTAATCCCCATTTTACAGATGAGGGAACTGAGGCACAGAGAAGTTAAGTGACTTGCCCACAGTCACACAGGTGACAAGTGGCAGAGCTGGGATTCGAACTCATGAGCCCTGACTCCAAAGCCCGTGCTCTTTCCACTGAGCCACGCTGCTTCTCTAAAATAATGTTGGTATTTGTTAAGTGCTTACTATGTGCCGAGCACTGTTCTAAGCGCTGGGGTAAACACAGGGGAATCAGGTTGTCCCACGTGGGGCTCACAGTCTTAATCCCCATTTTACAGATGAGGGAACTGAGGCACAGAGAAGTTAAGTGACTTGCCCACAGTCACACAGCTGACAAGTGGCAGAGCTGGGATTCGAACTCATGAGCCCTGACTCCAAAGCCCGTGCTCTTTCCACTGCGCCACGCTGCTTCTCAGCGTGGAAACCAGGAAACCAGCACATAGATGTTCTAAACAAAAATTGCATCAGATTTTCTACAATAATTTTGGTTTTTCTATGATTAGAGGCTCTTGAATTTAATCACTGAACCTTCATAAATCTAGACCTTAAAATATATATTCATCCAGAGGGCACATTTTATATGTTCTCCATTTATAAAATTCCATCCTTCATGCACAAAAATCACCTCAAGGAGCAAATGCAACTTATGAAAAATTTGTTTGGAATGCATAAAAACACGGTAGCAGTAGTTACTGGTATAGATTGAAATTTCAATTATAAAAAAAAATTTGAAAAATGTTTTTTATTCAGTTCACCTTTGGTGGTCAGTGTTTGTTAGATTGTATGATCCACTTGGTGCATGATATTTGCACACTGCCTTTTTCTTTTTCTTTTTTGCTTATGGCATTTAAGTGCTTACTATGTGCCAGCCATGTACTAAGCATGGAGGTAGATACAAGCTAATCAGGTTTGACACAGACCTTGTCCCACATGAGACTCACAATCTTAATCCCCATTTTGCAGATGAGTTAGCTGAGGCACAGAGAAGTGAAGTGACTTGCCCAAGGTCACAAAACAGATAGGAGGATCTGGAACTAGAACACACTTCCTTCTTACTCCCAGGCCCGTGCTCTTTCCAATAGGCCTCTAGACAGCGTGGCTCAGTGGAAAGAGCCCGGACTTGGGAGTCAGAGATCATGGGTTTGAATTCCGGCTCTGCCACTTGTCAGCTGTGTGACTGTGGGCAAGTCACTTAACTTCTCTGTGCTTCAGTTATCTCATCTGTAAAATGGGGATTAACTGTGAGCTTCACGTGGGACAACCTGATTACCCCGTATTTACCCCAGCGCTTAAAACAGTGCTCTGCACATAGTAAGCGCTTAACAAATACCAGCATTATCATTACTTTAGACATGTGACAAAGCCAAGATTAGAGCCCTAATTAGATCTCAACACTATGCTTCTGTTGCACTTCCCAAATGCTCAGAGCAAGGTAAAGTCTCCAAATGATACTCATTAAATACAATTGCTATTGTTAGATGCTGTTGGAAAGGACATAGGACTTTGAGTGGCACTGACAGGACTTGATTAAATATGAGCTTAATAAAAACCGCAACTAGCTATGGAAGGAAGACTGTATAAGGCAAAGGCCAAGAAAAACGTGGTGACCTAAAAAGGGTTAATGCAGAACTAATTCAGGAAGATAAATAGATGGGTCCTTTGGAGCACCTAGGGAAGAGATCTCTAATTGTCTCTCTTTGCCACAAAAAGTGATGTTGGAATCCTAGGGCAAATATTATTTGTAGAAAGAGATTGGATACGGGAAGTTGGATATTGTAAGTAAGCAAAACTGAAGAAGGGTGGGAAACAGAGTTAGGCCTTTTATGCAATAAACCCATTAACAGAGTAAAATTGTATCTTCATTCACAAAGTGGCAAGGAGTGTTGGTTTCACACTGATCTATTCAGTCACACTCAAACATATAAATGGAATCTCACTGTATTAGGAAAGCAGCATTGCCTAGTAATAGAGCATGGACCTAGGAGGCAGCAGGACATGGGTTCTAGTCCCGGCTCCACCACTTGTCTGTTATGTAATCTTGGGCAAGTCACTTCACTTCTCTGTGGCTCAGTTACCTCACGTATAAAATGGGAATTAAGACTGTGAGCCCCGTGTGGGACAGAGATTGTGTCCATCCTGATTAGCTTCTATCTATCCCAACACTTAGAATAGTGCTTGACATATAAGCATTTAACAAATGTCATAGAAAAATGTATTAAATCTTCTATGGATCTGTAACCTTAGTGAACACGGATACCAGTGTATGTTAGATCTCTCTCTGAATCATGCAGAAGGACCTAAAATTTTTTTCTCTGTTTCCATAACCTCCTTATCTTCACAGTGGTGCTTTTTAAGCCTTCTTTGGTAAAAGACAGCTGTGTTTTTGGAATCTATTTCCAGTAAAAATGTGAACTCCTTATAGGCAGGGAGCAGGTTTGATAATTCTGTTGTATTGTGCTCTCCCAAGCCCTTAGTACAGTACTCTGCACATAGCAAGTGCTCAATAAATATCACTGCTTGATGGCATAGAGAACACATTTTCTTAGATTGTAAATTCCTCAAAGTATAAATCATCAAAGGCAAAGATTTTGTCTACCAACTATACTGTACTGTACATTATGTTCTTATCTGTAATTTATGTACACATCTTTATATTAATGCCTGTCTCCCGCTCTAGATTGAAAGCTCTTTGTGGGCAGGGAATCTGTATATTGTTGTTATACTCTTCCAAGTGGTTAGTTTAGTGCTTTGCACACAGTTGAACTCAGTAAATACGATTGAATTAATAATAATAATAATAGTGGTATTTGTTAAGCGCTTACTATGTGTCAAGCACAGATACAAGGCTTTCAGGTTGTCTGATGTGGGCTACACAGTCTTAATCCACATTTTTCAGATGAGGTTACTGAACCACAGAGAAGTGAAGTGACTTGCTCAAAATCACACAGCTGACAAGTGACCCAGCAGGATTAGTACTCACGGTCTCTGACTTGCAAGCCCTTTCTCTTTCCAATAAACCATATTGCTACACTGAAATTGTTTTTATGTGAGTTGTAGGATACATGGTTTTCCCTGCCTTCCTCCCTGTAATAATGGAGATTCAGCTTTACAAATACTTTGAGAAATGAGCCGTCCTAGGTATGAGTTGAATTACAAATACTGTCAAATGGGAAACATGAAATGAGTTCCAAATTATGTATTCTGCAACTTTATGAGCCAGATACTGTCAAATGCAAAAAAGGAAAAGCAGTAGATCTACTTTAGTTTGACAGGAATGAATTGATTGGAAAAAGGAAAAGTGAGAGTCCTCACTTTTGGCATCTTATAAGGGGTGATTTATTGCCTACCTTACCTATTTTACTTTCAAAACAAGGCTTACCTATTATGGGATATTAGAGGGGAAAAAAGACTTACGTTCATTTGTGACCAGGGTCATTATTAATCGTATTCTTTTTTCCTAATTTCCATTGTCTCCCTTTGCAGATTATTGCATTTACACAAACCATAGAGATCAAAATTAAGACCTCTCTTTTGCAAACATATTTTGCTTCTATATAATTTAAGAAAGACTGTAAGTTAAAGTTAATTTTTAATAACTTCAAATGGTGCTTCATAATTTATTTCATGTAGGCAGCTTAATTCTAACGGTTTATCAAAATAGCAACTAACTGAGACCATTTGAATTTTTGGAGATAATTTAAAGTCTGTTTTTTAACAAAAGAAGAATTAGTGAGGAGCAGATGTATTTAAAATGCTTGGTCTTTATCACCCTTGGGCCCGAATAGGGCTAGTAGAAATATGCATATTTATTTAGAGTATGTATTGAGTATGCATATTCCTAGGAGGTTATAAAGCCTTCTTTATAATCCTGTTCATCATTCTGTCCTACTTTAATAGTATTAACATTTAACCGGGTTCTCCTGCCTAAGCCTTAAGGGACACCACTAAACTGTGCCTTCTCTCCGATCCAGGGCTTGGACTTTGTCTGGTTCTGGCAGATACCTGACTAAAAGCAGAATTGCCATGCAGTAGCGTTTTTGGTTCCCCATCATCCTTTTGCAATATTTAAAAAGGAGGGGCTATCCTCCCCCTAATTGGGAAACAATTCCATATATGTATGAAACCCCTCTTCATTGGATATGGTTACTGGTATTTGCAAAGTCTAGTTGTCCCAGGTAAGTATTAATGGATTTGCCATCTGGGTAACATGTAAGGTGCACACCTACCTTGTCATGTTATGTACTTATGGATATAGGATATACTCCTTTATATTTTACTTTCTTTTCTGAGTATTATGAGTGTCAAAGACAGCAGAGGAGGAAAAGGTAGCAAATATTCATACAAGTACTCTATTCCCATCTCAAGGTTGCACCTTAGAGTTTCCAGTACTCTACCAGCTTCGACCACTGGAGGGAGAGTCAAGCAGAGGCATATCCATTCCATTCCTAGCTTGGGCAGTGGCTAGCTAGTGGAAGGCAATCTGCTACAAGTCAGAACTCACCCATGCTGGGTAGCAGCGACGCGGGAGAAAGTTGAGGGTGGAGACTCAATTTGACTGCGCATAATGAAGCAGTGGTAAATCACTTCCTTATTTTTCCCAAGAAAAATCAATGGATGAACTAACAGAACTATTGCAGGTGGAGGTTGGGCATTCTGTGAGAGATGTTTTCATGACATTGCTACAGGTCGGAGATGACTAGACAGCATAAGACAAGACAAATCTGATATTCATTTTGCATCCTGCAGGGTTTTTTTTCCAATTAACCCACACCAATGGGTAGAGAGTCACTACCAGTCCAACATGTACCAATGTAGAAGTCACTCTTAGCATAGGCACACTTGTAGGCTTTTGCTTACTCTCTCTCTCTCCCTCCCTCTCTCCTCTCTCTCTCTTTAATGTTCAGATCTTCAATTTTCAGTCTGTACTAGTGAATTTGTATTACACTTTATTTTCATATGGAAAATCAGCTAAGATTTCAGCTGTGAAGTTGATCATTATGTGATTTCAACATCTGCAGTAATGAGGAAGCACTTGGCACAAAAAGGAAGAATGTAATGACTCGAATATTCCATTGGAGGAGTGGGACATCTTACATAGCAGAACTATATAAGAACTTTAAGAGGTCATGATCTAAGAAACAAGAACCATTAGAAAGAATATAACAGAAAAAGTTATTCTGTAAAATCCATGAAAAGATAAATCTGTGCTCAAAACCTTAACATAATAATTTGACCTCAACAATAACAATGGACATTAACTGCAAATTCTGTAGAAAAGTTTTTTGATTAAATGTTTTAGTTTTACATCATTAATGATAGATTAATAATGATATATTATTTATAATAATATTGGTATTTGTCAAGCACTACTATTTGTTCAGCACAGTTCTAAGCACTAGGATAGATCCAAGATAATCAGCTGTGCCACAGGCTGTCCAGTAATATATATATTAGAATGTGACAAGGATTATAATAATGATGACTGTGGTATTTTTGAGCACTTGCTATGAGCTAGTAAACTGTGAGCCAATGTAGAACAGGGATTGCATCTGACCTATTCTTCATGTATCTACCTCAGAGCTTAATTCAGAGCTTGGCACATAGTGAGCCCTTAACAAATACCCCGCTGATTACCAAGCACTGGGGTAAAGACAGGATAATCAGGTCAGACACAGTCCTTGTCCCACATGGATCTCACAGAAGGAGTGATGGAGTTCAGGTATTTAATTCCTATTTTAAAGATGAGAAAACCTAGGTAAAGATAATTAAGTGACTTGCCCAAAATCACACAGCAGGCAAGTGCTGGTGCCAGATTTGGAGCCCACATCTCTTGACTCTCAGATCCATGCACATTGTACTACATCCTGAACCAAAAAACTCTAATGATGAATTTGGCAAAACCAGTGCCCCTGCCTAAGTATCCATTGAGAAAGCCTCAAAATGCAAAGCATAGTTTTCCCCATCTAAACTGTAAGCTCGCTGTGGGCAGGGAATATGCCTAGAACTATAATATTGTAGTCTCCCAATCATTTAGTACAGTGTTCTGCAGTCAGTAAGTACGATTTGGTTGATTGAAACTAACTCTGGAGATTGATCTCTTCCACAGTTCTCATTGAGAGGGCATTAGCTCTAGACTCCAGCACAGAGTCTATGGAGAGGAGAGGTGGTTGAGGTGGCTTTTTGTGAATGGATATTGTTTTCTAGGTCACAAGAAGCAATGTAGTCCAGTGGAAAGAATGGGAGTTCTGGAAATGAGAGGACATAGGTACTGTTACTGGCTCTGACACTTGCTTTCATTGTGACCTTGGGTAATTTAGCTTATTTCATCTCTGAAAAACAGGGATTTTATACCGGTTCTCCTTCCTATTTTAGACTCTGAGCTCCATGTAGGACATAGACTGTGCCCAACTTGATTATCTTGTATCTACCTATTCCAGCATTTGGTAGAGTGCTTAGTACATAGTAAGCACTTAACAAATAAGTTATCATTATTATTATTGCTACTATTATTACTCTGTGCTGGGTATTTCAAATCAAAGATGACTAAAAGCAATGAGGAAAATCCTTCCATTCTACTTATTTGGTCTTCTACCTATAGCATTAATTGAATTATCAACATGAGCATGTACAGCATAAATCAGCTAGCAGCACTCTTTTCAGAAGCTTCTGGTTACCCTTGTGAGGGATTTGATTCAATGATTTAGAATAAAAGTTTCAAGTTATTCATATTTACAATTATCTACTTTTTCTGAACTGTCAGAATCATGAAGCCCGTGATGAGTATTGAGTATGGCAAGACTTTTCAAATTCTGCTAAATATGCATAAATTAAGGTGGAGAAAAGTTATCTTTGAACTTAGTACCACTGCAGCTCTAGGATAGAAAAAAAAATTCAAGTTTTAAAAGAAATTTTGGGAAAGGTTTAACACAATATTTTTCTGCCCAGGCATGGGTGAAATTAAATTGGTGATTACTGTAGCATGACCTCTGAAAAAGTGATGCAAAAGTGGCTTCATCAGTTTTTAATCTAAACACTTTGCTAGTACATTAAAAGATGCAAGCCTTAGTTATTTTCTAATGCATTTTTAGCATTGTGGACCCTACACTGCTCCACTGCAAGTACAGTGTCCTTATAATAATGGATAGGATACATTCCCTAAGGAACAGATTTTACTTTAAAAAATATTGCACATAGGCAAATAAAAATGATTTTTTTAAGAAATTGAATAATTGCTAAGTTAAACTCGGGTACCTAAGTTGGTGAAGAAAGATTATTCCTGGCACAAATTCAAATTTAACTAATGATCCTTAGTTATTTGCCAGTGTCACCAATGTATTGGACTAAGTTGCTACAATTTATTAACATTAAATTTGAGGTTTAAAGTGCAAATCATAGATTATAGTCCTCATCTAAATTTCTGATTTTCAGCTAGCAAGATTTTTTTTTTTTGGTGGTAGCTATTAAGCATTTACCATGTGCCAAATTCTGTACTAAGCATTAGGCTGGACAAAAAGTAATCAGTTGGAAACAATCCCTGTCCCATTCCTGTGAGGCTCACAGTCTAGTTAAGAGAGAGTAGGACTTAAGAGAAGCAGCATAGCTCAGTGGAAAGATCCCGGACTTGGGAGTCAGAGGTCATGGGTTCAAATCCCCGCTCTGCTGCTTGCCAGTTGTGTGACTGTGGGCAAGTTACTTCACTTCTCTGTGCCTCAGTTACCTCATCTGTAAAATGGGGATTAAGACTGTGAGCCCTATGTGGGACAACCTGATCACCTTGTATCCCCCCAGCACTTAGAACAGTGCTTTGCACATAGTAAGTGCTTAACAAATACCATCATTATTAGTACCATTATTATTAATCTCTATTTGGCAGTTGAAACTGAAGCCCAGAGAGGTGAAGTGACTTGTCCAAGGTTGCACAGGATGCAAGAGGCAGATCTGGGATGAAAACCCAAGTCCTCTGACTCCCAGGTCCATGCTTTTTTTATTAGGGCATACTGCTAATAATAATAAAAATAATGATGGTATTAAGTGCTTAATATGTGTTCAGCACTGTTCTAAGTGCTGGGATAGACACAAGCTAATCAGGTTGGACCCAGTCCCTCTCCCACATGGGGCTTGAAGTCTTAATCCTCATTTTACAGATGTGGTAGCTGAGGCACAGAGAAGTGAAGTGACTTGCCCGAGGTCACAAAGCAGTCAAGGAGGAGCTTGGATTACTTTCCCCAACTAGTTTGAAAGGAAGAACATTTGTTTGAGTGGACATGAGTAAGAAAATGTATGTGTGGTGTATATGAGGGCTATATTTATATTTCCTTCTCTTTCCCACTGCCTCTTGAAATCTATATCTTTTGTCTTTCTCAGTGACCCATATTTTGTCATTCTCTCTTTCTCCCCAGTCCTGCCTTTTTTTTTCCTAAGTTTTTGACCACTGACCACAAACCTCAATGGAAATTCTGCCCAATGACATAGTATTTGAAAATAATAATAATGATGATGGCATTTGTTAAGCACTTACTGTGTGCCAAGCACTGTTCTAACCGCTGGGGTAGCTACAAGGTAATCAGGTTGTCCCACGTGGGGTTTAGAGTCTTAATCCCCATTTTGACAGATGAGGTAACTGAGTCACAGAGAAAGTCATGCAGCTGATATGTGACGGAGCTGGGATTAGAACCCATGGTCTCTGTCTTCCACGCCCATGCTCTTTCCACTAAGCCACATTACTTCTGAAAAGCACTGATAGAGATAGTTCAGGTTACCAATTTAATTTCCTTATGTTCTTTTTAGTAATAATGAATTTGGTAGCTAGAGACCTTACAAATAATTTCTAGCAATTTAATAATAGGCCTCATTAATGTAAAACTGCACAATCTGACTTTCCATAGGAATGAGTTTCATATGCCTGTTTTACAGCAGTTATTAAGCTGGAAGTTTGCTATTTAGTAATACTAACCTCACTGATTTGGTCCATTGAGTTTTATTATTGCATACCTCCTCTTTTATCCCTTCAACTCATAGTTTTTTTTGTTTTTTAACTGAGTTCATCGACTCTTGCCAAACACTTGAAGGTGGATATTTAATTTAAAGTCAGTTATTCAATTATTTCCTGATGTATGTTTTAGAAATTGACCTACTTCCACTGTTTACTTTATTTCATTGATGAAATTTGGTGAATCTGTTGATGGCACATTTTGCTTACTCATCATCAACAAGTGTAAGGTCTGGTTTGCAGAGATCGCAAACATGTTTTAAGGATATTTTTTTCCTTTACTGCAAATAATGCTCTTGTGCTCTCTATAAGTTCCTGTAATGCTAAAATAGATAAAAACATTCTTTTATGGCAAGTTTACTTATCATCTTGGCTAAAAACAGAAGCTTTATAAACAAGCATTTGTAGTTTCCATTGCCATTTGCCAAACGATGTAGTGGTTTTGTTTATAAAAGTGGTGTCACAGCTACATGTGAGATGGTAATGACAACAAACTACTTTGTAGGTCAGTCTGGTGGAGTCTCATGTCATAAAGCACAGATAAGGCTCGGATTCTGGATCTTTCTTCCCAGTTGGGTAGGAACAGATAAGGAGATAGGACTCTAAACGAAGTAGGTCAGTGTGCCCTTTAAAATACTGTTAGACAGAAGATGTTGTCAATATGATATCAGGATTCAAACCAAACTGGATGGTTCACTATGAGGAAGAAATGGAAGTGGTGCCAGCCTCTGTGAGTTACAGTGCATTCTTCTGCAATGTAGACTGTAGACAGTATACTCAGTTCGTCGACATGTTAACTGCCCTCACTATGTTGTATTGTACTCTCTAAAGCACTTATTTGCACTGCTATGGCCTCAGTAATCCCTCATTTTCAATTTCAATTTCACCTGGACTTTATCAACCATATTCAGACACACGGGAACATATACCTCTATAAATACTTAGGCACTTTTGATACTCACCCAGCCACACAGCACTTACTTACATATCCTTATGCTCTATGATTTTACCCATATATAATTTATCTTAATGTTCATTTCCCTTTGTAGACTGTAAGTTCCTTGTGGTTAGGAATTGAATCTGCCAACTCTTTTGTATTGTATTCCCGTAAGCGCTTAATGTAAAGCTCAATAAATACCACTGATTGACTGATCAGTTTGATAATCCTCAAGCATCAAAAAATATAAATACACACACACACAGGCATATAACATGCATACATAAGTTTCAGTAGTTAATCTAGTTGCAAGAACAAATCAGGGGTCAGTATTTCTTTTGAAAGTGATAGCTCTCTGGATCTTATGCTAGGGCCGTATTTAGGGTGAGTAGCTTTCACTCTGAGCTAGTGGTGAAGTTGGGACAGGGTGATGGGACACTGGAGGGTGGGGTTTTGGAGGAAAAGAGGGAAAAGGGAGCTAAACAAACAAAACATAAGTGAAAGGATAAGAAAGATAACTAAACAGGAGAGAGGAGCTATAAAGATGGAGAGAGAGAAAAGTGCCTTCACTGCCACTGGCTGTTGTTATTGTCGCATAGTTGTTCTCACTCTCTCTGGGCTGGAGCCATAAGCTCCCTTTCTCCTATCCTGAAAGTCAAATGGTGAAAAGCATCTGACCACCTTACTGCTGGATGAGACAGTCAGCCTAGGAGACAATCTGGGGAGAAGGCAGTGGTGAGCTGTTGGAGTCACTATGGCAGCATATGGCCCATGGAGTCATGCCATTTTTTTTATGGTATTTGTTAAATGCTTACTCTGTGCCAGACACTGTTCTGGGGTAGATACAAGTTAATCAGGTTGGACACAGTCCACGTTCCACACAGGACTGTGTCAGTCATCTGTATTTATTGAGCTCTTACTGTGTGCAGAGCACTGAACTAAGCACTTGAGAGAATACAGTATAACAATAAACAGATATATTCCCTGCCCACAACAGGCTTACAGTCTAAAGGTCACACAGAAGACAGGTAGCGGAACTGGTTTTAGAACCCAGATCCATTAGGTCATGGTGCTTTTCTAATTATCCATGATAGGTGTGAAAATGAGCCAGGGGTAGAAACGCCTGAAGTGTCATCTAATAGAGAATGGCTAAAATTTCCAGTGTCATCTAACAGAGAATAGGCTAAAATTTCTAGGGTGGTATCAAAAATCTACTTAATACTAAAATTATACTTTATTTGTAGAGCAAGAATAAATATTTCTGTGATATTGCAAATCATATTAATGGCTAAGAAAAATAAAGGAGAAAATTTATAATTAATAATGTGCTTAGTGTGTTAAAAATTCTGGAGTGAATAATAAGATTAGACACAGTCCCAACCTGATGTAGAGATAAAAGAAGAACAGAGATTTTATTGCCATTATATCCTGGAAATCATCTTGCACCAATCTTGTGCTAGTTCTTAGTTAGATATTAGATAATTGTGTGTGCTTTATAACTTCACCATTTTTTAAACCAATTCGGGAAAGTGTCACTATGATGGATAAACTGAGTTATCTCACCTATATTACCTGCAAGATTGGCATTGGATATTGTCGCTTTACTTGTTTTTTTCTTTTTTAATTCTAACCTTAGTTATTTACCTTTTTACCATTAAACAGTTCATGGGTAAGAGGTATTTGCACATGTATAAATCAACAGCAACATTTCTTACACTAGACTATAACTGACATTCATCCTTTAACAGCCATGTTAGAATAAAATGTCTTTCCAGTAGCTTTGATGAGAGAGATCTAGAGCACAGATAGTGGAGAATTCCATTAAATGTCAGAGCTACATGGAAGGAATACCCTTTGAAAGGCCAACATTTCTCAAGTGTCTATTCTCTTTAGCTTGTTTTAAAAGGAACTAGTCCATCATTTTCAATGGGCTTGCAGCCATATATTACTATATTTCCACTCCTGGAGTTATCATTACCTTCCATCCATAATCAAGATTCTAAATCATCCAAGTCTTATGATGTCTCATGAATAAAATAGGATAAATTTGCTCACCCTGATTGGGAAAGGCTATTAAAAACTCCCTAACTCCTTGATGTTTGCCTCCAGTGAACATCAATCAGTCAGTGGCATTTATTGATCAATTAGTGTGTGCACAGGACTGAACTAAACACTTGGAAGAGTACAATACAATAGAGTTGGTAGACTTAAGCCCTGTCCAAGCTCCACAAGGCACTTAAAGTCTTGATGAGGAGTGAAGAGTTAAAAAGGTGGTAGAGCAGTTTTTTAAATGGAACACTGCAGATTGCTGGTGAAAACACGAAGGCATAAGATACCTTTCCTATCACTGTAGACAGTACCACTGTCCTCCTTATTTCAAAAGCCCATAACCTTGGTGTTGTCCAAGACTCATCTATCTCACACAACCCACATATTCAGTCCACTGCCAAATCCTGTTGCTTCTGCCTTCACAATATCATTAACATTGTGCTTTCTCCTCCAACCAAACTGCTGCTATGCTGATCCAAGCACTATCCTATCCTGCCTTGGTCCACTGCATCTGCTTCCTCACTGACCTCCCTTCCTTCTCTCTCTCTCCCCACTCCACTTCAAACTGCACTCTGCTGCCCGGATTATTTTTCTTAAAAACAAGAGAAAATAACAAAAACCCAAAAACATTCAGCCCATGTCAACCCATGCCTCAAGAACCTCCAGTAGTTGCCCATCCCCCTCCACATCAAACAGAAACTCCTTCCCATCAGTTTTAAAGCACTCAACCAGTTTGTCCCTCCTACCTTACCTCACTGGTATTCTAGAAATCCAAACCACACACTTTCTTTCTCTAGTGCCACTCTGCTGACTCTGCTCTGATCTCATCTACTTTGCCATCAAGCCCTTTTCCAAGTTCTCCCTATGGACCGGAACTTCCTCTCTTCGCACATATGCCAGATCTCCACCTTCAAAGACTTATTAAGGTCACTTTTCCTCCAAGAGGACTTCCCCAATTGAGTCTTCTTTTCTCCAACTCCTTCTCCTTCTTGTATTTTCTATGCATTTGAATCTGTACCCTTTTGGCACTTTGCAATTTACACTTAGATCTGGACCCTTTGAGCATTTTGTAGTCACCTCACCCACAGTCCCACAGTACTTATATTCATATCTATAAATTATTTATATTAATGTCTATCTCCCCCTCTAGGCTGTAAGCTCAGTGTGAGAGAGGCCCTTGTCTACCAACTGTTGTACTGTACTTTCCAAAGTGCTCCTTACAGTGCTCTGCACACACAGAAGGCACTCAATAAATGCCATGGATTTAAATACCATTAAATGGAGTAGCAAAATTTCTGGCAGAGAGTCGATTCCAGGTCAAAGGAGTGCTGAAGGTGGAGGGACAGCTGGAGCTAATCAAATTTGATATTAGAGGACAGGAGGTCATATTGGATTATTTGCCTATATAGTTTAGAATCCCCCTAGCTCTTCTTCCTGCTTGGAGAAGGAATGATCCACAGGAAAGGGAGTTTTTAGTTCATTCATTCATTCAATCAATCATCTATTGATACTGTGTGCAAAACATTGTACTAAACACTTGGGAGAGTACAAGATAACAGTAAACAGACACATTCCCTGCCCACAATAAGTGGCCACCCACAGTGACCAAAACCTTCCATAGTTTTCCCTTCTCATTTAGGACAGGATTATTCTCTAAAACTTCACCTCCCAAATCCCAGAGATTATCCTTCCTTTTATTTCAGCCACCAGTCCCATGTGATTTGATTCTCTTTCATTCCTCTAGGCAAGTAGATTAAGAGGGGTGCAGCCAACATTTCTCGTCACTCCTCCCAATTTCTAAAGGGCTGCTGATGATAGATGAGAAAGGTATGGCTTGTCTTTCCTTCCCTTTTTAAGTCTACAATATCATATCTTTCCTGGTTTAAGCTTCAAACAATTTGGATAAAACATAAGGAGCATTAATATAAGGATTAGAGCACATAAGTATTGCAATTATTGGTCATGATCACAGATGAGTATTTGTCCATACTTCTGTCTCATAGTACAAAGATTAAGGGAGGAATCAGGGTATCTGTTAATTGCCTTATCTGCCTCACTTAAATTTTTGTTTCTTCTCTTCTGGCTTCCTCATTCTCCTTCACACTGATTGGCTATCCTTCCTGATAGGCCTAAGCGTATCTTATAGGCCAGTATTTAGGACTTAAAGCTAGAGAAGCAGTGTGGACTTGGGGTTGGAGCACAGGCTTGGAAGTCAGAAGGACCTGAGTTCTAATCCTGGTTCCATCACTTATCTTTTGTGTGACTTTTTTTTGTATTTATGAAATCCTTACTAGGTGCCAAGAACTGTACTAAGCACTGCGGAAGATACAAGCGAATCAGGTTGGACCCAATCCCTTTCCCATATGGCGCTCACAGTCTTGATCCCCATTTTACAGATGAGGTAACTGAAGCCCAGAGAAGTTTAGTGACTTGCCCAAGGTCACACCAGCAGATACGTGGCGAAGCAGGGTTAGAACCCATGTCCTTCTGACTTGCAGGCCCATGCTCTATTCACTAGGCCATGCTGCTTCTCTGAGAAAGTTAAGTGACTTGGGCAAGTTATTTAACTTTAATTTGCCCAATTTACCTTTATCTAAAAATGGGAATTAATACTGTGAGCTCCACTCAGTAACTGACACTCTCTCTTGATGGATATGAGACTTTTCTATAGGTCAATAATTAGCATCTAAAGCTAGAGAAACAGTGATGCCACCAATGGCAACTTAACAAATATGAAAACTACTACTAAAATACTGCTTTTGGAGAAAGTTTCCCAGAGTTTATTGTTTCAGCGTAAACCCCACTCAAATAATCCATAAGCCACTTAATTAGGATAAAAATATTCCTTTTCCAGAATCCTGGTTGTATATGAGAACGTGATTTTAACATTGTTCTGGTAATTGCTCTTAATTACTGCTGTTCTTTTTCCAGAGACATGAATCAATACTGTAAACCAGTGTTTTAATTGGAAGAACACTAAAAGTTGTTTGCTATGATAGTTGTGGGTAGCAAGTTATAGGTTATAAACCTATAACCTCTTGTAGGTTCTAGAAAACTTTTATAGACCCATTTTTCTGATGACCTGAGTCAATATCTCTTCCCAAAATTTTACTTTTCTCTTCCCACACTTGGGAATTTTGGAGTGACAACAGTGCACATCATCAAACAGGAAAGCTGGCAGGTGTGGAAATCAACAACAATAACAAAAAAAAAAAGGAAAAATATGCAGATGTTATTGCCAGAAACCTAAAAATAAAATTGGGGAATTGGAATGGTTGGTGAATAGTGAAGATTTAGACAAAACTGACATCTCTGACACATGATGGCAATTGTTAAATGCATGCACAAAAGGTGTGTAGGTTGCTAACCTATAATTTGATATCCCACAACTATCATAACAAACAACTTTCTATATTTTTCCAGTCAAAACATTGATTTATGATCTGCTCTGCCCTACTCTTCCTCAGATTGGTTCTACCATTCAGGGGCGATTGGTGGAAAATTCTGCTTGTTCAGTCCTTTGCACCACAGATGCAATCTTCTCTTGTTTTGAATACTGGATGTGGGTACTCAGCATCTACTACATCTTCTTTGATTCTTTCCTCTTTCCATTACAAAAGCAGAAGTTTTGGGAAGTATTATATGGGAGAGGGCATACGTTTGCTATACTATATTATATACAAATCATATAAATTATTAATGTCTGTCACCCCTTCTAGTTTGTAAGCATTTTGTGGGTAGAAAATGGGTCTACTAACTCTGTTGTTTTATCCCAAAAGCTTAGTACAGTAGTAAGCAGAAAGTAAGCATTCAATAAATACCATTGATTGATTGAGGGGTGGGAGGAGACAGAAGAATGTCTGCATCAAGATACATTCATGCAGAACCAGTCTGAGACTGGGAGGATGGTTACGGTGGATACTCTGGGGCATGAGAAACAGCATGTAATAGTGGATAGAGCACAAACCTGAGAGTCAGAAGGTCATGGATTCTAATCCTGGCTCTGCCACTTGTCTTCTGTGTGATCTTGGGCAAGTCACTTCATTTCTCTGTGCCTCAGTTGCCTCATCTGTACAATGGGGATTACGACTGTGAACTCCATGTGGGACAGGGATCCTGTCCAACCTGATAAACTTGTACCTACCTCAGCACTTAGTACAGTGCCAGGCACATAGTAAGCACTTAACAAATACCATTATTATTTTATTTTGTTGTTTCCCAGGTCTCCAGAATAGGATGTGATAACTAGAGTATGGGGTGGAAGGTAATAATCATAGTTATGGTATTTGTTAAGCACTTACTAAGTACCAGGCACTGTACTAAGTGCTGCAATGGATACAAACAAATTGGATTGGACACAGTCCCTGTCCCGCAGAGGGCTCACAGTCTAAATCCCCATTTTACAGATGAGGTAGTTGGGAAACACAGATAAGGGAAGTGACTTGCCCAAGGACACACAACAGACAAGTGGAGGAACCAGGATTAGAACCCACAACCTTCTGACTTCCAGGCCAGTGCTCTATCCACTATGTCATGCTGCTTCTGATAGGTGTCTCTATCCCTTACGGCGTGTCAATAATTATCTGTCCGATATTGAACTGTTAATGAGAGGGAAAACAGATCAATATTCTTTACTCTGAGAGCCTCCAAGAAAAATCTACTGCTTTGCTGGGATCAGGGTTATAGGGGTAGGAGTGGAGCAGAAAATAAACAAGAGGGAAGGAAGAGAATGATATGATTCCCTGAGAATCTCCATAAAAAGCAAGGCAGGACCCTCATCCTCCTGTCTCTTCCCCAGACTTCCCCCCAGCCTTGTTCAGATAAAAATACTGAAACTGAAGCTTAGTATACTTGAGAAAGGGAACAGTCACTTTGACAAGCTACCTTGAAAATAAGTCTCCAAGAAATTTTTCCAAAAGGAGGATTGCTGTCCATAAAGTCAGACTGGTTGTATGGTCCCAGTAAAATTAATGATACAACATTCCCAGAATATAAATCCTGTAGGAAAGCAATGGTGTGTACACACTCCCAAGATACAAACTCTACAAGAAAGACAGTGATATGCATATAGTTATGAACTGGAAACCATAGTAGAAGTGTTCTAAGGGCTACCAGACCAGGGTAGGGAAAGTGAACAGAAAATAATAGGTGGGTTTGGGAAAGCTATAAAACAAATGGTGATATGGAGAGATTTCCATTATCCTCACATAGATTAGCCGAGTAACTCATCAGGTAGAGAGGTGGAAGTATAGTTTTCAGATAGGATAAATGGCTGTTTTCTGTAACAGCTAGTCATAGAACCTATAAGGAAAGATAATATACTGGATTTAATTCTGGTATAGGAGACATATGTGGTCGAGCCACTCTGTAATAGTGATCACAACTCATTTAAATGGAACATTCTTGCTGAAGGGAATGCTGAAATAATTAATTTTAGAAAAAGAGAAAATGTTGACTTAGACAAAAGATGAAAGGGAAGAAAAAATGACTTTCTAGAAGACTGGGAAATGTTTTAAAAACAAGATAGCAAAACAGAAGCAAACCAGCAAACAAAAAAAAAACAACCCAAAAAACAAAGCATTTCAGAGGCTCAAATAAAATGTGCATCACATAACAACAAACCAAAAGACAACCAAACAGAAATTCAGCACGGCTAACTGGCAGTGTTTAAAGAATACAAGAGGGAACAGGTTATCCTTTCAGAACTAGAAATCCCACCTGAGTTAGGAGAAGAGCAAAGTCTATAGAAAGGGCCATCAAATCAAAGAGGAAACCATGCTGACCAAAAGGAATTTTATGGACATGCGCAAAGGATGCCAGAACCAATAACAAAAAAATTACTTAATGTCAGAAGCCTGAAACCAGCTAGCAAATTAGGCTGTTTCCAATCCTAACCCAATCATGCTTTCTTCTGATTTAATCACACTTTCTAAATTGCACCTCTCAAATTTCCAAACCATTATCGATCAAGAGAATGATGGTTTGACCAGGATTACTGGGCGGAGTGGAAATAATAATAATAATAATAATAATGATGTTGGTATTAAGTGCTTACTATGTGCAGAGCACTGTTCTAAGCGCTGGGGTAGATACAGGATAATCAGGTTGTCCCACGTGAGGCTCACAGTTAATCCCCATTTTACAGATGAGGTAACTGAGGCACAGGGAAGTGAAGTGACTTGCCCACAGTCACATAGCTAACAAGTGACAGAGCCGGGAGTCAAACCCATGACCTCTGACTCCGAAGCCCAGGCTCTTTCCACTGAGCACACTGCTTCCCAAATAAATGGTGGTATTTGTTAAGCGCTTACTATGTGCAAAGCACTGTTCTAAGTGCTGGGGGATACAAGGTGATCAGGTTGTCCCACATGGGGCTCACAGTTTTAATCCCCATTTTACAGATGAGATAACTGAGGCACAGAGAAGTTAAGTAACTTGCCCAAAGTCACACAGCTGGCAAGAGTCAGAGCTGGGATTAGAACCCATGACCTCTGACTCCCAAGCCCAGGCTCTTTCCACTGAGCCAAGCTGCAAAGGAATCAGGTGACATTGCAGACTGAAAACTGACTCTTCTCTAACTAAGCATATCCATAAATTCAAAAGCCCTTTGGGAGTAGAGGAAACAGTTGATTTTAATCTCTGCAAATTGACTTTACTACCAGTGGTCATTAGCCATGCATATACTCTGTGACCAACAACTCTTTCAAGACCATGCAGTTCTGAGTACCCTTTGAAGTAATGCTGCAGTTGCTTTTTTGATGTATGGGGTAATTTTTGACTAGTAGCCAACCTGGCCCTCTTCTTCTGGTTTCTTTTGCAACAGTTTGTCTTGCAGCTGCTGTTCCCTTTCAGGAGTCCAAATCGAACCACATGTCTTCTTCAGATATGACCTGTTTCCTCTTACTGTATTCCTCTTACTGGCATTTGAGTGCTTACTATATGTAGAACATTATACTAGATTGTAGACTGTGAGCTTGTTGTGGCAGGGAAAGTATCTATCATTTCTCTCATACAGTATTCTCCCAAACACTTAGTACAGTGCTCAGTACTCAACCAACTCAAATATGACTGGTTGGTTGATTTTTGCACACATCCATTCTCTAACACTCTACTCAGCACTGGAGTTAGTGGTCCAAAGGCCCTGTGGTATTTAGGGTGTGTGTGTGTGTGTGTGTGTGTGTAAATATGTGTGTCTCTATATGCATATATCATCTGTATGCATGTGAGTTCAAATGTGTGAGTCATTTTGGAATATAGTGGACCACCCCGGCATCCTATTATCTTTGACTTGTCTCAGGCTGGCATCCAAATTGAGGGGATGTAATATTAGTAATAGTTGTGGTGTTTGTATACTATGTGCTTACGCAGTCTTCTTAGCACATAGGACACACAGTCCGAATAGGAGGAGAACAATTAATGCCCTTCTTACAGATGAAGAAACTGAGGCACAGAAAAGTTAAGTGACTTGCCCAAGGTCATCCAGCAGTCAAGTGGTGGAGCCAGGATTAGATCCCAGGTCTTGTAATGCCTAGGCTCCTGCTGTAATATGGGAGGATTAGAAAAGTCTGCTCAAGTTCAGTGTGTTAATGAAGATAATGTCCTAATAGTAGGCTTTCAGAATTGACTTGGAGCTGCTACTAGACAGTCGATCAAATTTATTGAGTGCTCTGTGCAGAGCACTGTACGAAGTGCTTGGGAGAGTACGATATAACAATATAACAGAAACATTCCCTGCCCACAATGACCTAACAGTCTAGAGAGGGAGACAGACATTAATATGAATACAACTAATGATACATTTTCATGAATCTGGATCAGCTATATTTAAGTTAGTGTTTGAAGATTGGCTTGTTCCAGAAAATTCCACCTACCCAATTTCACACTCATTTACTCAATCGTATTTAGTGAGTGCTTACTGTGTGCGGAGCATTGAACTAAGGGCTTGGAAGAGTATACTTTAACAGAGTTAGTAGACACATTCCCTGGCCACAGTGAGCTTACAAGTTGCCTTGTGCCTTGGAGGAAGTCTTTCCTAATCCATTGTACTTCCTCCTTCCTCTACCTCCTGTATCTGGCCTGTACCTACTACAGATAAATTGATATGTCCTTAGAGTTCAAAGGTGATACTACATTCAGTCATATTTATTGAGCACCTACTGTGCAGAGCACTGTACTAAGCATTTGGGAAAGTACAGTACAACAATTAAGAGACATTCCCTGCCACTACTGAAAGTGATATCCTATGCATGTATGCAGCTATGTCTGAGAAGTCCCATGAAAGACTGACTCTGATATGTTTGCATGTCAGGATAGATCTATGTCACACTGTAAATAAAACAAGCAAATTTTGACACCAATTTAACATTAACTGAATACCCAGATAGCTTAAATCCTGAACATTGCTCAAGAACAGGTAAAATTGACATGATTCCTCTAACAGAAAAAAGTAAAATTTTTATAAATTTGCAGACCCATTGCCAATATTACCTAAAAGAAGTTGAATATTGCTTTTATAGAAAAAAGTGAATGAGATTGAATGTGCCTTATGCAAGCTTTCTTTCAGTAAGATTTAATTAAAGATAGACAGGGTTAATAGGGTTGTTTCATGAGTACTAGTAGAACAGCTTTAAGGCCATTACAGAGCTCAATATGAATGTCAATGAATGCAAGCCAATTTATTAATTCATCCAGAAAGAAGGGTATTTTTGAAATAATAGTTTTGATATTTGCTAAGCACTTTTCTGTGCCAAGCACTATTCTAAGTGTTGGGGTAGATAGAAGCTAATCAGGTCCCACATGGAGTTCCCACTCAAAAAGAAAGGAGAATAGGTATTGAATCCCCATTTTGCAGATAAGGTAATTGAGTCACATAGAAGTTAAATGACCTGCCCAAGGTTCATACACCAGGCATGTGGCAGAGCAGGGATTAGAACCCAAGCCTGATTCCCAAATCTGTGCTCTTTCCACTAAGCCATGCTACATTTCATGCTAACACCTTTACCCTCTGGAGGAATCAGGGTATTGCAGAAGTTCAGACAGGACCCCAGTGCCACCACATTCCCTGGGTTCTACCTGGAACTGCACTTCCCCAGAGCAGAATTCTCCCTGCCGATCACTACAGTGGGAGTCGATCCCTCCTCCCACTCCCCAAGAGCAGGAGGCCAATAAAACGTTATTAGACTGTAGTAGTTCGGAACCAACCATTGTGGATTGGAACATGGAGGAACACCAAGACTGTCCTATCCACGGGAAAGTAGTAGTAGTAGTATTTATTGAGAGTCCATCAGGATCACCAAACTAGGGAGTGACAGATTCCCTGCCCAGAGAAACAGTTATGGTGTTTGCTAAGTTCTTACTATGTGCCAAGCACTGGCCTAAGTGCTGGGGTAGATAAAAGTCAATGAGGTTGGACACAGTCCCTGTCCCACATGGGCCTCACAGTCTAAGTAGGAGGGCGTAGGCCTCAGAGCACTCCATCACCTTGCCCCCTCCTACCTCGCCTCACTTTTCTCCTACTGGAACCCAGCCCACACACTTCAGTCCTCTAGTGCTAACCTTTTCACTGTGTGTCTATCTTGCCTGTCTCACAGCTGAACCTTAGCCCATGTGCTGCCTCTGGTCTGGAACACCCTCCCTCCTGAAATCTGACAGTTACTTTCCCCTCTCCCTTCAAACTCTTACTGAAGGCACATCTCCATGAGACCTTCCAAGACTATGCCCCACTTTTCCTCATTTCCCACTCCTGTATAGTCTTGACTTGCTCCCTTTGCTTTTCCCCTCTCCCAGACCCATAGCACTCATGTACATATCTGTAATTTTTTTTATTTGTGTTGATGTCTGTCTCCTCCCCTCTAGACTGCAAACTCATTGTGGGCAGAGAATGTCACTGTTTATTGTTGTTCTTTCCCAAGCAGTGCTCTGCACACAGTAAGTGGTCAATAAATAGGACTGAATGAATTAGCTAATGAATTCAGTCCCTGTTTTACAGATAGGTAACAGACACAGAGAAGTTAAGTACTTGCTCAAGGTCACAGAGCAGACAAGTCGCAAGTCGGGGATTAAAACCCAGGTCCTTCTGACTTCCAGAACTGTGCTCTATCCTCTAGGACATACTGCTTCTCTAAGGAGCTTAAACTCAAATGGTAGAGGACAAAATTGAGAGAGGCTAAAAATGCTTGCAAATGTCCTTACTGCCAGATATTTATTTCTCTTTTCCATTCATTTGTATTCCATAATCCAGACTGTAAGTCCCTTGTAGAAAAGAGAACATGTCATGGTCAATCAGTGGTACTTTTTGAGTGCTTACTATGTACAGAAAACTGTATTAAGCTCTTGGGAGAGTACAATATAGTAGAATTACTGGCCACATTCTCTGCCCATAATTAATTTAAAATTTTATTTATTTTGCATCTATTATGGAGCTTAGAGTGCTTCCACCAAAGAATACACTAAATAAATACCACATCTAATTCACTAACCAAGCCCTTCTGATTTAACTTTTTTTTAATGGCATTTATTAAGCACTTACTATGGGCAAAACACTGTTCTAAGTGCCGGGTAGGTACAAGTTAATTAGGTTGGACACAGTATCTTTCCTCCATGGGGCTCACAGTCTAAGTAGGAGCTAAGAAAAGGACTGTGTCCAACCTAATTAAATTTGATACAAAGCACTTAAGAAATGCCATTTAAAAAAATGTTGAGCCAGAAAGCCTAGATTATTGAGTTAGAGATGGTATTTATTGTTTCCTTTGATTGAAGCACAATCATGTCGGCCAACTTTATTGTAGTGTACACTTCCAAGTGCTTAGTAGAGTGACATAGAAAGTGCTCAGTAAATGCGATGGATTGGTTAATTATTGGAAAATGATGTTTAATCCAGTCAGTTATTTTAGGCTAGCATTTTTTCACTGGCTGAAAGCTTATGGAGTTGCTCTGAATCAGATACAGCTTTGTCCTATGATTGTGCACCTCTTGATTGAACTGGGAATCAGCCCGATTGACAGCTGCTGTTCAAGAGGCCTGAGAGAAATATGGTGCTCTGATCCTAGGACCTTGGGAAGCAGTGTGCGTTAATGGAAAGAGCATGCACTGCCCTGAGAGTCAAAGGGTTCTAATTCTGGCTCTGCCACTTCCCTGCTGTGTGACCTCAGACAAGACACTTAACTTCTCTGTGCCTCAGGCTCCTCATTTGTAAAATGGGGAATAAATTCTCCTCCCTTCCACTTAGACTGTGAGCTCCATGTGTGACTGCGTCCAATCAAATTATCCTGTATCCACCCCAGAGCATAGTGCAGTTCCTGGTGTACAGTAAGCTCTTAATAAATGCCATAAAGCAAACATCATAAAAATGCATCTCTTGGAGAAGTAACATAGTCAAGGAAAAGGCCCCTGGCTGGACAAGTTCACACTACAATCTAGGTAATCAGACACATTTGCTGATCAGGGTCCTGGGGGAAATTCTGGGATAAGCCCAGAGGTATCAACTTTTCAGTTTGTGAGGGGATGAGAAGAACTTTGGAGGAACAGATGGAATCAGACTTGCAATTGGCAAAAAGACATTGCACCTTCTCATCCCAATCACAGACTCCTAGCTTTTTTGGCCTGCTTACATTTTGCTGGAGACTTGGCCTGAGAGAGGACAGGAGTTTAGTCTCATAAACTGCAGAGACTTGAGTCAGTGACCTCACCTCAGGGCAAATCTAGTGGCAATTTGATAATGTACTGGGACCTATATATATATAGATGGTATTTATTAAGCACTTACTATGTGCCAAGCACTGTACTAACAATGGGGTAGATACAAGCTGATCAGGTTGGATCCAATCCCTTTCCCATATGGGGCTCACATTCTTAATCCCCATTTTACAGATGAGGTAACTGAGGCCCAGAGATGTTAAGTGACTTGCCTAAGGTCACACAGCAGACAAGCGACAGAGCAGGGATTAGAACCCAAGTGCTTCTGACTCCCAGGCCCGTGCTTCATTAGGGCATGCTGCTACTATATCAATTCATAACATACTAGGACATAATGTTCTGACAAGGCCAGTTTTTTCAAGAAGTGTCCAGAAGCCAAGTGATTGCTCAGACTTTCATTCAATCTCAGGGAGTATATATATTACATATATATAATATGTGTATAGTAATATACATGTAAAGTAATATATAGTATATATAGAGAAGCAGCGTGGCTCAGTGGAAAGAGTACGGGCTTTGGAGTCAGAGGTCAGGGGTTCGAATCCTGGCTCAGCCACTTGTCAGCTATGTGACTTTGGGGAAGTCACTTAACTTCTCGGTGCCCCAGTTACCACATCTGTAAAATGGGGATTAAGACTGTGAGTCCCACGTGGAACAACCTGATTCTCCTGTGTCTACCCCAGCGCTTAGAACAGTGCCCGGCACATAGTAAGCGCTCAGCAAATACCAACATTATTATTATTATATTATATATATATATATATATATATACTCCCTGAGACTGACTCTCCATAATTGCCCTTGTTCCTTGCAGATTTGACCATTGGGTAGTAATTTGGTTCAGACAATACTTAGACTGTGAGCGCCATTAGTGACAGGGACTGTGTCTGAACTGATTATCTTATAACTTCTCCAATACTTACTGTAAATTTTGGCACACAGAAAGTGCTTAATCAAAAGGAATCAATCAACCAAAAAAAAATTAGCTTGTTGATAGCAGTTATTTGGCATAGAAAAATCCATTTCTCGTCAAAAACATATTGGTTACTAAATTAAAAATCAGAACTCTATAAAGCTAAATATTAACTTTTAAAGGATTCAACACACAAGCCTAACTGGGTCACATACCAGCTACATCTGTCTTCAGTGATTTATTCCCCTGATCTTAAGATTTCCTTGGTTAACGTACAGGAAAATGCAGTACTCAATGACTACTGAAGGGCAGCAAGTTGGGGAAAGATAACTTTACAGTAGAAATTGGCATTTTGACATAATTCCACCAGGGGAAAACCTACATCTAGAAATTCCAGAGATTCATGTTTCACGAGACTTCGAAAGTACTACCATAAATCGCCATTTTCCTGAGGAAAATGGACAAAGAAGACTATGGATACTACTGGGATACTTGACTGCTCTGTATTACAGGCGTGAGTCTAGCCATAGTCCATCTGAAACACTGTGTACTATCCACAAGGTCTCTTCCATTAAATTTCACATTTTCGTGCCATCGTTATGCTCTTCTCTCTCCACCGGGCATAATTTCTACTTTTTGAAGATGGGGATTTGGGATAAAGCTGTGCCCCACAAGAAGCTTGAACCACCCACCACATCCCAGAACCTAGACTTGAATATGTGCCTTCTACACATTTTTTCTCTAGGCTTCTCCTGTAGGGAAATCTCTGTACTCAATAGCCCACCTTTCTCCAATTAAAATTCAGATTTCAGCTCTTCTGCCGAAGATCCCATTACCTAGGCCACAAGACAGAAGAACAGAAATGAGACAGAAAAACACAATGATGTGATTGAGAATGGGAGGTTGACTAGTGGTCAAGAAAGCCATTGACAATGGAAAGAAACAAAGGATTTGCAGGAGGTAGAAATACTGAGTTACTAGCCCAAAGGATTAGGCTGTGCTATTTTGTTTGAGCAACTACTGAAGTATTTTTGCTCAAACTTCCAGAAACTGCAGATTATTTTAATGTAGTTTTTTTTGATGACATGTTAGAGGCTCAACTAAAAAGTAAAGCTTCATTCAATTCACTGTATATCAATCAGTCAATGGTATACTGTAAGATCATTTTGGGCACGGAATGTGACTAACAGCTCTGTTATATAGTTATATTGCAGTCTCCTAAGGGCTTAGTAGAGCACACTGCACAGTAAGTACTCAATAAGTATGATTGATTGATGAGCGTTTATTATGTTCAGAGCATTCACTATACTGTCTGGGAGAGCACAATGCAACAGCATTGGTAGAAGCAATGAGGAAATTTATAATCAATAAATTGTAAATATGAGTGAAATATTTTACAGTCATATCCTTTATGGCACCTTTCCTTTAGCTCTTTTTTCCAATAGGGCTATTGAATTTTAATGATGACATTTCTTAAAGGACTTTTTCACTTTGTGATAGCATTCTGATTTTGCCACAAATGAGGTCTGAGCAGCTAAGTGCATTCTTTGTTTGATATACACTTGGGCACAATCTGTGCCACCCTAGGTTAATCTACACAACTTCCATGTTTTGCAAATAAACACAAATGATTAACAGAGTACATCAAGACATCAAAACATACTGCCAAACCTCTGCTGCCAGTGCAGGAAAAAGCAACAAAAAAACAGAATAAGGGCTTAAATCTGGCAGTTAAATTTGATGTGTTGATGTGACTGGATTCAGGTAAGCTACAAACCAATCTGAACAATGCTTTTAGTCAGTGGGGAAGACAATTATGTATTTTTTATGCTCATCTGTTAGCATTAAACTGTTTTAAATAAATTTTTTGTCATTGAAGCACATTTGCAAAGCAATTTGATCGCATAGATTAATGCATAATGTCAACTATATTTATTGTCCTTTTGTTTCAGTTAATTTTGTAGAGCCTGCACATCCATTAATGCTCTTTGTTATTTCTAATGGCACACCATACCGTTTTTTAGCACTCTTTCACTTGATGCTCTCTTTCCATGGAACCAATCAAGAATGCTAACTGGGGTTTTTCAGGAAAACTATTGCAATACAATTATTAAATGAAATGAAAGTGATTATTTTCACTTATATCAAATTGCATCTTCAAAACATAGGAGAAAAATCTCTAGCTAAGAGCATAATGTACTTCAACACAATTAATGTTATTGAGCAATAACATAAATTAATTATGCTAATCATGAAGGTGAAAGTTTCTTGTATAGAACAAAGACCATAGACACTTTTTAAATTTCAGTATTACAATCATAAGGATTTTGATTACACAATTGGGGTAAGACAAATGAAAGACATTAAAAAAATGGTCAAGATGAGAAGGAGGTAGTTCATTTTAATAGCTGATATGGCAAAAAATGCACAGTTGGATGTTTATATGCTCTCTAAATGAAACCTAAAGCCATTTCACTTTGTTGGGTATAAATATCCAAGTAGTCCAATTTTACGGTTAGTACAAAAATAATGTAATTTTGGAAAATGGGTAGTTTCAGTATTGTGACAAATTGACAGAAATGAAATGTTCATTAGATATGCCAGGAGTTTAGAAATTGCAAACTAGTTACAGCTTTTGAATAAGTGACTGAGGTAAACTAATTTGAGTGAAATATACCCACTTTTTTTTTTTCCATCTTTCATTTTACCCTCTATTATGTGAGCACCTGGGAGAGTACAGTAGTGTTAGTGGATACAATCCCTGACATGGAGGAGCTTAAAATAGAGTTGAGTAGACACAACCCAGTGTGGCCCTGTGGAAAGAACACAGGCTTGGGGGTCAGAGGATCTAGATTCTAATCTCAGCTCCATCACTGGTCTGTTGTATGACCTTGGGCAAGTTACTTCACTTCTCTGTGCCTCAGTTACCTCATTTGAAAAATGGATATTAAGACTATGAGTCCCATGTGGGACTTAGGCTGTGTCCAACTGATTACCCTGTATCTACCCTAACTCTTAGTAAGTTGAGTGGCACATAATAAGCCCCTATTAAATACCATAATATATTCATATTTATATGTATTATATTTATATGTATTACCTAGAAGGAATTTGCATTAACTTTTACTTTTGAATGAGGCTTTGAAGTTAGTAAACAATAGAAAATCCTAATTACAAGGTCATGAATTAGATGCCTTTATTCTTTGTAGCTAAAGCACATTATGAAGTTATTCCCATAACCATCTGCTGACATAATGAATGGGTTGTGTTGCTCTGTGGCCTCAAAAGGATCTCTGGCAGGCTCACAGACCATATGTCAACCTTCTATGGCAGCAAGATTCAAAGCCAGTTAGATCTTGCAAATTCTTTCCCTGTCTTTCCAAGCAAATAGGAGTCTGAACAAAATATACTGGAGGAGGAGAGTCTGTTACCAGAGGATGGTTATTCATTCATTGTCATATTATTTGAGCACTTACTCTCTGCAGAGCACAGTAATTGCTTGGGAGAGTACAGTACAACAATAAATAGGCATGTTCCCTGCCCACAAGGATCTTACAGTCTAGCAGATGAGTTTAGAGGGGTTAGTATAAGTATAGCATAACTCAGTTAGTACACCCTCCTGATTGTATCCAAACTGCTCTCCCACAGCTCTTCCTAACCTCCTTCAATTTCTATTTTTGCTGCAGAAATTGCACAGGATGGAAGCCTTGAGACCTGGGAAACAGAGTGCTTGCAGTTATGAGAAGAAACAGAGTAGATGCTGAGTTACCTGCTGTACACACCTTCCCATGTTCAAACCCAGAGTGGTGTTGTGTCACTGGTGCAGGTAACTCAACAGACATATTTTCCCAACAAGCAGATCCAGTCTGGGGAAATCAATCAGGGCAGGAGGTGAGAGGGGGAAATTGCAAGTTAATGTTTTAATTGGAAGCAGTTAGTTAATCAATGATATCTGTTGAGAGCTGACTGTGTGCAGAACAGTAAGAGTTTGGGAGAGTACAATAGAGAGTTGGTAGGTACAATTCCTGCCCTGAGAAGTTTACAGCTTAATGGGAGCTTAAAATCTGGTGGGGCAATTTGAGCAACAAGGGTTAGCGGAAAACCTTTCATTTGCTGCAGGAGTCATAGATTAACAAACCACAAACGCAGTTTATATCCAGTCGAGGAGTCCTGTAGATGTTCAGTGATTCATTTTCCCCTGCTGTGAGATAACAACTTAGCAATAAGGTACTCACAGGCTCTTGTGATCATGTGTACATACTGACTTATGCAGTCTGCTAATTAAGCAGTTGTTTATTCCATCTTCCCGTGTTTCTTCCTTATTAAACAATTAAGAGTTTGTCTTCCTCATTATATTGCTATCCATTTGAGAGCAGGGATTGTGTCTTTTATCTCTATTAGTTCTTAGTGCATAGTATAGTGTTTGGCACATAATAGATGCTCAATAAAAAATGTTGCTTGAGCCACTGATTGTGGAACATCCAATCTGGATTTAATTTGCAGACCTTAGGTATGAGCTTTCTAGTAGTCTGCAGATGCTATGAAATCCCCTGGTGATCTTGCAGGTGCTAAAGTCAATAGCAAATATGATTTAGATCATTCTTATTACCTGCATTTTTGATGTGAGTTGAGTTTGAGCTTAAATTTTTTTTCATTATTTTTCTCATATTCATTCGAACTCTGCTATTAGATGGCCTTCACTTCATTCTTGTCCAAACCCCTAGGGCCACATTTTAATAGCCACTCATTTTATTTCTCAGGTTAATATAAGAAGATTAACAGAAATGCCTGTCTTTGATACATCATAAAACAGTAAATGTACTGTGACCAAGGTCTTACTGAACTACTTTCCCTCTAACAGATGGGTTTTCAAATATTTGCTTGCATTTATTATAGCATAGCAGGTTCGTTCAAATACAAAGACTCCCAGTGTTAATGTTCTGCTATTTCTTAATATTTGACAGACTTAAATCAATGAATCAATTCAGGCTAATATTGACTATGCTGATGAAAGCTGGGACCGTAAAAATGAGCAGACAGCCTCCACTTATTAAACTGGCATGCAAAAGATGCAATTTTATAACGGAATGTATATGATCTCTGATCTCACCTACACCCCTTCCAAGCACCACTATGATGTGCCTCTTTCCCACCCTCACAGGTAGCTTTCCAAATTGGTATTTTGCTTATTTTACACCGTATTAAACAAAACCTCAAAGGAACTTTCCTCAAGGTAACCCATGCTGTTAGTCATTATGTTGAGAGTGCATTGAGAGAATTGAAAAGCAGCACGGCCTAGTGGATAGAGCACCGGCCCGGGAGTCAGAAGAACCTGGTTTCTAATCCTGACTCTGCCATGTCTTCTGTGTGACCCTGGGCAAATCAGTTAATTTCTCTGAGCCTCAGCTACCTTATCTGTAAAATGGGGATTAAGTCTGCAAGCCCGGGATTGTTTCCATCCTGATTAGCTTGTATCTATCCCATTGTTTACTAAAGTGTCTGGAACATAGTAAGGGCTTAACAAATATATGTGTATGCATTTATATATATACACACACATAAAATGAGAAGATTCCTCTACTATTTCTCCTGTTCCTATTCTTTTTCTTCTTCTTTCTCCTCCTTTGCATGCTTACTTTTCTCCTCCCCATGCTCTTTCATTTTTCCCCTCTTCTTTCCCATCTACCCCTCTTCTTCCTCTATCTTTTTTCTCCTCTACTTCCTCCTTATCCTACCCCTCACCCTGCATTCTCTGCTGTACTCAACCAATACTTCATTTCTCCTCTTCCTCTAACACCTCCTCCTCCACAACTACTTCCTCTTCTTCCTCCCTCTTCTTCTCCTGCTCACCCTCTTCCTCCTTTCAGGGAGACAAGAGGATGATTTCAGGACATAGGGATCAGGATCTTGAGCTGATTGTGAGGAAATTTGTTTGGTTTACTGAAAATTGGAAAATCAATGGAGGCTTTTGAGGAGTGGAGAGGTTTGTTCCAAACAATACCTCAAGAAGATACTCTGTGAAACATTGTATACTGTGAATCAGAATGGCTGCAAGCAAGAAGGTCGGTGATGCACCTGATAGAAAATTCTAACCACTATATGACAAGAGCTAGGACTAAGGTGATATCTCTTTGAGTTTTATTCATATTAATATTAATATCTTTCCCCTCTAGTCTGTAGTCTCATTATGGGCAGGGAATGAATCTGCAAATTTTGTTATATTGTACTCTCCCAAGCACTTAATACAGTGCTCAATAAATATAATTGATCAAAAGGGATGGGTAGATATGAGATATATGGGTAGATATGAGATATACTGATAAAAAGAATTATCATGAATTGACAGTAGATTGAAGCTAAAAGATAGAGAGGAGTCAAGAGTGATCCAAATGTTGTGGGCTTCTGTGACAGGGAGGATGGTACAGTTAAGGAAATGAGAGAGTTAGGAGGAGTGGGTTTGAGGAGGAAATGTGAGTAGGTCCATTCTAGATGTGCTGAGTTCCAGGTTCTAGCAGATAATCTAGTGGAGTTTGGGACAGCTGACTGAAAATAATAATGATAGTGATAATAATAATGGTGCTTGTTAAGCACTTATGTGCCAAGCACTGGGAAAGATACAAGTTAATCAGGTTGGACACAGTCTCTGTCCTGCATGGGGCTCACAAGTCTCAATCTGCATTTTATAGATTAGATAACTGAGGCCCAGAGAAGTTAAATGATTTGTCAAAGGTCACACAGCAGACAAGTGGTAGAGTGGGAATTAGAACCCAGGTCCTTCCAGGGCTTAGAACCGTTCCCAGTGCTTAGAACAGTGCTTGGCACATAGTAAGTACTTAAGTACCATTATTATTATTATTATTATTTTGACTCTGAGGCCTGTGCTCTATCCGCTAAGTCACACTGTTTCTCCGTGTCATGGAGACAAAAGGAGATGCAGGATTAGTATTTCTGGCTGTCTCCTCACCTCTAGATTGTAAACTTGTTGTGGGCAGGGAATATCACTGTTTTTTGTTGTATTGTACTTTCCCAAGTGCTTAGTACAGTGCTGTGCACACAGTAAACTCTCAATAAATATGATTGAATGAATGAATAGATGAATGAAAGACATAAGCTTGAGAGGTGAATTTGGGAGATGTACCAATAGAGTGATAATAGCATCCAAACCATCAAGAAGGCAAAAAGTTAAATTCCTGGAAATTAAGGAATCTGTCTAGAGGAGGATAGCAATGTCAATGCTTTTGGAATAAGCAACCCAAAAGGGGGTGGTATTTATGGATAAGGGGGACTTGTCAGAGACAGTGTCCACCAAGAAGTTATCCAGACAATGGCTAGCAAAAATACAACATGAAGACTGGTTTGATGAGAGATTAAAGAAAGACTTACAACAAAGCTGGAAAGAATTAACCACATCTCGCAGTTCCTTATTTTCACACCAGAGCAGAGGTTTACAAAACCTTGCAATGCGACATACAGATCAAGATGAGGAACACATATGAACCGGTAATGGGATGCCACCCCACTAAACTAAGGACCTTAATTCTGTTTTGAAATTCTATAGCCTCGTAGTTTGTATGAGGCCATAGAACTTCAAAACAGAATTAAAACTACAAACTACTACCACAGTACACAGAAGAGCAAATGAAATGACTTATCACAGTCAAGGACAGAATCTTATAGCTTTGGTTAGGACACAAGAAGTAGCTCCTTAACATATCACCGACCAACAAGAAGTAGAGGCTCCAAAGTATTACATTAATGGTTAGAACCACACTGTAGCATCATCTTAGAAGCAGTTAATAAAGATACGCATACATTTACACACATGCATACCTAGTTACTTGCAAACACTTATCAATCAATCAATGATCATTATTAATCACTTACTGTATGCAGGAAACTCTACCAAATTCTTGGGAGAGTACAATTGTTTCATCACTTTTTATGTCTGTCTCCAATCCCTTCTTTCCACTTAAACTTTTAGATTTTGAGCCCTACAAGGGACAGGGGCCATGTTTAATTATTTTCTCCCAGGCGTTAGTGCAGTGTTTTACTATTACTAGTATAATGCAATAGAGATGGTACCTGTGATCCCTGATCTCAAAAATTTACAGGACAATCTGGATATTTCCTTTATCCATCCACTGGGGACAATTAGAGACATGGATTGTGAATTTTAATGACTAATCAAATATAAATTCCTTAGTGTTGAATTCAAAATGCATCTTAAAAACATAACTAAATCAATTCAGACTGAGCCTGTTAAAGTGATACTATATTTGTTTCCTCAAGAGACTCACTGATTTTTAATTTATGCAAAACAACTTGACATTTTCAGTAGCTCCTAATCTAGGTGTGTAATACTTTTTAATTTGTATTCTGTACACATTCTTTAAGTAGTTAATGTCAAAAGTCTTTTTAGAACATATACAACCTTAATTAAGTAAATCAATTATTTTGTCTAGTGAGTCCATTCATAATGAATACAAATATTCCATAGAGTCCAATTTGTCAAGAAAAAGGAAATTTGGACTTTGACAAAAGAAATGCAATACCTATAGCTCCCAATTTAATTATTTCAGCATTGTTTTGAACAAAGGTAAGTAAATTAAACATCAAAGAAATGAGTTGGAAAGCAAAGATCAAGGGTAGAAAATGATCATTGGCAATAGGTGAAAGGGAAATAGAGGCAAGAGAAAGAAAAAGAGATCAATAAAGAAAGAGTGAGATCATCTTCATCTTTTTTTTAATGGTATTTGTTAAGCACTTACTAGGGACCCAGAACTGTACTAATTGCTGGGGTAGATATAAGTTAATCAAGTTGAACGTAGTCCATATCCCACATGGAGCTCACAGTGTTAATCCCCATTTTATAGATGAGGCAACTGAGGCATAGAGAAGTTAATTGACTTATCTAAGGTAAAACAGCAGACAAGTGGCAGAGCCTGGATTAGAACCCATGTCCTTCCAACTCCCAGGACAGTGTTCTATCCACTAGGCATGATGCTTCCTTTATAATTCTCCCTTAGTTTGCCACCAAAAAATAGTTGTTCACCATCTCCTGTTCCAGTCTCTACTTCTTCCATCTTCTCACCAGCAGTGTAGCTCATGACTTTAGCATTTGGATCAAGAAAGCAAAATGTACTTCAGATCTCTAACAAAAAGTGAGTTTGATGTCTACAGTAAACCACCATTAGCCACTCCTTGGTGGAGGTGGGGTGCAAGGGAGGGGTGTCGGGAGGATAGGAGGAGAATCACTGCTGCTGCATCAGCTGCACTTACCTCCCTTGAGGCACTTTTCGTGGACATGGCTTGGGGCATGATTGGACCCTAATTAATGCTCAAGGTCAAGGTCAGCCTAGGAAAGAGGCAGAGTCAAGAAGAGGAACCATTGGAAAACTGTTTCCTGTTGTTCACTGTATGTTCTGCCCCTTCAAAGTGCCTTGTTGCTCATCCCCTTTCACTGAACTGCTTGTGCTGGCCCTGTCCTCTTGGTTATGTAGTGTAAGGTTTCTTTACCTTCAAAGTACATCATTTTAAGTACATCCTCAGCATTTTACCCAAGGTGGTGGTTTTACTGCTCCCACAATCTTGTAATTGTCTTTGTTCTCACAACAGAGAACACTTACTGTTTGCCAAGAACTGTTCTAAGTGCTGGGATAAGTACAAGGTAAACAGGTTGGACTCAATCCCTGTCCCAAATGGGGTTCACAATTTAATTATAACAAATTATGATTTTCCTCCTACTGAAGGTTGGAAGGCAAGCGTGACTTAGAAATTTAATGATACTGAAGAGAGAAGACAGATATCAACTTTTGTGATACAGACAACATAGTTTCACAATTGTTCACTTTTCATTTTATGGAGTATCCTTGTAGAACATATAATGTCATTTCTAAAATCTCAGGATGGATATAGAGGTGAAACATAAAAGCAAGGTCCCAGGTTGTACATTAGTAAATCAATATAGCTTTGTGTATCAAAGGGAATTTAAAGAATGTGTCTACTTGTTGAGGGCAAGTTGGTAAAATGTAACGAAAAGATGGAATTGGAAATGTTCACATCAACAGGGTTGGAAAGGTCAAGAGGAAAACATGAAAAGTAAATATCAGGGTATATTTGTAGGATTTGAAGACTTTGTAGCAGCTGTACCAATTCAGAGGGACCAGCTTTTGAGTGGTTACCAAGTTCATGTTCATGTTAATGTTCCAATACATGACTACTTGTAAATAAAAGATGACCTACAGTAGGTAATTCGTGGAAAACCTGAGCTGGATTGAAATTACCACAAGTATGGAATTTCTCATACATTTCTCTTGTAGATTATGTGGATCGAATAAATGACACTGTTTTTCTCAAGGTTTCATTATATGGTATCTATTTATGGTCACAACCTTGTTGTTCTCCCATCATATTTCTTGAACTCCCTTGTCTAGTAGATTCATGTTTTGCTTACAAAACTAAGTATAAAATGGAATTTACAATTTCAACCTACTCCTCCAAAAGTGTCTCTGTAAAAGTCAGTTGTGTTCATAGTAGAAGGAAAGCACAAGAACAGAGCTCTGATAGAAAATGTAAACTGGATGACCAGTCCAGTTGTCCCTCTGCAGCACCTGAGTTCACAGATGTGGGAGGGAAAAGGAAACACAGCTCAGGGTGGTAGGTTTGGGGCACACAGGAGCACCACAATGTCCTGTGTTCCCAGAGTGAGCACTGTGTGGTTTAGAGTGCCGGAATGGCGAGGCAATAGATTAAGTAACTGAGGGGACATGAGGTGGAGGCTGGATAAACTGTACTGTGCTGGGGTCATACCACACAATGCCACCCTCTGCTCCTATCAGCATTACCTCCTGCCTACCTCTCCCAGCAACTTATAGGGGAACTTATAGGAAGAGTTCAGTGACAGAAAAGGTTGGCATTAGGTGTGCAGGGCTGTTTTTAGTGATGCTTCTCCAGCCTCTACAACCCTCAGCTTTTGCCCAAGTTTTTGATTAATGGACCTCCCCGAGCTTAGTTTCCAGGGCATAGAAGTTACCAGAAGTGGCCCACTTAGCCTTCTGTAGCTCTTTAATTCCTTCTTTTTGCTCTCTATCCCTCCTGTTTTCTCCTACTGCCACTGTAGTAAATAGGGAATGAGGAGGAGTGGGTGTTGCAGAGCTAAGGTAATCAAACAGGTTGGAGGAGAAGTTGGGAAATCTTAGGCCTAACTAGGAAGGATAGAACCAACCTCATAGCCCTTGCATAATCCAAACTGTTGGCCTGCTTCCACTGCGCTATGGGAAACAAACTTCTGTGGGCTGGAAGAAGTCAGGGCAGACTGTAAGCTTCTTATGGGCAGGGAACATGTCTACTAACTCTATTAAGTTGTACTCCCATCTATCTATCAAAGTTCACATTTAAACTATTCCAGACAGGTGATTTTTTTTAAAGACCTTCAGAGAAAAAGATTTCACATCTTTCAGGATCCTGTTCCAGTGCTTACCTACTGTTCTTAGGAAATTCCTCTTATATCTGTATACTACTTCAGTGCTAAATGTTTAATACAGTGCTCTGCACACATTAAGGTTTCAATGAATAGCATTGATTTTATCTAACTGAAAACATTGATTTTATTTAACTGAAAACCCTCATGCTACTGTCTGTTTCCTATTTGTCTATCCTTAATAATCAATAAGTCCATTAATCAGTGATGGGTTTTGAGTCCTTATTTGGTGAAGAACATTATACTGATGTTTAGGAAGAAATGAACATGACAATCCACATGACCTATATAGTGTCCTTCATTCCCTTGAAGACTATTATAAAGTTATCATTCCAGAAAAATAATTCCAAATTTAAAAAACTTTCCTGATAGATTTAATTTTCTGAATCTCTTTTCATCTTTGAGACTATTCTATACTTTCTCTTTCTTAGTCTGTATCACTCAAAATTGGACTCAGTTCCAAAATAAGAATCACGCCTGTGCTAATGATGTCTTCCCAGTTTATTTCTGTTTGCTAGTTTGTGTCTTGATCTACAGCTCTTTTAAGAATCTCTCAAGGAAAAAAAAAATCTATCCTGATTGTCTCACACAGACTGGTTTGCCTGCTGCAATGTCCTCCCAAGAGTTTCCTTGCATTACCACATTATTTGAAAATGTGTTTCACTATGTCTATAAAATGTTTGTTTTTCCCTACCTGATTTTATTCACCTAATTCTAGTGATCAGAGTATCATTCAATCAATCAATATACTGAGCACCTAATGTGGACAGAGAACTGTCCATACCCCAGGTTATAATCCCCCTGCAATATAAAGTGAAGCAACCTAGTTTGTTTGATGACATATCAATCAATCAGTACCATTAATTGTATGCTTACATATACATCCACCTATGCCTTTGACCCTACCCCTTCACACCCTTTCCCCTTCCCTTCTTCCCTCTGTGACCATCATTTTCAACTGTTCACTGTCCAATGGCTCCTTTCCCACAGCTTTCAGACATGACCATGTCTCCCTTTGTGATATTCCTGGGAGTTCTCAGCTCTAAATCCCCTGGAGATATTTTAGGAGCACCCAGATCCCAGGTAGTCTCTGCTGAGCCCTAAAGCCCTCCAGTGAATCAATTCTTAAAAAGCAGGTTTGGGGATCTTTTCTGTTCAGTGTACCTCATATCCCTGCCCCCCTATCTCTCCCACCATCCTTTCAATGATGCCTGTGTTAAGGGTTCATTGAGGACTGGTCTACCATTCCCCTACTTGAATTGACTACAGGAAGCTCATGGAGAAAGCACTCACTCCTACTTCTTCCCAGGTTCATGTGCCTCCCCGACACCCAAAGATTGTCATCCCATCCTACAGAAGGCAGACAATAAGATTTGAGATCTTAAGAATCCTCAGTGGTTGTTTAATTCAGGAACATTGACCATTTCAGTTCAAACTGGCTTTCCCTAGACCTAATACTTCCCAGCCCCCAACGACCCTCTGTATTTTCCCATAGGTGTATAGAGGTTAATATTCTTCTGGTCCTTTCTCTTGTTCTGTTGGGGAGGTCCAGTTTCCAGTCTCACCCTCTGTGAGTCATTAGAAAGCAAGGCCTTCCAGTGTCCTTTCTCCCTGTTGAGGACAGGAGTCTAGCTCCTCCTTAATTCTAGCCTCTGGTCCTGGAACCACGAAGGTATCAACCCTCACCTGGGCTCCTCTCAGATCCCTCTGTGCCCTTCATTCATCCAGGATTAAGCAATAAATAGATCAGTAATGCAGTATGTAGTATGAAAAGGAACTTCATATTACTTTCTGTAGGGAAAGCTTCCTGGAGGAAGAGGGATTTCAGGAGGACTTTGAAGATGGAGAGAGCTTTGGTCTGGCAGATTTGAAGTAGGAGGGAGGTTCAGGCAGAACAATAGGCAATAGCAAGGGGTCAGAGGCACAAAATTGGGACTGAAGAATCATTAGAAGGTGATTTTAGGAGGAGTGATGAAAGCAATCTCCCCACCAATAGAACTTGATTGCTTCTCCCTGATTTAATTAAGCACTTAGCAAGTAGTAATATTATTTTCACTGCGTTTGTTAAGCGCTTACTGTTCTAAGTGCTGGGGTAGAAGCAAGATAATCAGATGGACACAGTCCCTGTGATCCCAGAAGGCTCAGGGTCTAAGTAGGAGGGAGTTTGTCTCCACCTCGATGTCGGCCCGCCACCTAAAACTCAACATGAGCAAGACTGAGCTCCTCATCTTCCCTCCCAAGCCCAGTCCTCTCCCAGACTTCCCTATCACTGTGGATGGCACGACCATCCTTCCTGTCTCTCTGGCCCGCAATCTCGGTGTCATCCTTGACTCGTCTCTCTCGTTCACCCCACACATCCCATTCACCCCACACATCCTATCCGTTACCAAGACCTGCCGGTTTCACTTTTACAATATCGCCAAGATCCACCCTTTCCTCTCCACCCAAATGGCTACCTTACTGTTACGGGCTCTCGTTATATCCCAGCTAGACTACTGTGTCAGCCTTCTCTCTGATCTCCCTTCCTCCTCTCTTGCCCCGCTCCAGTCTATTCTTCACTCCGCTGCCCGGCTCATCTTCCTGTAGAAATAATCTGGGCATGTCACTCCCCTTCTTAAACACCTCCAGTGGTTGCCTATCAATCAAGGCTCTACATCACCTTGCCCCTTCCTACCTCTCCTCCTTTCTCTCTTTCTACTGCCCACCCCGCATGTTCCGCCCCTCTGCCGCCCACTTCCTCACCGTCCCTCAGTCTCACGTATCCCGCCGTCGACCCCTGGGCCACATCCTCCCGCGGTCCTGGAATGCCCTCCCTCCTCACCTCCGCCAAACTAATTCTCTTCCCCTCTTTAAAACCCTACTTAAAACTCGCCTCCTCCAAGAGGCCTTCCCAGACTGAGTTCCCCTTCTCCCTCTACTCCCTCTACCGCCCCCCTTCACCTCTCCGCAGCTTAACCCTCTTTTCCCCCCATTTCCCTCTGCTCCTCCCCCTCTCCCTTCCCATCCCCTCAGCACTGTACTCGTCTGCTCAACTGTATATATTTTCATTACCCTATTTATTTTGTTAATGAAATGTACATCGCCTTGATTCTATTTAGTTGCCATTGTTTTTACGAGATGTTCTTCCCCTTGACTATTTATTGTCATTGTTCTTGTCTGTCTTTCTCCCCCGATTAGACTGTAAGCCAGTCAAACGGCAGGGACTGTCTCTATCTGTTGCCGACTTGTTCATTCCAAGCGTTTAGTACAGTAAGCGCTCAATAAATACTAATGAATGAATACAATTTAATCCCCATATGACAGGTGAGAGAATTGAGGCACAGAGAAGTTGTGATTTGTTCAAGGTCACTCAGCAGGCAAGTGGCAGAGTTGAGATTAGAACCCAGGTACTCTATCAGACCTGTGCTCTTTCTACTAAGTTGTGCTTCTTCTCCCTCCTAGTAATTTATTTTAGTGTCTGTTTTCCCCAACTAGATTGTAAATTCTTTGAGGTCAGAGATTGTCTCCTAGGTATTGAACTAACCCAAATGGTTGGTACAGTGCTCTGGATAAAGTGCTCAATAAATACTATTACATGATTGAATAGAATTAATTCATTCAGTTGTATTTATTGAGTGCTTACTGTATGCAATTCACTGTACTATGCACTTGGGAGAGTACAATATAACAATAAACAGACACATTCCCTGTCCACAACAAGCTTACAGTCTAGAATGCCCATGTAAATCTCTGTCCAGTAAACCATTGCTTTGGATATGCTGGTGTGCCAGTTTATTCTTTGGGAAAATAAGCTGGGGTCCTGGGGCAGGTTGTGGTTTTGGGAGTTCCTTTTCAGTAACCCACATAGGGTTATGTTGTTGACAGAGGGTAGTTGTTGGCAACAGGGACATGTTGCATCTGTGGACACTATTAGCAATCACCAAGAGAAAGTTTCTGAAAAATAATTCCAAAAATAATTTCCAGCCACTGATTCCTATGCTAACCAAGCTAGGACTTGACACCCTCTTCTGGTCACCAGTGAAATATCACCAAATCACATAACTCTATTTGAAATAATGAAATAATAGTATATGTTAATCACTTACTAAATGCCAAGCACTGTTCTAAGTACTGGAGGAAATACAGTATAAGAAGGTTGGACACAGTCCCTCTCCCAGATGGAGCTCGCAATCTGAGTAGGGAGAATATGCAGTGAATCCCCATTTAACATATGGGGAAACTGAGGCACAGAGCAGTTAAGTTACTTGTCAGGCCTGTGCTTGCTCCACTAGGTCACAATGTGAGCAGAGGTAGAATATTTGAAATAAGATTTTCAATTCCATGTGGTCATTTTCCATGACTCTGTAATTTGCCACCTGTCACTTCCCCATCATAAGCAGTTTGAGTTTGTCAAATTACAGTACTGCTGCAAAGAGTTTGTCCAGTCATTACAGAACTGTTTTGATTTGTTTAGTTTTTTCTGTCCTTTGGAACCCATCCCTGCTGGGGCTCATGAATCTCATGAGAGAGAGTGACTGTGACCCCAGTGATTATCTTGTACCTTTGCCAAAGTTTAGTACAGTTCTTGTATGCACTTGTGTAAATGAACACTTTTGGCTGAGTGAGTTTAATAAACGTTATTATTATGGTGTGGTTCTTTTGAGCTTGGTGAAGGGATATGACACTTGTTCTGACATCTTTTGGGAGGGACTAAAATTCAATTGAATTTCAACTCATCTGGTTAATTTAATACTGAATTCAATGCAGTTCATTTCCACTTACAATAATGCCCCTTTAGAAAGGAAATCTTGCTTTCTAAAATAATAGTGAGGCAGCTGTTGTAAAATAATGTTCATATGAGGAACCTTTTAGGAAACTCTCCACAAAGGACAGGAAGAGTATAAATCAATTACTTGTGAATTGTTGCTAGAATAAATGCTAAACACAGCTGTGAAAACAAATTTACTACCCAATTCCTACTGTACATTCATGGGTACTAATATTTCAGGTTGCAGATCCATCACTTGATTTGTGAATATTAATTATGGCAAAGTTAATGGATGAGTTCCTTAATAGAAAATGGCTCAATTTGGCAACACATGGTTGTCTGGCTTGAAGTTTTAAGGAAAATGGCAATATTTGCCTCTCTGCTGCATCTGCAGCATTATAGCTACTATAACCCAAAGCTAAACTAAACTTCAGAAAAAATGTGGCATCATTTGTTGTCTCTCCCAAGAAGCATCCTTCTAAATCTGATATAGTATGGAGATTGATTTACCCCTTATCTTTTATGTGTGTAGCCTTTTTAAGTCTGGATAGCTGTCATCACAATGATTAGGATTGAGCATTAGCTCTGGTCACAGAACATTGGGTAGATTAGGGACTGAAATTGGAATTTCTGACAGCTCTGACTTGAATATGACCACATTGTTCATTCCTTCCTTCCCACTCTTATCATATTTCTTTTTTGATGTTAGAAGGTAAATAAAAAATTGTAATTCCTAGATAGACGGCACACAATAAGCTTGTGTTGTCATATGGTAATTCATCTCCCTGCTCAGATGAAATTCTGTACAGATGTTACTAATGATGACCGTGTTTCATGTTATTTTCCTAAGCAGAAATGCTGTATTATGCTGATACGTATAACTGAATAAATGAATTTTGTCAGTTGATGATGGGGTTGAAATTAAAAAAAAACACCCAAAACTACATAATACAATCAGGTTTTGGGCCTATTCATTTACCTGAGATTGCACCCTCCCAAGATTACCAATAATCTCATTATAGCCAGGTCCAGTGGAATCTATCATTTTCTAATCCTCTTGGACACCTCTCTGTTCTTTGACACGCCTCTTTGTTTGACACACTATCACTCAAACTTTGGTTCTGTCAGCAAGTTGTCCACCTCACTTTCCTTCTCTTAGTATGACTGTCCTCCTCAGGTTCATTCACTCATTTTCTAATTGTGGGTACCCAGCAAGGTTCTGTTCCAGGTACCCCTACTCTACTTTCTTTTCTTACTCTCTTGGGGATCTCACCATTTACATAGCTTAGACTACTAACTCTAGAAGGATGATTCCCATATTCACCTTTTCAGCCCTGATCTATCATTGAATCTTCCATTCAATCTACTATAGAATCCTACTGATTCTTTCTCTCTTTTTTTCATGCAATTTATTATGCACTTACTATGTTCCAGGAATTGTACTAAGCACTGAGGTAAATAGAAGCTAATCAGGTTTGACACATTCCATGTCCCACATAGGGCTCACAGTCTTAATCCCCATTTTACAGATGAGGTAAATTAGGCACAGATAAATTGTGATGTTTTCAAGGTCACAAAGAGGACAGGTGGTGGAGCCGGGTTGAGAATCCAGGTCCTTCCAACTCACAGGCCTGTGTTCTATCCACTAGTTAATGCTGCTTCACAGTAGTTTCCTGATCTGCCCTTTCCTCTACCCAAATAGCTATTATGCCAGTCAAAGTTCTTGACATTTCATGGGAGGACAACCTCATTGGTCTCTGTGCCTCCAGCCACTAGCAGTGGCCACTGCTGCTATTTCTTTACCTTCCTAACTGGAAAAGAAGGGACTGAGGGGAATCTGTACAGTCACAAAGGAGAAATGAAAACAAAGGGGGTAGCTGCCACAATGTACAGTACAATGCAATATACAGTACAATAGGCAGTCTCAATAATCCAGAACATATCCATCTTGGATCATTGAATATTTATTATAATTTACTGGTCATATTACTTTGATAAGATTTCTCTTGAAAGAAAAAAAACCTTTCATGTCTTCTAGTTTGTAGTGTTCACCAAGGATAGCACTATAGTGATTTGGGAACTTATCATTATATATTGAGAAGCAGCGTGGCTCAGTGGAAAGAGCATGGGCTTTGGAGTCAGAAGTCATGAGTTTGAATCCCAGCTCTGCCACTTGTCAGCTGTGTGACTGTGGGCAAGTCACTTCACTTCTCTGTGCCTCAGTTACCTCATCTGTAAAATGGGGATTAAGACTGTGAGCCCCACGTGGGACATCCTGATTCCCCTGTGTCTACCCCAGCGCTTAGAACAGTGCTCGGCACATAGTAAGCGCTTAACAAATGCCAACATTATTATTATTATTATTGAGAAATGATTGGTAAAATCCTTGACAGTGAACAATTAGACTGTAATTCAAGGTAAGCAAATATATGAATTACAAATGGAAGTTCAATGCAGAAGAAATGTGCCACGTTCACAAACTTTCTTATAGGCACCAATCATTTTAACAAGCCTCAGGTTTGCAACTTGTAAAATGCAACTACCCCAGAAAGTACCCTTTAGGATTACATACCATCAGAGCCTAGGAGAAATGATAAAATATTTGCAAATAGACCACTGGATATGTAGATTGGATCTAGCAGTTTCAATACATTTGTTGACAAAGGGTATTTTGCCTATGTCAGTACAGCAGTGTTCTGTTGCAGTTCGATCTCTCATTTCACTGTTTGCTCATGTGCAAAGTCCAGAAAAGATTTAAACTAGAAAATTAACATCTGCTGAAAATTCATATTTGTTCTTGACACTGCTAGTTTTTAGAACAGAAAAAAATTCATCTCTGAATCATAAAATATTCTTGGATAAGAAATGTAATTCAATCAGCATAATTATAAGAGTATTTAAGTGAGTATCACATGGTGATGATATACACAAGAGGATGGAAACATGACTCACTCTGTTTTAGTAACACATGGAGAAAGCACTGAATCCATTTCATGCATCTGACTCCTTCAAAATATGATTGGCAGTTAAATTTCTTTACAATTTGTCAAATCAAATATGTACCAAAAAAAACAAGATTAGGCTGCGTTTCCAGGAGAAAAGGATGCATCCACAATGTGATAGGTAGTTGAAGGGTTGAGAGGATTAAGATAGAGAGTTGGTAAAAATGAAGTCACTGGTGACCTTGGAGAGAGCAGTGTCAGTGTAATGAAGGAGCTTGTTGCAGGAGAGGAAGTGGAGGCAGCAGATACTTAGGGCCCATCGAGGAGTTTGGACAGGAATGAGAGGAGAGTGATGGAAAAATAGCTGGATGTGAAATGACATCCAGACAAGATTTGTTTTTTATAGGGGAGATGTGAACATGCTTGAAGGTACTGAAGTACAGTCATTCACTTGTCAGTGCTCATTATTTTATTGTCTTCCTCCCCTCTTGGTTTGTTAAGTCCTGGAGGTGAGGGAGCAAGTCTACTAAATGCATTTCACAACCCCAAAAGTTTTCAGCCAGGAGGCACTAAATAAATACTTTTCATTGCTGTCTCATAAGCCTGTAACCTTGGCATTGTCCTTGACTTTTCTCTCTCTCTCATTCCACCCACATATTCACTCCATCACCAAATCCCATCAATCTTACCTACACAATCTTGCTAAAATCTGTCCTTTCTTCTCCACCCAGATGTTATCATGATTATCTAAGCACATATCCTATCCCACCTTAACTACTGCATCTGCAGTCTCACTGACCTCCTGGTCTAATGTCTTTCCCCTCTCCAATCCATACTTCATTCTGCTGCACAGATCGTTTATAAACCAAAAATGTTCAGTCCATACCTCCCTACTCCTCAAGAACCTCCAGTGGCTGCCCATTCAAGTCCACAAAAAACAAAAACTCCTTACCATTGGCTTTAAAGTATTTATCAGCTTGACTCAACCTCCTTCACTTCCTTAATCTCTGACTACAGCCCAGCCCATAAATGCTGCTCCACTAGCACCAGTTTGTTCATTATGCTTCAATCTCATCTATCTCACTGTTGACTCCTTTTCCACACCTTCCTCCTAGCCTGGAACTCCCTCTTCTTTCACATAGGCCAGACCATCACTCTCTCCACCTCCAAAGAATTATTAAGGTCACATCTCCTCCAAGAGGCCTTCCCCAATTGAGCCCTCTTTTCCAGGCTTGCTCTCCCTTCTGCATCATCTATACACTTGCATCTGTGACCTTTGGAAATTTGATTTTCATCCTATCCCCAACCCCACAACACTTGTGGATTAGACATAGGAGAATTAATAGTAAACTGAGAAGCAGCATGGCTAAATGAAAAGAGGTCAGGCCTGGTAGTCAGAAGGCCTGGGTACTAATTCCAGCTCTTCCACTCACCTGATTTGTGACCTTGGACAAGTAATTTAAAAATAAAATAAATTATGTCATTTGTTAAGCACTTTACTGTGTGCTAAGCACTGTTCTAAATGCTGGAGTAGATACCTGTTAGGCTGGACACAGTCCCTGTCCCACACTGGGCTCACGCTCTTAATCCCCATTTTATAGATGAGGGAATTGAGGCACAGAAAAATGAAATGATGTGACTAAAATCACACAGCAGACATGTGTCGGAGTCAGGATTAGAACCCATGACCACCTGAATCCCAGACCCATGCTCTATCCACTAAGCCTTGCTGCCTCAAGTTCCTCATCAGTAAAACCGGGATTAAATACCTGTTCTCCCTCTCTGCTAGAACTGGATCCTGAGATTGGGTCTGATCCTTCTGGTAGCTACCTTTCATGTAGACCAGGCTCCCCATCTACCTGGGACAGGAAAACTACCAGAGATATCAATATCCTGCTTGGTATTAAGGGAATCTGGACTAAATGGGAAGGGTTTATGGAGGATAGTGGGAATGAGGGCTAGTTTTTCAAGAAGGAACAGGAAGTCTATACTCTCATCCAACACTTTGAGGGGGGAGCAGGCAGTGGGGAAGGAATCCCAAAACAAATTGAGATAGTTGTAAATGTTGGATTTTATTGACTAAGCAAAAATAATAACCAATATTATATTTGGCAATATTATTTTCAATAAACCAGAACAAGTATTTTTTTTCCATAAAGATATCTCCTAGAAGGTTGCAATAATATTCCATTACCATTTCCAGATTCCTTGTTGCCTCCTTCAGCATGGCAGGATAGATTAGTCTGAACAAGACTGGATCTAAAGCATACTATTTTATTCCATTGGTGATAGGGTAAAGGTCAGGAAAGGCCTCTTCAAGCCTCACAGCAGTCATTTTATCATGGGTTAATCTTAGAATTTTGATGAAACTTTTAGGGCAGCCAAACTTTTTTAGTAGCTGCTACAACACAGGAGTGCTGATGGTGTAAAATGTTTTTAGTAGGTTTAAACGTGAAGAGGTCCTGATGCAGTCTCTAACACTTCTCAAATCTTCTGTGTCCTGCCGAGTTCTGAAACTTCATTGTGTTTTGGAGCGTGCAAGGTTAAAAACCTTCAATATCTGATTCAGTGTGGCTCTAGTTAAAATCTTGCCAACAACTGAGGACAATGACATTTCATGGTAATTTGTTCTGAACTTCTACTGAACTATTTTTTTCTGAATGGTACTTGTTAAATATTTACTATGAGCCAAGTAAGTACAAGCACTGTGGTAATTACAAGATTATCATGTTGGACAGATTCCCTGTCCCACATGGGGTTCACAGGATAAGTAGGAGGCAGTAGGTTTTAATCCCCAATTTACAGGTAAGGTAACTGAGGTATAGGGAAGTTAAGTGACTTGCCGAAGGTCAAAGAGAAGATAAGTGGTAGAGCCTGGATTAGAAACCAGGTTCTTTGACTCCCAGGCCTGTGCTCTTTTCACTAGACCACACTACTTCCCATGCTGTTTTCACCTTTCTTCTTGAAGATGGTGTTTTGAAATATGACTAAGTTTTTGAGTTTAAGAAAGATGGTGTGGATGCCTAGGATTTAGATTTTCTTCCTTCCTTTCAGTTAGGAATGTGAACACTTCAATACAAAATTCCAGCAGTGCTTTTTGTAATAATTATGCTATTTGTGAAGTGCTTACTATATGTCAAGGATAGATCTAAGCCCTGGCGTGGATTCAAGTTTACCAGATTGGACACAGTCCTTGTCCTAGAGGAGAAGGACAACAGGTAAGGAGGAGGGAGAACAGGTATTGGATATCAATTTTACAGATGTTGAAATTGAGGCCCAGAGTAGTGAAGTGACTTGCCAAAGGTCACCCTGCTGGTAAGTGGCAGTTTGGTTCAGATTCTCTAACTCCCAAGCCTGTGCTCTTTCCTCTAAGGCATGCTGCTTCTCTTGTTATACACTGTTTGTTTCATTTGAACAGCATTGCCTCATTAATTATTGTGGGAGCAGAGAATGTGACTTGTTTCCTTTGTACAAAACTAAGCACTCAGGCTGTGCTCAGTAAATAATAACTCTGTAGATAGTCAACACAGAAGTCAGGCACAGCAGCAGACTCTGAACAAATGATATCCTGAAAAATACACACATTTATTTCAGTTTTCCTGCTTTAATGTTTCTCCTTCAAAATGCCTTCACTTTAGGACTGATAAGGTACCTCTTTGAAGCTGGTAGACTAAAAGGGATTATCTTTCTTGACATAAAAGGAAAAGTGATAGAGGTTTTTCTTTAAAATCACAGTCTGCTCATCTATCCAATAAACCCTTTTTCTGCACAAATAAATAAAATACTCTCATGTCTCACCTTTATGGCTTATTCAAATATTTTAAAAATCTAACTAATACGGAAAGAACAAATTGGTTAAAAAACTCCATATAACCTGTATGTCTATGGAAGTACACATTTATTCAGCCAATAATTTCTAAGAGAGTCAGCATAGCTACCTAGCCTGTTTAAATGAATTTCATCTGACAAATCCTAAAGACAAAATAATGCATGTCACACACATTTTTAAAGAAGGATTGGCTTATAATGTTGTTTATACCTTTATCCTTAATAGTACATGGCTCAGTGGAAAGAGCCTGGGCTTCTGAGTCAGAGGTCATGGGTTTGACTCCTGGCTCTGTCACTTGTCAGCGGTGTGACTGTGGGCAAGTCACTTAACATCTCTGTGCCTCAATTACCTCATCTGTAAAATGGGGATTAACTGTGAGCCTCAAGTGGAACAACCTGATTACCCTGTATCTCCCCCAGCGCTTAGAACAGTGCTCTGCACATAGTAAGTGCTTAACAAATACCAACATTATTATTATTATGTATAAGCCAGTGGAATTTGCCTGGACAATATTTACCTGAACAACTCAGCTTATTATACTTTAAGGGTTCTTCCTAGGCAACCAAAACTTCAAGGACAAAGTCAATTTTCTTGTGATGAAACTGAAGAGTGCAGTGTTTTTTTAAAAGTTGGCTTAAAAAAGTATGGTTAAACTTCTGTACTTTTTTACTATCATGAAGGTATAAATATAATTCACCAACACATCTGCCAGTCCTATTCCAGTGACTGAGCAGAGTTCCATTAGAATTATCACAGTGAGTTTCTTCTAAACTCCAGGCTGTTTCAGAAGACATTTTCTGAGAAGCCAATTGCTGTCAGAGCAGGTACCCTCTGAGGATTCTTTGAAGCTCTCTGAGCTGGCATGCATAACTCTGGCATGCTTTGGTGTAAAGTAAATTCTTGGGAGCAAAGCCTACTGCATGGGAAGAAACCCATTCAAAATAAGTAGCTACACCCTTTGAGGAGAAGAGAGAAATAATCCCTGTTTTATGCTGGAAAAAAATGTTTCTTTAACTAGGGGAAGTGTCCTTTCAGCCACAAGAAACAGACTATCTGGTTTAGGATTTCTGAGTTTCCTTTTCAGTTCTTAGCTTTCTTATTCATAAAATGGAGGGAATTGCTTCTGAGAATAAAGTACCTTGCTTATAATAATGCCTGAAATAATAGCAAGGAAAACTATTTCACTTTTAGCTCCACTTGAGGAAGACAATTTGATAATGAATGCCATTCTATTTTTTTTAAAAAAGTGAGAAGTGTTGATTAAAAGATGAGCCTCTTTTACTAGCTTTTAGTTCTGGTTTAATAGACTATGGGATTTTATTTAGAGACTTCTTGTCAGCAAGGAGTCGGGCAACCTTTAAAATATCTCCTTCCTCTAGTGAAAAATCCACTCCATTACTAACCTGTGTAATGTTTGTTCTGCACTGATAATGATCTCCAAGCTGTAGAGAATGGTAGAATTCCTGCTACTGTTGAACAAAAATGATTATGTATGATGGCCACAATATTGCTTTCCTCAGAAAGCACTTGTTTTTGTAATATACTTAACATTATAAATAAGAAAATGTAGAATAAAGTCATTCACATACCCTATTTGATTAAAAAAGAGAGATTGCAAAGAAAATAAAAACATTGTCAATCTAATCAATCAGATAATTCATTTTTAATGTACAAGTGTTCACATTATAAAATGAAATGGAATGTGGAGAACCCTGTAAAAAGAGCTGCAAAAGAACTGTTTTTTTTATTATGAGGCTGTTATTCTTTCATATGTAGTAAGTGCTTGATAACTATTATATTCATATTGAGTATGTTGTCATTCATAGCCGAAGTTTCCAGCGAACACGTATTTATTATCATTGATTATATCCATAATTTATTTAGCTACATCAATGTCTACCTCCCCCACCCCAGACTATAAGCTCTTTGAGTGCAGGCAACTTGTCTACCAACTCTTTTGTATTGTTCTCTACCGAGCATTTAGTACAGTGTTCTGCATTGAATGGTTGATTGATCGATTGATGGTAAAGTGTACCTATGAAGAGATATTTGGCAGTAGAGGGCAGTGGCACAGAGCATATTCCTATCCACAGTGTGCACTCAGAAAGATCATCCTTCTCTTGCAGACAAAGTGGTGTCAGTAATGCTCAGAATCTTTTTTGCCTCTGTCTCTTTATATCATGAACCTCTTGCTGCTTTTGCTCAGTAAAAGCTTCTCCTGTTTTAACTGCCGTGGGTTGTAGTGATCTGTCTCCTGCAGCTGCTCTCTCCCAGTTTGCAGCTGAGATGTTATTTTGCTGAGGTATCACCTTACTATGTTCTTTAATTTTTTAATCATTGATTCTTTATAATTAATTAAAATTGCTTAGTAAAGGCAGACTTTTTAATAACGATGAAATGATGGTAATAATAATATTAACTGTGGTATTTGTTAAGTCACTGCTATGCCAGGCACTGGGGTAGGTGCAAGATTATTGGGTGGTCACATTCCATGTCCCACATGGGGCTCACAGTCTTAATCCCCATAGTACAGATGAGGGAACCGAGGCCCAGAGAAATCAAGTAACTTGCCTAAGGTCACACGGGAGACAAATGCAGAGTCCAGATTAGAATCCAGGTCTATGCTCAAGTTTTCTGATAGCATTTGAGTTAAATACCCAATAGTTTGTGGTAGTACTGGAAGATAACCAAGGTCTATAAGGTAGAATACAGAAAAGCTAATCACAAAGTGCTATTTGGGTTGGAATCAAGGGAGCCAACTATTCATTTTGAGAGGGGGCACATTTGAAGAGAGCGCCCTTAGAGGGTGAGGAGGGGCTCCTAGCAAGCAAGCAATGTGGCTTACTAGGATAGAGCACAGGCCTGGGAATCAAAAAGATCTGAGTTTCAATCCCTGCTCTTATGTGTGATCTTGGACAAGTCACTTCACTGGTCTGTGCCTCAGTTACTTCATCTGTAAAATGGGGATTAAGACTGTCATCCCCATGTAGGACATGGACTATGTCCAATCTGATTGGCTTGCAACTACCCCAGTTCTTAGAACCATAAAAAAAATGTGGAAAAACTAATAGACAAGAAACAAGGAGTTTCCAACAACATAAAGTCACTTAAACTCTGCTCCTCTAGCCACAGTATCCTTAGGTTCATACTGTATTTGTCATAGTCCTTGTCTTTCATGTAGCTTTGCCTTTCAAATTGTTCAATTTTACTTATGAGCCTGTTGCCAGCAACCCTCCTCCAAATTTCTTATAACTTTATTCTTAGATAGTAGACTCCTTGGGGGTCAGGGTTCATGTTTCAACTAGATAGTTTTTCCCAGTACTTCATACAGTGTTATGCATATAGTAGGTGCTTAATCAATACTATTATTATTGCACATGCGACTGGGGAGGGAGACATACACAAAGGACTGGGGAGGAGGATACACAAATATATGGGGCAGGGGAGGAAGATATGCACCAACATATGTGTGAGGCTGGGAGAGGAACATGCATATATGCTCATGGGGCTAGGGTCAAGATGAACACAGACAAGCAAAGCAGCATGGCCTTGGGAGTGGATAGACATCGGGCCTAGGAGTCAGAGGATATGGGTTCTAATCCCAGCTCTGCCATATCTCTGCTCTGTGACCTTGGGCAAGTCACTTCACTTCTCTGTGCCTTAGTTGTGTCCAACCTGATTACCTTATATATTCCCCAGCTTAGAACAGTTCTTGGCACCCAGGAAGTGCTTGACAAATACTACAATTATTAAACATTCACATAGACAGCAGAACGCATAGGAAAATGGTCAGGGCTTGGCAGGATGCTTACATAGCCCAGAACCTGAAGGCTGTACAGGCTATAAGATGGCCATTTGTTTGTTTAATTTATTTGTTAAGTGCTTACTATGTGCCAAACATTGTTCTAAGTGCTAGGATAGTTACAGGTTAATTAAGTTGGACACAGTCCCTGTCCCGGATGGTCTTAAGTGGGAGGGAGAAAAGATATTTAATCTCCATTTTACAGTTGAGGAAATTGAGGCACAAAGAAGTTATGTGACTTACCCAAGGTCTCACAGCTAGCAATTGGCAGAACAATTGGAAGAGCTAGGATTAGGACCCAGGTCCTCTGACTCCCAGGCCCAAATTCTTTCCACTAGACCACATTGCTTCCTTATTGAGATGGGAGAAAACTGAGGCCCAAGTCCCTAGCACAGAAAATGTTTCCATCCACCTCACACAGCAAAGGGTCTGGTGCAAAAAACTGTGAGGGTAAAGCTAATGAAGTGAAATTATGCCATGTTCCACAATTCTGTGAGGACAGTGACCACCACTGACTTCCCAGAGTGGATACTTTTGGGTAGGATACCAAAACTGAAGAGAAACATAGTCAGGATGACTAGATCCAAAACAAAGTTTTCTGGATATCCCTGAAGATCAACACACATCACCACAGCACTATAGAACTGTAAAGATAAGCCAGTCTTTCAAAATCAGGTATGGCAATTCTTCCCAAGCAAAACTACTGAGAAGAAAGTCTTACAAGAAAAATACAAAATTTTGCTCATCAAAATTTTGTTCTTGGTTGTGTGCTTAATCAAGTAAAGCTGAAACCTAAATGTTTCTATCTGCTTGTTTGAAGATTTCAGCATGGCATCAGAAGGAAAATCTAAAATGATTTAGGCGGAAATAGTCACTGTATTTTCTTTAATAGAGTATTTCCAAGGATCAATTGAGCTTGTATCATTTCCTCTAAAAAGTAAGCTGCATGGTATTACTCTTAGCCATTATCATCTTACTTTTTCACATGTTTAGTAGTGGAGGTGACAGTTTGAGAGAGGAAAAAGAGGTAATAGTAATAGTGTAGTAAACACTTTCTATTGTGCAAAGCACTGTACAAAATTTTGGGAACAAGGTACACAGATGAGCTATAGAACACAGTCTGTAATTTATTCATATTAATGTCTGTCTCCCCCTCTAGACTGTAAGCTCATTGTGGGCAGGGGATGTGTCTGTTTATTGTTATATTATACTCTCCCACATACTTAGTATAGTGCTCTTCACACAGTAGGTGCTCAATAAATATGATTAACGACTGAGTTCCCAGAGTAACACAGTCTAAGCCTGGGCAGTGGAGGGAGGTTGACAGCATGTAAGGAAAGACGAATGAAAGTATTATAGACAAAGATGGTTACAAGCTCTAATGGAGCAGTGGAATTTTTGGCTAGTTATAGTTCACCCCTACAGACACTGAAGTCCCAGCCACGGCCACTGGGGTGACCATGCCAATTTTTGAAGAGGTGAGATGGCCACACAATGCCATGGGTGGAGTCATCCCTGGGCTGGACCAGGGTTCATGGGAGTCCTGTTGTCATGGCGAAAGGACAGCCTCCCTCGCAGGTGGCTGAGCCACAGAGATCTGGAATTAGGTGAACAGGGAACACCTCATGAAGCTGCTGCTGGAATCGGATGAATTTAAAGAAGGTGAAGTCCATGCATGCTGTAGAAATTCACATTGTTCTCTGAGCCATTCATTAATTCATTCAATTGTATTTATTGAGGACTTACTGTCTGCAAAGCACTGTACTAAGTGCTTGGGAGAGTACAATATAACAATAAACAGACACATTCCCTGCCCACAGTGAGTTTATAGTCTAGAGTGCCAGCCAGCAACATAAAACATAGAGCTCTCTTCCCCAGAAACTCCTCATACTCTTGCCTTGGCTAATAATAATACTTATAATAATAATAATGATAAGTACTTGTTAAGCACTATGGCTACGCATTGTTCTAAGTGCTGGGGTAGATAGAGATTAATCAAGTTGGACACAATCCCTGTTCCACATGGGGCTCACACTCTTAATCCCCATTTTACAGATGAGGTAACAGAGGGCTAGAGAAGTGAAGTTACTTGCCCAAGGTCACGCAGCAGATTTGTGGTGGAGCCAGGATTAAAATCCAAATCCTTTTGCCTTCCAGGCCCATGCTCTGTCCACTAAGTCACTCTGTAGGACTGTGGAGGCTGAATTAAAAAGAAGAGAAAGGGTACTTAATAGAATTACCTTTCCTTTTAAAAATGCCATCACTATGTATGTGAGTGTGGAGGATAAAATTGAGAATTCAGTTTGGTGAGGCAGCAATCCTTTAGAGATGAGTTATGTGTTACTAAAAAGAATGGCTAAGGTTGCCAGGGGGTCACTGAATGCTGCTGCTGTCTCAATGGTGCCCAAAAAACAATATCCCATTTTGCCTACTTGCCCATCTCTGTAGGAAGAGAGCCAGACCTTATGGCTGAGATTTATGTTCCGTTTATTCCATGGTGGCATTTTTATGCCTACATGACTTAAATGTTAGGATTTTTTTGGTGGCATTAAAATGTGGTAACCAAGAGTGTTTCCCCTTCAATTAGGCAAGTTAAAAGATCAGTATAAATTATTATTAACTGAATCTGAAAAGGAGCAGTTAAAGAAGTGGATCAAATCTGAGAAGCTGTATGAGTGTAAAGGGGATGGAGAAGAGGGAGGCCGTCACTAAAGGGGTGCTGTGTCAATGTTGATTCCCAGTTAAAAGAAGGTGCCAAACTTTAAAGGTGTACAAGTGAAACTGAAAGCTGTCCTTGGTGAACAATAAAAACAGGGAAACTATTAGTAGCACCCCTAACAAATGTTGTGAAGAGTTAGACATTGATCAATTTCATATTTGCATTTTTCAAAATTATAACACTACACATTTCAAAAATCATTTGAATTGCTCATTCAAATTAAAACACTTTAAGGTTACTGAAATACAATTTCTAAAGAAAGCCTGATATAATTGTGTAAGTTGCTTGCTGTTTGGCAATTATCACTGTCTCTATAGTGACAGGTTCCTACATTACAGTAGCATGTTAAATGATTAATGAGGTACTACATTTGACTTAATTATACAGAATTATTAATGACTTGATACAAGGTGAATGTGCTTGTAAGTAGTGAATTTTCAACTAAAAGACAATGTTACTTAGGTGGTGTAAACTGAACTATGAGAAGCAGCATGGCCTTTGGAAAGAGCATAGGCCAGAGGGTCAGAGAACCTGGATTCTAATCCCTGCTCGGCCACTTGGCTGCTGTGTAATTTTGGGCAGATGACTCTTTTCTCTTTGCCTCAGCTTTGCCATGTGTAGAATGCAGATTTAATACCTGTTTTCCTTCCTATTTAAAGTGTGAGCTCTGAATGGGACAGGGACTATGTGTGCCCTGATTATCCTGTATCTTCCCTGATGCTTAGTACAGTGCTTGGCACATAGTAAGCATTTAATGCATACATAAAATATTATTATCTCTATTATTATTATTATCATTGTTTGAGGAAGACAGAGGTAAAGCATTCCTTAATGGGAGGATTTCTATAATTGGTCAGTTTAATCCAAATTATACTGAATGTATTCAGAATAACTCTATTTACTGTTGATTGTTGCTATTTACCTGATTCAACTTCTGGTCATAGAATTTGAAGAAACTGTGTTGTAGCTGCTGATGTAACCAAAGCTGTCTGATATCTGGGTTCACAAATTGTGGTAGAGGTAGCAACAGGATTTGGGATTTCTCCTCTTGGTTGCTCTTGTTATTGCTGCTCCATCTATTTCTAGGCTTCCTGGAGCTCTTGCCTTTGTCAGAACTGAGGAAGAAGGATGTTATAGTAGGTCCCGCTAAGATCTTCTTTCAGGTTCCTGAAATAGCTGTCACTTACTGTGAGCACCCTGTTATGAAAAAAAGGATCGGGAAGGAGCTGATCATGTTAAGCCCTAAGTGCTTAACTTAGTGCTCACTACAGTGCTCTGCTTATAGTAACCTCTCAATAAATACCTTTGTTTGATTGGTCATGTTTGTCAGCTTAGACCAGAGTTTCCACATTACTTCCCACACACAGTCTTCAGGTGAGGAAGGTGAACTAACTACACCATCAAAACTACACTGTGGAAGTATATCTCAGGGGAATGGAGGACTGGGACAGCGAACTTCCAGTGATGCTCATGACTTGGGTTGTTGCATGAGAACATCATGTGCCTCTCCTCGTAAAATACTGGCTGACTCTAGTACAAATACCAATAATGCAGACATTCTCCTGCCTGTACATTTACTTGCATCCTCTCCACCCACTTTGCCACCCTTGCAGGCCCAGGTATTTGTAACTCCTCTTTGATAGACTCAGTGCGAAGCTGAAGCGATTCCCCGGGCACTGTTCATGACGCTAGGATAGCGCTGGACAGCTGATATAGGTATTTGGTTGACTTCCTCACCCAGTCTTGGTCCTCTGATAGTAATAATATGTGTCAAGCTCTGATCTAAGAGCTGGGGTAGATAAAAGCTAATCAGGTTAGACATAGCCCCTGTACCATGTGGAGCTCACAGTCTTAATCCCCATTTTACAATGGGGTAGAAGCACTGAGAAATAACTGAATGATTCTCAACAACCCTGTGTTTACTGAATAACTCAAGGTCGCTACTGGTAATAGGGCTTGTCCTATAGCTCATTTTTGGGCTTCATGGTCTAGTGGATAGAACACAGTCTTGGGAGTCAGAAAGACCTGAGTTCTAATCCAGTTCCTCCACTTGTCTGCTCTGTGGCACAGAGAAGTGAAGCAACTTGCCGTAGGCCACACAGCAGACAAGTGGAGGAGTTATGACAGTTATTTCTCAGTGCTTCTACCCCAGTAACAGACTTAGAGAAGCAGCGTGGCTCAGTGGTAAGAGCACGGGCTTTGGAGTCAGGGCTCATGAGTTCAAATCCCAGCTCTGCCACTTGTTGGCTGTGTGACTGTGGGCAAGTCACTTCACTTCTCTGTGCCTCAGTTCCCTCATCTGTAAAATGGGGATTAAGACTGTGAGCCCCACGTGGGACAACCTGATTCCCCTATGTCTACCCCAGCGCTTAGAACAGTGCTCGGCACATAGTAAGCGCTTAACAAATACCAAAATTATTATTATTATTATTACTTTGCGTATGAAGAGGATTCTTTTGTGAGAAACTTTCACTTTCCCCACCCAAACTTGTAATTTGCTTTGTTAACAGTTTGTTCACCATTCCCAATACCCAGCTCTCCCACTTCCATACCTCATTACATAAAATTAAGGCAGAACCCACACTCCCTTTCCTGACCCACAGTTTACAGGAGAGGAAGAACAGGTATTTTATCCCCATTTTATAATGAGGAAATGAGGCACAGAGAGGTTAAGCCTGGGTTGTCCTAGGTGTCCTGATTCCCAGTCTTGTGCTTTTTTCCACTAGAGCATATTGCTCCTCATAGTTTAAATACCTAAAAGAAAAGGCTTTTAGTCAGACAAAATCTATTTTCCAATTTAAACTCAGTTGGAGTGTGTCTGATTGGTTTACATTATATCTACTCTGTGCTTAGAACAGTATTTTGGCTCATATCTAGCTCTTAATAATATAATTATTAATCAGCATCTTTTCTACTATATTTATTTGGAAAGAACTGCTGGTAAGTTAACCCATTTTCAATTACTGTGGTGTCGTACATAAAAAAAATATGTCAGGAAGAATAAAAATAAATTGTAGTTTTAAAGATCTTCCACAGAGCCACTTCAAATGGCCCAATACATATTCATTTCAGAAATTCAGTTTCACATTTTCATAATGAAATAACATTATTTTTCTTAAAATATGCAAATATTCCATAATAGTGCTGTAATTTAATGATATGGTTAATAAAAGGGAAACTATTTGTTTTAAGGGAACATTCACTACAGCAAGTACTAAGAGTGTTATCTATGTGAGCCACACATCTCAAATACTCTTGTTGAGCATTATAAACTGCCTACATTTTATGGGACAATATTTTCAAGATGCTAGCTTTGCTGAAAGTAGAGATCTCCTAATGGTTGTGAGTAAATTATTCTGATCATTCATGTGTGAAGAGGATAGTTTCTTTTCCCAAAATGATTTAATTAGTAATCCTCAGCAGGGATGGGCCTATATCATAATCAGAGCAATATCTTCATGTAGAGCTTAGTGTCAATGAATAATCTTTTATTTCAGTTTGCATTATCAACTCAAAGTAGAAGTATAGTATTTCCTCAGGCTGGATATCGTCTCTGCCTTTAATTTGGAGATTCAGTAGATTCAGGAGGTGTCTGAGGCTGTGGGCCGGATGGGTAGGGAGAGAGAAGTCAGGCCAGGTGAAGCTGTTATGCCACCAGCATTTTTATGCCATCAAGCATTTTTTGTCATACTGACTCATAAGGGAGTTAGATTCAGTAGAGAGTATTCCTCCAGATTTTCTCAGTGTTGCCCAATGTAGACAGCATAGGTTGGAGTCAGGAGGCCTGGGTTGGAGTCCCAGCTCTGCCACTAGCTTACTGTGTTACCTGGGGCAAGTTACTTAGCTCATTTAGTTCTTCTATAAAATGGGAACAAAATACCTGTTCTCCCTCATTCTTAGACTGTAAACTCCTTTAGGACAAAGTACTGTGGCTCATCTGAATAAGACATTCATTCATTCATTCATTCATTCATTCATATTTATTGAGTGCTTACTGTGTGCAGAGCACTGTACTAAGCACTTGGAAAGTACAATTCAGCAATAGAGACAATCCCTGCCCACAGTGGGCTTCCATACAGTCTAGAAGGGGGGAGACAGACATCAAAACAAGTAAACCAGGCATCAATATTAATAGAATTGTAGATATACACATCAAAACAAGTAATAATAATGATGGTATTTGTTGAGCGCTTACTATGTGCCAAGCACTGTTCTAAGCATTGGGGTATATACAAGATAATCAGGTTGTCCCTTGTGGAGCTTACTGTCTTAATCCCCATTTTACAGATTAGGTAACTGAGGCACAGAGAAGTTGGAGAAGCAGCGTGGCTCAGTGGAAAGAGCATGGGCTTTGGAGTCAGGGCTCATGAGTTCGAATCCCAGCTCTGCCACTTGGCTGTGTGACTGTGGGCAAGTCACTTAACTTCTCTGTGCCTCAGTTCCCTCATCTGTAAAATGGGGATTAAGACTGTGAGCCCCACGTGGGACAACCTGATTCCCCTATGTCTACCCCAGCGCTTAGAACAGTGCTCGGCACATAGTAAGCGCTTAACAAATACCAACATTATTATTATTATTATTAAGTGGCTTACCCAGTGTCATATGGCAGACAATTGACGGAGTGGGGATTAGAACCCATGTCCTCTGACTGCCAAGTCCATGCTCTTTCCACTAAGCCAAGCTGCTTCTCAGGCATTAATATATATATATGTACATATATACACAAGTGCTGTGGGGTGGGGAGGGAGAGTAGAACAAAGGGAGCAAGTCGGGGCAATTGGGAGGGAAGGGGGACCTGAGGAAAGGGAGGCTAAATCTGGGAAAAGGGGTTTAGTCTGGCGGGGGTGCTGGGATAGATTCAAGCACATAAAAAGGGCTTAAAATACCATCATTATGATTATTGTTTTTCTTGTAACACTGACAAACTGTCAACTCCTTAGTTATTTAATTAGTTCCCTGTGTAATTTGAAGTAGTTCCAAGTTGACAGATGAAATAGAAGGAACTTCTAAACTCCGTGAAACTTTACATGAGTAGGTTATGTTCATTCCAACTGTGAAAACAAAAATGGTGTGACACGAATCAGATCCAAATGACATCAGGGAAGAGTTTTTGCAGTCTCAGTAATGCCACATGATTGTCAAACCCCACTGGGTTCTATACCAACTGTGACACAGGAAGCAAATAGGTTTCTATTGGTCTGTAAACGAAAGAGTCTGGGGCCTTAGGGAATTTTAAAAACACACACACACTCTGTCTCTCTACCATTCCTGTCCTCTATTCTTCTTCCCACTTCAAATAGATTACACTCAAAACTGGGACTAGGAAACACATCAAATGATCCTTTGTCTCTGAGGATGAATACACCAAAGATGAAGACTATTCATGGATGCATGTGTAGCTGAAAAACTCATGCAGAATTGACTGTCTTGGCCATGTCATGATTAACCTTGTTGGATTGATATATTTGCCCTTTGCAAAATGTTCTAGTTTTTTTTCTTAGGGTCACTAAGTTCTTAATGCTATAGTTGATAAGAATCATTCCTTTCTTGATTGCAGCAAACCAGGCTAGTCTGTAGATCACAGTTGTTTCCAATTATTCATTGCAGGAAGTAGTATTGCCTGAAGCTATACTCTACAGCAACATTTAGGATCTTTTTACTTATGGTCTCCTTGTATCTACCACCTCAATTCTCCCTGTCTCTGAAGACTGAAACTTAACATTGTTAGTTTCTGGCTCTCTTCGGTTCCCATAGTCAGACTGTTGTTAAATCCTTATGGCCTTCTTCTACAAAGAAAGAGAGAGCATGGACCTGGGTGTCACAGTACCTGGGTTCTAATCCTGCCTCCACCATATACCTGTTGTGTGACACTGGTCAAGTCATTTGATTTTTCTGTGCCTCAGTTACCTCATCTGGGGTTGTCTGTGAGCCTCATGTGGGACACAGACTTTATCAAACCTGATTGTCTACACCAGCATTTTAGTACAGAGCCTGGCAGATAACACTTAACAAATACCATAAAAATGGCCTTCTAATTAGTCTCCCTGCCTCTAGCTTCTCTATTCTCTAGTCCATACTTTACTCTGCTGCTCCCATTCTATTTCTAAAACATCATTCTGCATTCATCTCAAAACCCTCAAAATTCTCTCTCTGCAACAACTCATGATCACTAGCTTTAAGGGATTCGATCAACTCTCTCCCTCTTTCCTATTCCCTTTCTTCTCCTACTATACCCCAAATCACAATCTCCATTCCTCACAAGCTTATCTTCTTACTGTCCCTTAAATATCTTGTCTCTCCCACTTCCAACACTTAAATGCAGACCACTGCATTACGTGGCTGTCATAATTGAATGGAATTCAGGTGCAGGAGTGACCACAGAAGAAAAAATCCAGAGAAATGTAATGCATTAATGGCTGAAGTAGGTCAGGCTCTTCAAAGCCCTAGCCAACTGTGTCCAACTTGATTAGCTCTTATCCACCTTAGTGCTTAGTACAAGTGCCTGGCATAGTATGTGCTTAATGAATACCATTAAAAAATGAGGAAACTGAGGTACAAACCATTTAAGTGACAAACCCCAAGTTACATAGCAGATTAGAGACAGAGTCAGAACTAAAACTTGAGTCCCCTGACTCTCAGCACTCATGTACTTTCCATTTAATCTTGAGTAGAAGGAACACAGCCCAGTGGAAACAGTTTGGACCTGCAAATCAGAGGACCTGGGTTTTAATCCCAGCTTTCCCACTTGCTTGCTGTGTGACCTTGGGCAAATCACATAACTTCTCTTGCCTCCATTTTCTCTACTGTAAAATGGAAAATGAATACCTGTTCTTCCTCCTTCTTAGTTTGCATGCCACATGTGGAAGCAGGACTTTGCCTGACCTGATTAACTTGTATCTACCCCAGCACTTAGTAAGTGCTTGACATGTAATAAGTGCTTAGCAAATACTATGATAATAATTATTATCATTATTAGAAGGCACAGACCTTACTATGAAGAAACATACTATCTAAAGCGGGAGGCAAGCAAAGATAATGCATATGCAATGAGAAAAGAGGAAAAACATAATCATACCGAGTAAAAATGAATGAAAAAGTAGAATAAATAAATCAACATGCAGATAAATATGCATGACAGAAGGGATACCTGATTAAGGAGGTAGGGATATATTACAGAATGCATCCTGAAAGTTTTTTTTATTTAGGAATATTGAAATTCAGGAGGCATATGGTTTAGCACTTTAGAAGAGGAATTTCATGTAAGAGAATGCATACCACTGATCGATTGTTTTGTTTTATGGTATTTGTTAAGTGCTTACTAAGTGCTGTGGTAGAAACAAGCTGATCAGGTTAGACACAGTCCATGTCCCATATGGATCCTAGAGTCTTAATTTCAATTTTAGAGATGAGGTAGCTGAGGCACAGAGAAGTGACTTGCCCAAGATCACACAGCAGACAAGTGGCAGAGCTGGAATTAGAATACAGGTCTTTCTGACTTCCAGGCCCATGCTCTGTAAAGTAGGCCACACTTCCTCTTAATGCATAAACATCACTGACATGGCAACAAAGACTGGGAAGCCAGATTAGAGCAGCGTTATTAGGTAATAATCTACAACATGGTCACTTCCTCATGCTCTATGAGAGCAAAGGTTCCAAAGCTCCTGGATAAAGAGGGTCCTCTTTTTAAAAAATAATATTTGTTAAATGCTTACTCTGTGTCAGGCACTGAACTAAGCACTATACTAAGGTTTGACACACAGTCCATGTCTCACATGGGGCTCACAGTTTTAATCATCATTTTACAGATAAGGTAACTGAAGCATAGAGAAGTGAAGTAACTTGCACAAGGTCACAGAGCAGACAAGTGGCAGAACCAGGATTAGAACCCAAGTCCTTGTGACTCCCAGGCCTATGCTATATCCGCTTTGTTTAAGGCAAGGATTTAAATGACCAAGAATGGACTCTGAGCTAATTACACATATACAGAGGGAGTTTTTGTTGTTCATTTTTATGAGAATGATTATGGATGAAATTAAAGTGCCTGCATATGGATATAGCAAGAACAGACTATAATGTGATGTAAAGTAAAAGATTGGGTCCTGCATGGTGTGGGGTGGTATTGTAGGTGATCTATAGGTGTTGATGTCAAATTATAATAAAGCTGAAGTGGTACTGGGTCTGCCAGGGTGTGAGGTTTCTATGATTCTTTGCTGAATAACTCACAGAAAGCAACAGTGTATGTGATTCCTCACTTCCACGAACAAGGGACCATAGAAGTCCATAACACATAAGGCTGTAATTTCTGTTCTCTACTGGCTTGCAGTTTTGCAAGTGCATTCATGCTTGTAGTTGCTTCTGCTTTGTCCTTTCCACACTTTAGTGTCCTTGAAATAAATGTCTTTCCCCAATTATGTTTCATTAGAACTGTTATGTGAGGCCAAACCAGAAGTGCATGTTTACAACTAAGTGTGGTTGCTGTTCAGAAACAAATTCATTTTGGGTCACTTTAGATAAAACATCTCTCTTCCTCTCCCTTGATCTCATAAGGTTTTTGACCAACTTGAATAATGAAGTCCCATTTTATAGAATAGAATTAGGCTCATTTCAATCAGTATTGGTTTCTATTTAGGATTAGATATCTGCTCATATTATGTGATGTCATATGGACAAAGAGTGGGTGGCAACTTTTTTCCTGACTGAGGTGGTAGAAAAACTAGTCCTGCTTGACCTATTCAGCTTGAGGATGCAACATGGATTTAGAAGTTGAAGTCTGAATAGGCAACAAGGTCTATAAATTCACCTGAATGAGGATGACTACATTACCTCTGTGTGGTAGTAGTAGTAATAGTAGTATTGTATCTGTTCTCCATCCCCCTCTTGGCTTGGAAGCCAAAAGGGACAGGTGCTGTGATGGACATGATTATCTTCTATCTACCCCAAGGTTTATGTTAACATAAAGTAATCACTTAAATATCATAATAATAATAAGTAGTAGTAGTAATAGTAGTACAAGCACTACAAGTTTCAGATCTGGTACCCTTTTATTCTCTATCTAAACCTATTCCCTTGGAGCACTAATTTGCTGCCATCTCTATGTGGATTATTCCCATATCTACATCTCCAGCCCAGATCTTGCTCCCTTTTTTCAGTCTCACATTTTCTCCTGCTTTCCAGACATCTCTACTTGGATGTCTTGCCATTGCCTCAAATTTAACATGTCAGAAACACAACTCCTAATCATTCAAATATATTTATTGAGCGCTTACTATGTGCAGAGCACTGTACCTATCACCGTGGATGGCACGACCATCCTTCCCCTCTCTCAGGCCCGCAATCTCGGTGTCATCCTTGACTCGTCTCTCTCGTTCACCCCACACATCCTATCCGTTACCGAGACCTGCCAGTTTCGCCTTTACAATATCGCCAAGATCCGCCCTTTCCTCTCCACCCAAACGTCTACCTTACTGTTACGGGCTCTCGTTATATCCTGGCTAGACTACTGTGTCGGCCTTCTCTCTGATCTCCCTTCCTCCTCTCTCACCCAGCTCCAGTCTATTCTTCACTCCGCTGCCCGACTCATCTTCCTGCAGAAACGATCTGGGCATGTCACTCCCCTTCTTAAACAACTCCAGTGGTTGCCTATCAACCTCCGCTCCAAACAAAAACTCCTCACTCTAGGCTTCAAGGCTCTACGTCACCTTGCCCCTTCCTACCTCTCCTTCCTTCTCTCTTTCTACTGCCCACCCTGCACGCTCCGATCCTCTGCCGCCCACCTCACCGTCCCTTGGTCTTGCCTATCCCACCGTCGACCCCTGGGCCACGTCCTCCCGCAGTCCTGGAACGTCCTCCCTCCTCACCTCCGCCAAACTGATTCTCTTTCCCTCTTCAAAACCCTACTTAAAAATCACCTCCTCCAAGAGGCCTTCCCAGACTGAGCTCCCCTTCTCCCTCTACTCCCTCTACCACCCCCCCTTCACCTCTCCGCAGCTTAACCCTCTTTTCCCCCCATTTCCCTCTGTTCCTCCCCCTCTCCCTTCCCATCCCCTCAGCACTGTACTCGTCTGCTCAACTGAATATATTTTCATTACCCTATTTATTTTGTTAATGAAATGTTCATCGCCTCGATTCTATTTAGTTGCCATTGTTTTTACGAGATGTTCTTCCCCTTGACTCTATTTATTGCCATTGTTCTTGTCTGTCCGTCTCCCCCGATTAGACTGTAAGCCAGTCAAACGGCAGGGACTGTCTCTATCTGTTGCCAACTTGTTCACTCCAAGTGCTTAGTACAGTGGTCTGCACATAGTAAGCGCTCAATAAATACTATTGAATGAATGAATGAATGAATACTAAACTCCTTATGTTCAAACCCAAATCCTGTCCTTTCCTGGACTTTCCCATCACTGTACACAGTGCCACTACCCTTCCTGTCTCATATGTCCACAACCTTGGCACTATCCTTGAATGCTCTCTCTCATTCCATCTACATATTCAATCTATCACTAAATCCTGATGGATCAACCTCCATAACATTACGGAAATCTATCCATTTCTCTCCCTCCAAACTGTTACCACATTAATCCAAGCATTTATCCTATTCCATCTTGATTACTGTATCAGCCTCCTTGCTGATTTCCCTGCCTCCTGTCTCTCTCCACTCCAGTCCCTACTTCACTCTGCTGCCCAGTCCCTACTTCACTCTGCTGCCCAGATCATTTTTCCACAAAAATATGCAATCCATATTTCCCCATTCCACAAGAACCTTCAGTGGTTGCCCATCCACATCCGCATCAAAGAGAAACTCCTTACCATCAGCTTTCAAGCATGCCATCATCTTGCCCCCCGCCTACCTCACCTAGCTATTCTCCTACTACAACCCAGTCCACATACTTCCCTCCTCTAATTTCAAACTACTTACTGTAATTCGATCTCGTTTATCTCACTGCTGACCTCTCACTTACATCCTGCCTCTGTCCTGAAACACCTTCCCTCTTCATACCTGACAATTACTCTCTCTCCTTTCAAAACCTTATTGAAGAACATCTCCTCCAAGAGGCCTTCCCTGACAAAGACTTCGTTTACTTTTTCCACTCCCTTCTGCATTGCCCAAACTTTCCCCCTTTATTGATCCTTTCTCCCAGCCCCACAGCACTTATGTACCTATCTGTAATTTATTTATTTTAATGTCTGTCTCTGCCTTTAGGTGGTCAACTTGTTGTGGGCAGGGAATGTGTCTATGGTATTTCTTATATTGTACTCCCCCAGTGATTAGTACAATGCTCTGCAGACAGTAAAAGATTAATAAGTATAATTGATTGATTGATAGTTGTAATAGTAGTAGTAGTAATAGTGCCTAGTGAAAGCAATGTTAGTAAGTGCTTGAAAATTTCAAAACAAGCATGTGACATAGTCCTTTCCCAGAAAGTGCTTACAGTCTAATGGAGAATACATATATCAACATGTACAGATGAACTTATCTGAACAAAATGAACAGTTAACTATGTAATTAAATGAACTTTTATTCTGAACAGACGTGCTAAAAATTGGTAATAGTAAGTCAAAGAGCCCAGAGATGGTTGTACACTGGTGTGGGTGACTCATATCTACCTCACTAATCCTAATATCTCACCTCACACTAATATTGAGAATATTGAGAAGCAGCTTGGCTCAGTGGAAATAGCCAGGGCTTAGGAGTCAGAGGTCATGGATTCGAATCCCAACTCTGCCACTTGTCAGCTGTGTGACTGTGGGCAAGTCACTTCACTTCTCTGAGCCTCAGTTCCCTCATCTGTAAAATGGGGTTGAAGACTGTGAGCCTCACGTGGGATCACCTGATTACCCTGTATCTACCCCAGCGCTTAGAACAGTGCCTTGTACATAGTAAGCGCTTAAGAAATACCAACATTATTATTATTATTACAGTCTTGCATTTCTTCTTGCCCACTGACATCTCAAATTCTAATCTTTCCCAGCTCTGTCAACAATACTACTATTCTCCCTGACCCAGAAGCCCACCGTTTTGGTGTAAACTTCAATTTCTCACTATCTTTTAAGTCTCACATTCAATCTGAAGTAAATTTTGCCCCATTTTCATTTACAGCATTGCCCGTTCTATTCTTTCTTCTCCATCCAAAAGCACATTATCTTGTTCAAAGTCTGATCATCTCTTGATTAAATTGTTAGGCAGAGTCACCATGACGTTCATCATGTCCATTTCACTTCCGTGAAGGGAAGATTGACTCCAGAATCCTGGAACCTGTCAAATAAATATTTGTGTGGGAGAATGTATATGTGCATGTGTACATACACATATATTAATGTAGCTGAATAATTCACCTGCAGTTGTGAATGAATATACAATCCGAGTCGTTAGTAAAATAAAGCCAATTTTTGTTCAAGAGAAACTCCCATTTGTAACATTGCTCCTATGAGAAAACTGACTCTAATTTACAATGTCTATATTTACAGAATTTCTGGTTCCAATTGTGTTATAAATCCAAGTAGTGCCTGAGCATATTTTTCAGAATTGTTGATTTATATTCCTTTAATCAATGCTTCTACTTAAATTGATGTGTTGTTTATACAGATTCATAGATTTAAACACAGGACTATTTTTTAACTGTCCACTGAAAAAACACTGGCACATGAGAATCATTGAAAAGAATAATTTTTTGGTCCTCAAAGCAGTTGAATGAAGACATTCATTGTAAGAACTTATAAATAAATTTGGGTTGAAAAATGAAATAGCTTCATAATGATATTCAAATGCATCAATAGTCAAGTATTTTTCCTTGGAAAAAATTAGCCTTGATGAATGGTGGCTCTATAAATTGATTCAATTATATTCTTAATGAAGGAATAGAAGAATGGAGTGGATTATTTTGAATCTTCATTTTGAAATTGTGTCTTGTTTAGGAACACAGAACAACAACAATTGGATTAATTATGAAGTTTACATTGGCATTCACAACATTTAAATAGATGTCAGATTATTATTGTTTTGTTCATAATAATCATAATAATAATGATGATATTTGATAAGTACTTACTACATACCAAGCACTGTTCTAAGCGCTGGGGTAGATGCAAAGTAATCAGCTTGTCCCACGTGGGGCTCACAGTCTAAATCCCCATTTTACAGATGAGGTAAGTGAGGCACAGAGAAGTTGAATGACTTGCCCAAAGTCACACAGCTGACAAGTAGCAGAGCTGGGACCTCTGACTTCCAAGCCTGTGCTCTTTTCATTAAGCCACACTGCTTCTCCATCAATTCATCGGAGTCTGATGACAGGAAACTGTTAATGAAATATATGAATGAGCTGGATAAATTAGTCTTCAACTGAATTATAAGGATGTCATTTTCCTTTTTGCATGCTTTCCCCACCATTTTCTCTTTCCCTTTTCCTATAGTTCTTCTGATTTTTTCAGCCTATCTCTGTTTCTCTCTGAGTCTTAGGTGATACAATGAAACCAGTCTAACTTAATGGATAGAGATCTACATGTCTCGTGAATTCCCCAAGTGAATTATGGAATTAAGGCTCTCTTTTAGCATTACTAGTGAAGAAGGGCAAGGGCAGAAGAAGGAACTGGAGTTGATCAGAGTCCTTACCAGGTTTTGGGGGGAGATTCAAAGCCTCTCTCCCATCCTATCCAGATCCAGTGTTAGTATCTGTTAAGTCAGTAGACTTAGGAAACAGAGTGCCTGCTGCCAGGAGAATCAAGGTATAGTAGATGCTGAGTGTCCATTGTACCTGCCCTCTCAGGTTCAAAACATAGGGAGCAGAGGATGAAACACACAGATTATCTCACCAATCAGATCCTGCCTGGGGAAACCCATCAGAGGAATGGGTGGGAAGGGCAAATCATCAAGCAATGATTTTAATTGGAAGACTCTCAATAACAAGCATTAACTGGAAGTCTTTCACATGTGGGAGTCAGAGTAGCAAACAGCACACCTGTGGTGTAAATTCTAAGATTCTGCCTCTATCCAAAACTTATTGATACAATTTTCCAGCTGTCTTTTCCTTTTCCATCTTTCTCCATCTTTGAACTTCTCATTAGAATGTTTCTTCTTTTATTATTTCCTCATTTTTTGGATATCCCTTATATTTTATTTTTTCAAAATTTCTACAATTGTTAGGTATTTTGAAGTTTCAGGAACATGCTGGTCCTGGGTTTAGTGATTTAGTCCATGCTGCTCTGGGGAAGTGGAGGACATAGGTGGGGATTCTACCTGGTACATTAAAGTACTTTCTGCTGCTGATGATGATCAAAAGGGAAACTCAAGCCTAAGAACCCCGGAACCCACTGTCTATTGGAATTTTGTCCAAGATAGAGCTACCTCCTTTTAGGGCTAAGAACACCTGCATTTGCCCATTCCCTCTTCTAACAACCCTTTCTACTCAATAGGACAATCATGTTCTTGAGGTTTACTTTATTGTCAGAGGAGTCTGGACCTCTAGTTTCTTCTAAAAGGGACTGCATTTCTAGGAATTGAATTTGTTATTCCTACAGGAATTTCCTCTGGTGCTAATTGATACAAAATGTTGACTCTCTCACTTGACATTTCTGTCCCAAACACTTCAGTGGCTTTCAGAATTCATGTCTCTGTAACATTTTTTAAGGACAAAATTATTCTGTTGGTAATTAATGACATTTTCTAGTTAAGCATATTTTTCTATGATATTTTCTTTTTCAAATGACAAATGGTACTGTGGGTATAATGCTAATTTATAAACACTATTTTATTAAAGCTGATATTAGAAATTTTATATATTTCAGTCATCTGTAAATCAGATAAATGCAAGCTTCAGCATATTATGTAACAAATAAATCAACTATTGATTTGGAATGCACACATACACATCTAACTGAAAACACTTAAATCACTATCAATATTGAGATATTGAAAATATTTCCAACAAGTTTTATGGCATTACAGAAAATACAAGAGATAACTCAATCCTTTTAGAATTAACTTCCCTAGTCAAGCCCCATTAACTAGGAAGTCAAAGGCTTTATAGTCAAAGCTGCAGTGAATCATCGCTTGAATGATTTGCAGACCTAGTCTATGGCAGAACTTTTTGTCCTTCTACTCTGAAATTAATTCTTATTTCTAGAGAAGAAGAGTTGCCTAGTGGAGAGAGCACAGGCCCAGGAGCTAGAGAACCTGGGTTCTAATCCCAGCTCTGTTATTTGCCTGCTGTGTGACTTTGGGTAAATCATAACTTTTCTGTGCCTCAGTTTCTTTATCTGCACTGGGGATACAGTGCATGGTCTCCCTTATACTCATATTGTGAGCTCCATGTGGGACAGGGATTGTTTCTGACCTGATCATACTGTGTCTAGTGATTGACCCATTGAAAACACTTGAAAGTATTATTATTATCATTATAATTAGCTCTACAGGGACAGTCATTTCTTTGAGATTTATTCCAGGAAGCTATCAATCCAAGAGAAAACTCCCTAAAGCCAATTTAAATCTAAAAATCAAGGAAAGGAAGATCCCTGTTCTTGCTTGACCCAACTGTCTTCTCTAACTGCCACTCCTGTTTCCCAGGAATGTTGAGCTACATCAACGTCTGGGAGGCAGTTGCTGGGGCATTGGACAAGTAAAGTGGAAGTTGTGAAAATTATAACATTAATAAAAATATTCACTGACTTAATTATTTGAGTCATTGAAGCCCCATGCAGATCATAGGCCTTCCTTGCCTCAGTAATTCCCCAAATTCTCCACTGTGCTTCTTTTTTTTTAATGGAATTTGTTAAGTGCTTACTACGTGCCAGGTTCTGTACTAAACACTGGGGTAGATATAAGATTTTAATGATTTGCAGACCTAGTCTGTGGCTGGACCTATATCTTGTCTTTAGGCGTAAGGTTGGACACAGTCCATGCTTCGCATGGGGCTCACAGTCTTAATCCTCATTTTATAGATGAGTTAACTGAGGCAGAGAAAAGTTAAATGACTTGCCCAAGATCACACAGCAGACAAGTGGCAAAACTAAGATTAGAACCCAGGCTCTCTGACTCCCAGACCCTTGCTCTACCCTCTAGGTCACATTGCTTTGGCTGGAAAGATCTGCCAAATGCAGCCATTATCAATGGAACAGAAACTGTCAAGGACAAAAGGTTCACCAGGCAAGATTTCATCAGCTCTGTTGTATTGTTCTTTCTGAACAGAGAAAGCCTACAATAAATGCATTGAATGATTAATTTTGAGGGAATTTTCCAAGTCCTCAAGAACCTCCAGTGGTTGCCCATCTACCACTGCATCAAACAGAAACTCCTTACCACTGATCAGCTTTAAAGCACTCAATCACCTTGCCCCTAGTACTTTAGTGCGCTGATTTCCTATTACAGTCCAGCCCCCACAGTTCACTCCTCTAATGCCAATCTTCTCACTGTACCTCAATCTCATCTATTTCAATAATGACATCTCGCCCACTTCCTACCTCTGACCTGAGGTAAGAATTGTCATAGTCTACAGACAATCACTCTTCCAACCTTGAAAGCCTTATTAAAAGACATCTCCTTCAAGAGGCCGCCTCCAAATAAGCTCTCATTTCCTCTTCTCTCACTCCCTTCTACATCACTCTTGCACTTGGATTTCCTCCCTCACTCCTACAGTCCTTAAGTACATATCTGTATTTTGTTAAATTAATCTATAAATCTATTCATTATAAAATATTTATTTGTAATCATTTGTTACTTTCTATTTCATTATATGTATTTATATTAATGTCTATATCCCCCTCTAGACTATGAAATTGTTGAGGGAAGGGAACATACCTGCCAACTCTGTTGTATTGAACTTTCCCAAGCAGTTAGTCCAGTGCTATGCCCTCAATAAGTGCTCAGTAAATATGACTGTTTAAGGGAGATATTGGATTATAAAAAGTCGCTTAAACCTATGGACCACATCTTTGTCTGGGCCTCTTTTTTATGGTATGGCAGGCAGGGGCTAAAACAGTTTCTAGTATAGAAACTCATTAAATGTTAGGGAGGAGGATTAATTTAAATGACTTGAAGTTGGAGGCCTCGGCCAGGGACATGAGTTGTGATGGGGTTGGGCAAGTTCACGTCTCCTAGAGAGAGCCTGAGTCAGTGTGCCCAAATCTCAAGACTTTAACAAGACTTGGATCCTTGCCCTTTTCTGTCCTTCATTTTGCAATTGGGGTTGGTAACATATTAATAATGAGCATAAAGAAATCACCTTGTAGGAAGATTATTCCTCAATTAGAGAATTGTCCTAGAGCTGTTTCTCAGTTGAGGAGTTGAGTTGCTCAAGACCAGCCAATATTTCTCCTTGTCCTCTGTAATAGCAGCACATCATGAGACATTGTTGTGGAGTTAGAGAATATTCTGCCAGAGAATATTGCTGTGTCAGAGAATATTCCAGTGTGGGCCCAGCAGCAGCAACCAACACTGCTGTGCTCTTATTCTTTTGTTACACTGTGTGACTGTGGCACCCATCTTCACCATAAATAATGAAAGAATCTTGGAAACTTATGAGAGACAATATCACTATATGCACTCTCTAACATCGCTGTTGGTCCGGTAGATGGACCACTGCTCTGGGAACCAAGATACCTGGATTCTAGTCCTGCATCTGCCTGGAGCTGAGAGAAAAGACCACACATTGCCTCTGCAAGTTGCTTCACTCCTGCCTGCCTATTAATCTCTTGCACTTCATTCCGCAAAGAGTATGTGACTGGCGGGGGTGAAGGTATGTGTGGCGGTGCACAAACCACTAGCACTATAATCAGTGTCCCTGTGCAGATTCTAAGTCCTGCTCTAGAATATAATTGGACTCTAAGTATCTGGCAAAATGGCTGACTGAAAAAAATGAAGGAACATTTGAGAAGGGGAAACATTGGATGGCCACAGGAATAAAGGGGCAAAACAAAACTTACACAAAATCAAATCAAAATGTCAAAAGTTAGAGCTCAGGATGAGCCCCATTCTATCCCCATCTCCCTGCCAAGGATTCTCCAAAGTGCTGCAAAACTCAAAGTTCGGTCATCCATATGAACTTAATAATAATAATAACTGCAGTATGTGTTAAGCACTTACTCTGTGCCAGGCACTGTACCAAATACTGGGGTGGATACTCGCAAATTGGTTTGGACACAGTCCCTGTTCCACACAGGGCTCACAGTCTCATTTCCCATTTTACAAATGAGGTAACTGAAGCACAGAGAAGTGAAGTGACTTGCCTAAGGTCACACAACAGAAAAGTGGCAAAGCTGGGGTGAGAACCCACGACCTACTGAATCCCAGGCCCGTGCTCTCTCCATTAGGGCCAGACCTCCCCATCCCATATTCAAAGTCAAATTTTTCCTCCATCCCTTCTGTCACTATCTTCCTACCCTGGCAGTTTGGTACAGAGGGGCTGAAGTGGGGAATAGCAGCCTAAGAAATCAAAGAAGCTGTTTCTGCTAGGTCAGTCAGTCAGTGAATCAATCATATTTATTGAGCACTTACCATATGCAAAGCACTGTACTAAGCACTTGGGAGAGTACAATGTAACGACAGACACATTTCCTGCCCACAGTGATCTTATAGTCTAGAGGATGAGCTTACAGTCTACCTCTGCAGTGTTCTGACAGAAACACATAGTCCATATAGTTTTCTTTTGGGAGTCAGGGAATGATTAGAGTAATTGTGGACACATTATGAATGACTAGGAGAAAAGGCCAGAGCCTGGATTCTGGACAGTCTGCTCAGTGGGTACAATGAAAACTTTTTCTAAAGAATCAATTATCTTATTACTCCATAAATGTAAGAATCCATTTCTTAAGAAACTGTGTTGAGGGAAATTCTGCATGAATACAAATGTTTCCAGACATAGTTTATGGCATGCACATTGCATTTTCATATAGTCAAGGCTGAAAAAGGGTTTTAACATCTGCTCCACCAGGAAGCAGTTCTCATTCCCGCTGAAAGGCTAGAGCAAAGCAGTTCTTCTTCTGCTACACTTTAGAGATAGTGGTAATTCTGTGCCTGGTAGAGTATGTATGTCGAATGATAAAATATGTCCTAGCTATATTCTAGTTATTTGAACACAGCACCTAATATATATTGGGGGAAGCAGCGTGGCTCAGTGGAAAGAACCTGGGCTTCGGAGTCAGAGATCATGGGTTCGAATCTCAGCTCTGCCACTTGTCAGCTGTGTGACTGTGGGCAAGTCACTTAATTTCTCTGTGCCTCAGTTACCTCATCTGTCAAATGGGGATTAACTGTGAGCCTCACTTGGGACAACCTGATTACCCTGTATCTACCCCAGCGCTTAGAACAGTGCTCTGCACACAGTAAGCGCTTAACAAATACCAACATTATTAATATATTCTTGCTCTTCCTTCTGCATAAGTAGCATTTTCATTTCTAAGTCTTGTGCCACAGAACTAATCAGTTAATTCACGCAAGTTGTCATTTGAATTAAGGTTTCTGTATTCTGCATAATTTGTGCTTTTATTCCAAAGAAAGTTAACTGTATTCAACAGGGGAATTAATACTACTTTTTACCCTCATGGCAAGTACATTTTCAAAGTGAATCATCTCTCTCCAGTGCTAACAATCAAAAACAACCAAATCAGAGAAGAATGACTGTGTGTTTTTCCACATGTTTATACAGGAAAAGCTGACCAGCAGACTCCAAAGTCAACAGGGAAAGTAAGAGAAAATAAGTAAGGAAAAAAAACAGCTTGACTTGTTGCTTCCTCTTGTCAAGATTGAAATAATGCTCAACCCCAGATTCGAAAGAATCTCTTTAACTAAAATGAGTGTCAATACAAGGATGATATTCCTAAGAGGGAGGACATTAATATAACCAACAATTAAATTAACACACTACTCTAAAGGTTTCAAGATGAGTTAAAGTCAATTCTTCAAACCAAGTATTTGTGTTATCATTCTAATAGTGAAACTAGCTTACCCCATATGGAACAGAGATGTGGAGATTTCTCCTAGAACTTCGCTGTGCCTTTTTGGTTAGGGCTGCTTTTAAGCAAAAAAGCTTTTTCTGCTGTTTGTTTCTGAGCAATGAAAGTGAAGCTTCTAGTCATCCAGGAAGGATAATTTTCCTCACAATTATATAGCCACTGGCATTTTTCTTGGATATCTGGATTGAAAAGAGAATGAAAGGAAAGATTAAGTATTTGTAATATCCAAAGCCATTATTTAAGGGGGAGCAACCTAATCTTATATTTTTCTTCTTCATTCAAATTATTGTCTTGAAAGATACCAGATATTGCTTTACAATATAGATATCTATTCCACTGGGGGGGCTATCAACTCTATCAACTCAGCAATGTGAAGGAGCACGTGAAATGGTACATAATGGTGCTTTACAAATCTGGGACACCTCCTCCTCCCTTCACAAAAGAAAAGAACGAGGAATACATTACTCTGTCTCAGTCTGTTTCTCTATTTCTCTTAGTCTATACCGCTCATCACTGCAGTATTTTTTAAGAGCTGACAATATGCCAGCATTGTACTAAGTGCTAGTGTGGATAAAAGGTAATCAGGTCAGACACAGTCCTGTTCTATGTGGGTCTCACAGTCTAAGTAGGAGGGAGGTATTAAATCCCATTTTAACAATGAGGAAACTGAAGTTAAATGCCTGGCCCAAGGTCACACAGCAGCCAAGTGGCAGACCTAGGAATAGAACGCAGATCCTCTGGCTTCCAGGTCTCTGCTCTTTCTATGAGATCATGCTGCTTCTTCTTTGTACTTTGCATTTATTTTTATTCTTCTCCTTCCTTTCCTCTTCTCTGCTCTTTCAATTGTATGATTGGATCTTTTCACATCAACTACCCAAAGCTTTCATTTTCTTCAGCTCTTCTACAAAAAAAATTGTGGATTCATGGATTGAGGGATGTTCTCTCTTCAACTCAAGTAATGTTCATCACTATAGGATCCTAAGTCGGGGTGGTGAATATCAGATGATGGACAGATGAGATTCTGCAATGCTTTTGTTATCCTGGTATAGTAGGTTGACATTCCTATCTACTCTTCTCAGGTAGAAGAGCAGAAACACCCTTTTCTTTCCCTCAGTGATAAGCATTCTATTGTTGCTTCTAAACAGGTCTGACAGCAGTAAAATCTTCATCTGTAACTGCTTCTCCATTATTTCAGGAAACTTAAATGCATGTAAAGGATAGGCAAGTGAGATTTCAAATTTGATTTCCAAGTGTTTCCAGGACTAGGCAATACAATATGGCCCAGATATCAGGAGGAATGGGCATGCTGGAAGGCAGGTGTCATGAAATTGTGAAACCAATTAACTACCTGGATGGCACCGAAGTACAACAAAGCTAATTTTGAATGGCTATATATGCCAAGTAGTAACAACTTAATAACAAATTGGTACAAAACCAATGAAACTTGTTGGAATCTGAGCAGGTGAATCAATCATATTTATTGATTACTGTGTGCAGAGCGTAGGAGAGTACAGTACAACAGAGCTGATAGACACATTCCCTACCCACAATGACCTTACACTCTAGAGGACACAAAACCACAGTACACAGTAATAGTAGTAGTGGTGGTAGTGGCAGTATTTATTGAGCACTCACTTGGTGCAGTATACTGTTTGCTTGAGAATTCCAGAAATAAGGAAATAACACAATTCTTGCCCACAAGATGTTTACACTCTAGTGGGGAAAATATATTGAAATATATACAGAAATAGTTGAAATCAAATATACAATTGAATAGACATATACTGTGGATGAGTATAATTGAATTCATAGTGTTTGAGATGGCTGTTGGGTTTGTTCTGTGTATGGTTCTGAGTAATTAATAAAGGGATACATCAAGGGGGACCCTTTGTAAGAGGTGGGAATTTAGGAGGAACTTTACTATGGGTACATCTGTTCATCTATTGGATTTTGGACCTGGGTGTTCCAAGCCAGGGAAACTGTGTGATTGAAGGATGGAAGTAGTAGTGACATTGACTAGAAAAAATGGCACAAAACCACTACTGAGTTGATTGGCTAGTCAAACTGTAGGGACAAGTGGCTTAACACCACCCCCAATGAATACATTTTATAAGATTTGCATCCTGGGGAAAGGAAAGGGGATGAGTAAGTAGGAGAGTGGAACAAAATAACACACAGCATTATATATGAAGCCTGTTCTATATTGAGAATATTGGTGGTATTACTGTTGCTAGGCAACTCTCCCAGCTAGTCAGTAGTAGGAACAAAAGCTACGCAGTCTCTAGGTGTGTTCCCAGTCCTGAATATAATTCCTATAGATGTCAGTTTAATAATGTTCACTTTTATTCAACAATCTTTAGTGTGTTCTACTACAGTGTATGGTGTGGTTGACACTGTAATTGAAGATAAGGTAATTGAGGAATCAATTCTTGCATCTTCCATATTCATAATGAACAGACTTCCAAGTAACTGAATCCTGTAGATTTTCTCCGTGCTTACAGTGAAGCTGCAGTCTTTAATCAAATATTTAAATATAAAGCCAATTTAGTTCCGTTTTATGTTGACATGAAAGTCTGATAGACATCTATGCAGCATTTAGAACCATATTTGGCCATTTATGTTTAAATTAAAGAAACCCTCTATTTCAGTAGCCCCAGAAAAACCTTCCACTTCTTGTTTGATGACTCTAAATTAGAGGGTGTGCCAATCTCGTGACATCTAGGAAGCAGGAAAACTAATCAAGCCTGACAGATTTCCAAAGCTAACAATCTTCTGATTCTACTTAGTAAGAACAACGGAAGAATGCAGGTTTTTAAAAAGCTATGATCACTGCCTGAAGCAATTTAAAAGACACATCTCTTCACACTCCCTTCTGTAAGTATAATAAAATATTGACGATCTTAGTGCTAACCACACAGGCAGAGAATTCTGTTCACTGGAGAGCCTAACCAGCTACTAAGTTTGCTGATTTTCAAACAAGAAGTTAATTGTGGAGGGCTAAGAAGGCAGTTTTGTGGGTGAGTTTGTTCTCTAACATTTTTCAATAAAGCTTTGTGCCCCTTATGAATAATGGGAGGTTTCTACATTAATTTAAAGAAATAATTTGAGATGGCTATGAAGGAGCCAAGGTGGCCTTCGGGCATAGTGTTTAGATATCTCTTCGAATAACTTAAACTTTTTTTACTATAATAGTCCATGAAAACGTTGCATTAATGATTGCAAAATTAACCATTCACAATCCAATGTATTCAGTAATAAATTCCTCTAACTTCATCTATCAGATTGTACCTTCTCCTTCTCGCTGATGTAGGAATACTGAAGTAAAAATGCCTTCATTTGGCATTGTCTTCTTACTTTTAAATCAGAGGTTGCCCTCTGAAAGTTGGAGTGCTTTGTTCTGCAGATCTCAGGAGTGGGATATCTCCCCCTACCTGCACTGTCTCCCACCTAGCAAGTGAGCAAAGCAATGCTGTTGCAGACAGTCCCCAGGCACATTTGCCTATTCCTCCATTCTGCTTTGGTTACGTGAGCTGGGAGAGATTGAAGAAGTGCTTCAGCTACACTTTTCCCTACCTCTATGTACTCACTCTCCCATGATTAGATTTCCTGTGTTCAACATCGGAATGTAGATAAGGCTCCTTGTTTGTCAGTCATAACCACACAGACTACTGAAAACCTAGCATCATGAGCATCATCTTCAAACCCATGGGGAAGCTAAATACATTTCAAGTCACTAAGCAACTGCTGGCTCATACAATAAATCAATTGTATTTATTGAGCACTTACTTTTTGCAAAGCATTAGAAGCATGTGGGAGAATGGAATATAAGGAAATTGGTACATGTTCCTTGTCCACAATCTAGAGGATTGTCCACAATCTACAGTCTAGAGGAGAAGCTTACAGTGGCCAAGTCTCATGAACCAAAGAGCTACAAATCCCAAGCGAACTGTGGTTGAGGAATTTTTCTGGTTCAAAAACTCCTCTTGACCAGAGAGGGAAGGGGAGGGTTGACAGAGAATAGCAGAAAGTAGTCTCTCCCAAGTTGGGTTGGTGGTGAGCGGTGACGTGCCAAGAGGCATTTGGACCAGGGACTGGTTCCACATGGGAAGGGATTCCACTCCACAGAAAAGGCTGGAGCAAAGGCACACTGCAATCAATCATATTTACTGAGTGCTTACTATGCAGCATGGCATAGTAGATAGAGCACAGGCCTGGGTCTCAGAAGGTCATGGATTCTAGCTCACATTCTGCCACTTGTCTGCTGTGTGGCCTTGGACAAGGAACTTCACTTCTCTGTGTCTCAGTTACTTCGTCTGTAAAATGGGGATTGAGACTGTGAGTCCCATGTGGGACAGGAACTATGTCTAACCTGATTTGCTGGTATCCACCCCAATACTTAGTATAGTGCTTGGCACATAGTAAGCACTTACCAAATCACATAATTATTATTATCACTATTATTATGTGCAAAGCACTATACTAAGTGCTTGGGAGAGTACAATATCAGAGAATTAGCAGGCATGTTCCCTGCCTTTAATAAGCTTATAATGTAGAGGGGGAGACAGACAATAATATGAATAAATAAGTAGTTTATAATATATAATTTAAAACTATGTGGGGTAGGGGTGGGGAGAATATCAAGTTCCAAATGTCACAGGTTGAGGTGCATAGACAGGAGGAGACCAAATATTAACAGATATGGCATGAGGCACGGAGCTTCTCTTTGACAAATGCACAGCAAATGAAGATGAGCTGATCATAGTTTGAAAGCCTCAGGTGGACCACTATGGTCACATAGTAGCTTTGCACCAGGAAAAGGTTCCTCAGTGGTCTACTTATGCTAATGCAGCCGTTTAAGACACGGATCATAAACAGCTAATGAAATTCCTTTTTACAACCTTTATTCACAAAGAAATTCTACTCTGATCTTATTTGTTTTAAAAAAGAGAAAATGATCAACATATTCTGGGCAGCAAGTAGCAATTATTTGCCTGATTTCAACCAGTTTATGACTTAATCCAACTCCTCTTACAGTAAACTGTCACACTGAGGACCAGATCATTGCAGTAGTCAATCTTATCAATTCATGTACTTTCAAAAAGAGGTGATGACCACTTCTTGGTCGAAAGAGGAAAGGGAGAAAAGGAAGGAGGATGAAACAGGCATGGAAAAAAGATGGAGAGATGGGAGAAAAGGAAGATCATGAGTGTGGATAAGAAAGTTTTCCAGGAGGAAATCAACACAAGGATAAATTATATGAATATCTCTTTAGGATGGGGGTGAGTAACCATTATTAGCAGAAGAGCCAAATAAAATGATATTAAAATGATACCTTTGAGCAGATGATATGATGAGGTGAACAATTTATAATCTCCTAAAGGTGGCATCATGACATCACGTTGAGTATGGCAGCTTCATAGTAACAATTTTTGTTGCCAGTAGGGATGGGAAAAGGAAGAGAAAGGGGAACCATAAAAGGGGGAAGAAAAGGGAAATGAAGAGAAAGAGAAAATTGAAGGAAAGAGAAGGGGATTGAGGAAAGGAAGGGGGTGGAGAGAAGGAGAGAGGCAGCAACAGGCAGCCCCATTAGCATCACCTCCCAGAACTGATAGTTATTTTGAAGACCTCAGGGACTATGGATATGAACCTTGGAAGGCTACACATTGTCTTCACTGGAATTCCCTTAGTGATCTCAAATCACCCTGCTCTTGCTGGGGAATCTTTCCAGGAAGGGAGTGTCTAGCCCTCTCATCAGTCAGTGGGAGGGTAAATCAAGGCTATCTTGGATATTTTGGCATGCTTGGAAGCTTTTCAGTTGGCTCTTGGCCCTAATCTCTGAGTACTCTTTTCCACCTGGGATAGGAACATCATCTGAACTGGAAGAAAGGAGGCACACTCGCTCCTTCCACTCCTGCTTACCCTGCAGGATTGATTCAGGAAAACCTTCTGTCAGTAAGAAAAGAGAAAGATTGGTGTGGGAAATTTGGTCAGACCTATGATTGTCCTCCTAGCTAATGAGGAGAATACAAGAAGGAGGGAGAGAGCGGAAAAACAGGGGGTGGTGTCAGTAAAGTCAAGGGTGGGAGGTGTTTCCAGGAAAAGGGGGTGGCCCACAGTGTTGAAGGCAACTGAAAGGTCAAGAGGATTAAGACAGAGTAGAGATAATTGGATTTGACAAGAAGGAGATCATTGGTGACCTTAGATAAGGCAGTTTCCATGCAGTGAAGGGGGTGGGAGCCAGATATAGCGGGTCAACGAGAGAGATTGTAACAACTTGGGTATAACAACCTACTCAAAGAGTTTGGAAAGGAAAGGAAGGGGGGAGATGGAGTGATAACTGAGAGGATTCATGAGATCAAGAGAGGGTTTTTAAGGGTGGGGAAATGTGGGCATGTTTGAAAACTTTAGCACGTGCCCTGCTGGTGGTAGGATACACCTTTGCCATTTTAACCATTCATGTCTGAACAGTGCTCATTCAAATAGCGAGATACTGATAAATAACAATGATAATAATAAGTTAAGTGCTTTCTATTTGCCAAGCACTTTAAATTCTGGAGTAGATGCAAGATAATTAGATTCCACATCGGGCTCATAGTCTACTTACAAGGTAGAATAGGTATTGCATCCCCATTTTGCAAAATGAGGGAACTGAGGCACAGAGAAGTTAAGTGACTTACCCAAGGTCATGCACAGCAGGTAAGTGACAGGCCTAGGATTAGAACCCATGTCCTCTGACTACCAGATCTATGTTCTTTCCATGAAGCCATATTTTCATGGGCAAAATATGAGAAAATGCAAGAGATTCTCTCTCAAAGATACTCACATTCATGGATGCAGTTTCACCATCAGTAGCAGCATCCCCTAAACCTAAAGACTACTTTAGGCTGTAAGCTTGTCTCTAGACTGCAAACTCCTTGTGGGTAGGGAACATATCTACCAACTCTGCTATATATGCTTTCTCAAGCACTTTGTAGAGTGCTCTTTGCAGAGTAAGCACTAAAAAAAAATGAACAATTGATTGATTCCTTCACTGACAACTCTGCTATTATTATTCCTACCTGGAAATTCAGCACTCCATTGGGGTGGAAGGCATTTTAGAAACTCAACGTGGCTGATTTGGGCTTGTGGTTCTGAACCTGAGATGGAGCTGGAGTATCAGATGTATGGTGAGCTCCAGAAATTGATTTGCAAGGAAAGTAAGGTTATGAAAATCACTTGGCTGGCACTTGCTTTCACTCCTTTTTTTTGGTTCTTTCACAGCTGGGGGCCATCTTATATTTGGTATTTCTGCTTCTCTAGGGTGATTATCAATGCCCCAGTTTTCTTAAACCAATCACCTTGTTGCCTCCTTTCTCTCGTCTCTACTCTCCTACTATAACCTAACCCACACACTTTACTCTTCTTATGCTATCCTCTCACTCTTCTTCAGTTATGTCTATCACACCCCTGACCTCTTGCTCACATCCTGCCTCTGGGCTGGAACACCCTCCCTTTTCATATCTGACAATTATTCTCCCCTCCTTCAAAGTCTTATTGAAGGCACATCTTCTCCAAGAAGCCCTCCCTGAATAAGCCCTCCTTTCCTCTTCTCCCACTTTCTCTGCATCACCCTGACTTGCTCCCTTTTATTCATCCCTCCACAGCCCACAATACGTATGTATGTTATGTAATTTATATTAATGTCTTTCTCCCCCTCTAGACTGTAAGCTCACTGTGGGCAAGTAATGTGTCTGTTATATTGTTATATTGTACTCTTCCAAGGGCTTTACAGTGCTTATATTGTGCTCTCCCAAGTGCTTATATTGTACTCACCCCAAGTGCTTAGTACAGTGCTCTGCACAAGGTAAGTGCTCAGTAAATATAATTGACTTTTTTTCTGGGAGTCACTGTGAGTTTTCACCCAGCAGTTGATTTGGCTAAAAGTTTTAAGGGAGTCATTTTCATGATACTCTTATACTACAGTTCTTTGCAATATCTATCAATCAATCAGTGGTATCTACTGAGGCCTCACTGGATGCAGAGCACTGTACTAAGTCCTTTGAGGAGTACAGTACAATAGAGTTGGTAGACATGATCCCTGCCCACAAGGAGCTCACAGTCTAGAGTCTGTAGAAGTGGATCAGTGTGGATTCCCTTTGTCCACTTCATATTGTCAGGTACTTTAGTACTTGTGTACTTAATGTGTACAAATGGTAGTCATAAAATTTGAATAATTTCTAACAGTCCAAGGAACAGGTTCTGTATGGCATTACTTATATTCTCTCAGGTCAGTTGAATTTATTAATTTCTCACTGAAATTTTCTCAGTTTCCAGAGCAGACATTTGAAATGTTCAGTTTCAAATTACTGGTCTTTTCCTTTAAATCATTACAGTAATGTGTGATGGCAACTAAATTGGCTAAATAAATCCTGGATGTTATCAGAAAGGATAGAAAGCAAAACAAGTTCTCCCTCCCAAACTTGTAATCTCCTGTAGGATTATGTCTATCAACTCTCTTGTACACCTCTGAGTTCTTGGTACAATTCTCTGCATAGAGTAAGTGTTCAATAAGTTAGACTGACTGAGAACAAAATGCACGGTATAGCTACTCTATAAAATCAACCCATGTCCTTGTCTGAAAGAACATATGAAATTCTTCTCACTACACTAAAGAACATCTTAGGGCTGGAGAAAGTCCAGAGAAGGGTACCAAGAAAACCAGGGGCTTGGAAAAGTTTCCACAAGTATGTCTTTTGATTTTCCTTTCACAACATTTATCTCCTATTTTGACTCTCCTGTATATGTCTGTATTATTTATGTAGTCGATAGACCAGGATAGACCATCAGCCTGGGAGTCAGAAGGTCATGGGTTCTAATCCTTGCTTTGTCATATGTCTGCTGTGTGACTTTGGGCAAGTCACTTCACTTCTCTGTGCCTCAGTTCCCTCATTTGTAAGATGGAGACTGGGGCTTTGAGCTCCATGTGGGACAGGGATTGTGTTCAACCCCATCTGCTTGTGTCCACCCCAGTGCTTAGTACATTGTAATCATGTAACAAATACCATGGTTATTATTATTATTATTATTACTCTGTTCCATAGGACCATGTATCCCACCTTGATCTCAACACTGATTGATCACAGAGTACATGACTCTGTGGATCTAAGCTTTACATTTCACTCAATTATGAAAGGGATAAACTAGTGTGATTAAAGCATATTGTGATTCATTGCAATAATCCCAATTCATAAATTTTTCAAAACAAAAATAAGATACAAAACATGTGTGTTAACTTGATGAATGACAGTCTGAAGAAACATTGACATTCTCATAAATTTTCAATTTACTATTCAGTTCTCCATGTCACATACTTTAGAACACTTCTATTTTTATAAATACATTCTTTTTCAATTCCAAATTAGCTCTGATATTAAGTTTTATTTGCTTTTCTTTTGTTATTTTAATTGTATTAGTATTTGTAACTTGGAGACAAATAATGATAACTATATCAATCTGTCTTTTATCTAAGAGATCTAAGAGTTGAACCTACTGCAACCACATGCACACTTCAGTTCAAATGAATGAGTAGTGATATCACTCTTCTCCTTTTTGGCAATCTATATGCTTGATAAATGTTTCATTTTAAAAATTAAATCTAGAGGAAAGAGCAGTGAATCCATCAGTAGTCAATAGCATTGATTATGCACTTACAATGTGCACAGCACTGTAAGGCTGGGAAGATATGAGGTTGCAAACTTCTGGGACTGGGATGAGAGTGAACATTATTGATTGACTGCAAAGTTAGATAGTGGAGAAGTAGATTTAGGAGGGAAGATGAGGAGCTTAGTTTTATTTTAGGCATATTAAGTTTGAGATACTGGCAGGACATCCCAAGTAAAGATGTCCTGGAAAGAAGAAAGATGTGGGGCTGTTAGAGACATGAGAGGTCTAGTTTAGAAAGGTAAGTTTGGGACTTCTCAGCAGAGAGAGTGTAGCTGAAGCCATGAGGGCAGACAAGGTCCCAAGACAGCAAGTGCTGAATGAGAAGAGTAGGTGACCCAGAACAAACCCTTCTGGAACACAAACATTCATTCAATTGTATTTATTGAGTGCTTACCATGTGCAGAGCACTGTACTAAGCACTTGAGAGAGTACAATACAACAATAAACAGACAAGTTCCCTGCTCACAATGAGCTTATATTTAAGGCATGAGAGGTGAAAGGGAAGCTAGTCAACAAAACTCAGATGGAGTGCTCAGAGAAGTAGAGGGAAAACAAGGTTACTAGTAAATCAGCAAAACTTAGGCCTCAAAGTGTTTCAAAGAGAAGAGAAGGCTACCCCATATCTAAAAGCATTTCCTCCTGCCTCAGGACATTTCTTCTTGGATATCTTCTTGGATAGAGAAGCAGCGTAGCTCAGTGGAAAGAGCACGGACTTGGGAGTCTGGTCGTGGGTTTGAATCCTGACTCTGCCACTTGTCAGCTGTGTGACAGTAGGCAAATCACTTAACTTCTCTGTGCCTCAATTACTTCATCTGTAAAAGGGGGATTAAGACTGTGAGCCTCACATGGGACAACTTGATTACCCTGTATCTACCCCAGCGCTTAGAACAATGCTCTGCACATAGTAAGCGCTTAACAAATACCAACATCATTATTATTATACGCTGCCGACATTTCATACCTAACATGAGCAAAACAGAACTCCTCATCTCCCCATCCAAACCCTGTCCTCCCCCTGACTTTCCTGTAACTGCAGACAGCACCACCACCCTCCCAATCTCAGAAGCCCGTAACCTTGGCGTTATCCTTGACTCACCTATCTCAGTCAGTGCACACATTTAATCTGTTACCAAATACTGTTGGTTAAACCTTCAAAACAGTGCTAAAATCTTCCCTTTCCTCTCCACCCAAACTGCATGCAAACTTCTCCTATCCTGCCTTGATTGTTGCAACAATTACCTTGCTAAACTCTTACCTCCTGTCTCTCCTGATTTCAGGCTATTCTGCTGCTGCCAAGACCATTTTTCTACAAAACTACTCAATCCATGTTTCCCCACTCCTCAAGAACCTCCAGTGTTGCCAAGCCAGCTCCTCAACAAATAGAAATTCCTTACCATTGGCTTTAAAACACTCAATCACCTTGCTCCTTCCTACTTTATCTCGCTGATTTCCCACTACATCTCAGTCCACACTGCTCCTCTGATGCCCCCCTATTCACTCTACCTTGAGCTTGGGTATCTCACTGCCATATTCTCGCTCACAACTTGCCGCTGGCCTGGAATGCCCTCCCTTTTCATATTCGTCAGACTACCACTCTCCTCATGTTTAAAGTGTTACTGAAGGCACATCTCCACCAAGAGGTCTTTCCTACTAGGCCCTCATTTCCCCTTCTCCAATTCCCTTCTGAATCACCCTTGTTCTTGGATTTGCACCCTTTATTCCCCCCTCCTCAGCCCCATAGCCCTTATGTACCTATTGGTAGTACATTTCTTCATATTAATGTTTGTCTTCCCTTCTAGACTTTTAGCTTGTTGTGGGCAGAGAATCGGTCTACCAACTCTGTTGTGCTGTACTCTCCCAAGTAGTTTCTACAGTGCCCTGTAAACTTTCTACAGTGCCCTGTAAACAGTAAGTGATCAATAAAAATAACTGAATAAATAAATACAATTGATGAATAGGGCTACTTATGTGTTGGGGAAAATGCTGGAAGGAGCAGGATGGGATAGGGCAGATGTGGACAGCAGCACACAAGTGGAAAAATACAGAGTTAAGGTTGATAAGATCAAGACAGTTACTGGCAGAGGGGAATCAGACTTCAACAAGTACTAGAACCCAACATCTCTCAAAAAGCCATAAAAACCACTGATACTAAAGAACCAAAATAGTGCCAGGGAAGATCACCCAGCCATCATGGAATGATAAGACTCCCCCACCTCTCTGGATGGCCACATAAGGGATTTTCAAGGTGCCACACTGGCCGAATCTTTTGCATTAATTGCAGTCTCTTTACCAGGGAACATCCCAAAATATGCAGACTCACCTTAAGACCACCAAAGGTGAGGTCAGCCACAAAGTAACCCACCTCCTGGGTATTCATTCATTCAATAGTATTTATTCAGTGCTTACTATGTGCAGAACACTGTACTAAGCACGTGGCAAGGGTCATGAGACATTAGAAGGGTTAAAATGGGGATGTGAGGAAATAGAGATGGCCTTAGTTGCCTTCCTTTGACCTCTTGAGGGGTTTTCTCACACTCTGCATCAAAGAGAAACACTATCTGGGAGGGCCAGTAGGGTATGGCAACATTCTAAAACCTCTGTTTCCAGTAGAGGGCTTTGCTTTCGATACCTTCACCTTTCAACTCATTCTTTGGGAAATCATGGTGGGACATGGGAGGAGGGGAAAATATGGCTTTTGTGTGTGTGTGTGTTTTTCAGGAAACATAATACACTGTCAATGGAGCGTGATTGCCGGCATCAGGGGCATAAGATTTGATGAGGTAGGAATAGTAGTGTTGTTAAGAAGAGAGTATTAGTAGGATAGAATGTCTTTGTTAATGGAAGAAACCAGGCTGATGCAGGAGCAGAAGCTGAGGTGTCTCACTGTGGGGGATGGTCTGGGAGCTGGTAGTAATAGAGCAATGAAAGGAGAGGGGACTGTGGGAGCAAGATTGATGGAGAGGGCAGAGTTGAAGGCATGTATTTTCACAACAAAGGAGGAAAGGATGGATACTGAGTGCAGTAAGGTTGTGAGAGTCTGAGATCAGTGGGCTCAGAGAATGGAGTTTGTGGTAGAGGCTGAGGACCAGATTTGCAGGTGGAGAGGATGAAGCAGAGATGGGTTGTTAGAAAGTTGTTGTCAGACAGTGGTAAGTCATAGTTGGTGAGGTTAGAGGTAGGTGGTGTACTGTTCTTTTGAGATAACATAATCAAGTGTGAATCTACACTGATGTGTGATTGAGATGGGATGAAGCAGGAGTTCAAGAGAACTCAGAAGTGAAAGGAAAGTGATGATTAAGAGGTCAGAGAGGTCTGCTACATGGATGTTGAAGTCCATAGGATCAGAGAGTGAAAGCAGGAAGGTAGGAAAGTGTCAAAATCAGTCAAAAATGCCTATGTGGGACCAGGAATGACACAGATAATATAAGCTAGTTGTTTTAGAGTGTGGTAAAATCAGATGATGTGAGATTCAAAGGAAGAGAAGGAAAGAAAGGGGGCGAGAAACAGGCAAATCTTCTCCCTTCCCCCCTCCCAACAATAAAATATATTCAGTCCTCTTTACAGGCACTGTCTGAATAATTCAGCTAGAAGATGGGTTTTACTAATTAAAAAAGAAAAAGACACTCATGGGTGATAACAGACAAATATTTAGAGGCCTGTGGAGAGATTGAATATTTCAATTACTTATTCAACTCTTCACCAGACCATATGGTGCCAAAATGAATCATATTATCTCTTCTCAAAGTACTGTTCTTGAAAAAAATACCTTCTAGGGATAGACAATTATTCCCTATACAAATTGTTCAGTATTGTATCAATTAGATTTACTAAAATGCAATCACTGAGAGAGAAAAATTTAGGCAAATAGAGATTATTCAACATGAGAGTCACTTTTCCTGATTATTTGGAGGGTGTCCAAAAGTAGATGTGTAGTTTCTTAATTTTTATCTAATAAAGTTAGGTCTGGTTCCCACTCTGTGTGATGGATTCACTCCCTTCTTCCCTCCTCCACTTCCTTTTGGAAGGTTAGTGAAGGGGAAATGGTGCAAGTAATTAAGCGTCATGAGGGTGCTCCAAGAATTCCCCACCAGCCCCTGCTCCAGCCCAGGAAGAACTCAAACAAGCAGTGCCAATGTAAACCATCCACTGACCCCTAACACCTGACCTTTAGGTTCATTATGCTGCAGAGAAGCTGCCCCATGGGCTCCCATCAGCCCCTGCTTCAGTCCAGCAAGTACTAAGACAAGTGATAGCAGCATCCAAGTTCCACTGCTCCCCTTACACTTAACATTTTAGGTCCACAGCACTGGAAAGAAACTGCCCCTGGGACTCCTATGAGCTCCTGATCCAGGCTGGCCCAGAGAGGATTCAAACGGCAGCATCTAACAACCTCAACTGTTGCATATTGGGAAGGTCATTCCAGTGGATTCAACTTCGGCCTCTGTGACTGTCAACGTGTTCCATGAAAAGCCTAAAATACTGCTGCCCCTGTTCTATTTGTCATCATTGTTATCTTTAATTATGATCAGTAGTATTTATTAAGTAATAATGTTGGTATTTGTTAAGCACTTACTATGTGCAGAGCACTGTTCTAAGAGCTGGGTAGATACAGGGTAATCAGGTTGTCCCACATGGGGCTCACAGTCTTAATCCCCATTTTACAGATGAGGTAACTGAGGCACAGAGAAGTTAAGTGACTTGCCCACAGTCACACAGCTGACAAGTCACAGAGCAGGGATTTGCACCCACGACCTCTGACTCCCAAGCCCGTGCTCTTTCCACTGAGCCACGCTGCTTCTCTGAAGTACCTGCTATGTGCAGAGCACTATACTAAGCACATGGGAGAAAGCAATAGAACTATTAGAAAGTATATCTAAAGCTCAAGGCTGTGCTCCTTTACCAGAACTTAGCAAAGCAATAATAATAGTAGTGGTGATAGTACTGATTAATTGTGTGCCAAATAGCATAATGAGAAAGTTTTGTGGAAAGCACTGAGAATTAGACATGTTTCCTGGTCCTTAAGAGGCTCACCTTCAAAGTATAAGTGTTAGATGAGAGTGCTGGCAACCAACACATAAGGAGAGATGAATCAATTACACAACATAAGACAAGGATAAATACACAAAAAGTATAATAATAATGATGATGATAGTTGTTAATAATAATGTTGGTATTTGTTAAGCGCTAACTATGTGCAGAGCACTGTTCTAAGTGCTGGGGTAGGCATAGGGGAATAATAATAATAATGTTGGTATTTGTTAAGCGCTTACTATGTGCCGAGCACTGTTCTAAGCGCTGGGGTAGACACAGGGGAATCAGGTTGTCCCACGCGGGGCTCACAGTCTTTATCCCCATTTTACAGATAAGGGAACTGAGGCACCGAGAAGTTAAGTGACTTGCCCAAAGTCACACAGCTGACAAGTGGCAGAGCTGGGGTTCGAACCCATGGTTGTCCCACTTGGGGCTCACAGTCTTAATCCCCATTTTACAGATGAGGTAACTGAGGCACAGAGAAGTTACGTGACTTGCCCACAGTCACACAGCTGACAAGTGGCAGAGCCGGGATTCCAACTCACAACCTCTGATTCCCAACCCCTTTCTCTTCCACTAAGCCATAAGCAAAGAAACAAAACGAAACAACCAAAAGGCAGTTGGGTATTACAGCTAAAGGAACAGAAGAATGGGCTCTTCTGTGCTCTGATCCCAACAGCCACAACTGCAGAGTGTCCATCTTGAGCTACATAGCTGCCATAGCCTACCCATAGTTCTACATTTCATGGAGGGAGTGTGCTGCCCCTGCTTCTGACCTTCCCAATGTGCTGGTCAGTCAGTCAGTTGTATACATTGAACATATGCTGTGTGAAGAGCACTGTATTAAGCACCTGAGAGTGCACACTATAAAACTAAAACAGACACATCCCCTGCCCAAAATGAGCCTACAGTCTAGAGGGGGAAATAGACATGTACCTAAGACAGATATAAGTGCTGTGGGGTTTCAAGAGAGGATGAATAAGGGGAGCAAATCAAGGCAGCCCAGAGGCAGTGGGAGAAGAGAAAAGGAGGACTTAGGGAAGCCCTCTTGGAGGAGGTGTACCTTAAATAAGGCTTTGAAAGAGAGGAGAGTAACTGTCTTATGAAAAGAGAGGGCATTCCAGGCCAGAGGCAGGACTTGAAAGAGAGGTCAGAGGTGAGAAAGATGAGATAGGGGTTGAGTGAGAAGGTTGGTATTAGAGGAGCAAAGTGTGCAGGCTAGGTTGTAGTAGGAGGGTAGTGAGGTGGGGAGGGGGCAAGGTGCAAGCCAGGATGTGACTGTGACCTAAAGATTATATGAAGGAGTCCAAGGATGAGAGGGCACAGCTGTCCAGTGTGTAGGAGGCTGAAGGTGCTTGTTCTGCCATTGAGCTAGGCACCACTGGGGTGGCAGTAGATAGGATGGGATTGAGTTCTCAGGATGACCTGATAGGACCCGACAGTGAGACAGCCCTGCTGTCTGGTGAGTGGGAGGCTGAAGGTGTTAGTGCTGCCACTTTTACTACTACTCCAGCTAGCATTCATTCACTTGTATTTGTTTAGTGCTCATTATGTGCAAAGCACTGTACTAAGCACTTGAGAGAGTACACTACAACAGTAAACACATACATTCCCTGCCCACATGGAACTTACTGTCTAGAGAAGATACTAATTTAAATCAGATGTGGGGGTGGGGGAAAAAAGCTCCTCACTGTAGAGATGAGTGAATAAGCCCAGTATAAGTAGTTCTTACCATTAGCACAGCCCTAGCATAAACTTCCCACTAGATCCTCACTGGGATAGGGCAAATTTATAACCCAGCCACTCACTGAAATTGCCTCCTAGGTTTCAGAGGACAAGGAAACATGAATACTTTAACGTATATTCCCTTTAAGCAGTTAATGAGGGTGTTCCCTGGGAAGCCTGGGGAATCTGTCTGGAATTATGGGATAGCTTCTACACATGCCCTCCTAGCCATGGGTTATGAGTATGTTAGATGTGCCTCAAGTGTATAGTAACTCTTTTTAGCATCCAAATGTGAATCTACTTTTATGTGCCTGGAGAGTCAGTAATTCCAGGCAAGCATTAAAATAATGTAATTTATAGGCTCATATTTGCTTCTCCCCTCTGCTTATTAGTAAGGAAATGATGGAGTAAGACAGTTAAAAATTGGAGTTGAGATTCCCCAATCACAACTCCAAACTTTATGAGGTCCAGATCTTCAAATCCAGTAAGAAAATGTATGTTCACCCTGTTCAGAAAAGCAGAGGGCCTAAGGCATATTTTTATTGTGATCTGTGGTTATCTAAAGAATAATTCATTCTTTAAAAACCTGGAAAATTGAAATCTGAAATACTTGGTGCTAAATAGTAGTCTCATAGAAGCATTGAGGTGTATTAATATTGCTTTAAGAAGCTTAACTTAAGAGTTTTTCTACATTTGAGGCATTAAAATTACCAATTGACGATTGCTTTATTATAGGAGTTTGAGGAAGGCATTGAGTTGTAGTCAAAGGGTCTTTTAAAAGAGGTAATTTCTTTCCCTTTAATATTGAGCTATAAAGAAAAAGTAATTTTAAATCCATAGGTCAAACCAGATAATTACTCACTCCTTAACCTTTTCTAATTTATTTTCATTTTTAAAATATCAGCTGTACTCTCAAAAAGTATAGAATTCTCCAAATAGCAATGAACAGCTCTTATCTTAGGCCTACTCCTAAGAGTACATTGAATGACCTGCATGTAAAATAAATTTCCATAATTAAAGTAAATGAAGTGTCAACTGGACCATTGCTTAGAAAAGTTGAAATATATGGGTCACCCAAATTATGCATTATTGAATGTCTAAAAAGTATTGAGAAGTCAGATTAAAATTTGTCCTGGAAGACAGTGAAGAGAGGAAATTAAACATTTATAAATCATACCATAGAAAAGAAAATGTAAAACGATTACACTAGGCTTAATAGCTATGCCATACACTACTGCATACAGATAAGAAAGCAATAAGTGTGTGATGAACAGAAGAGATATAGGAAAGAGCATTATGCATGAGAACTCTTTAAACAAATATAATAAATGCACTTGGCAGGATAAAATACACTTCTTTCAGAAGGTCAATGTAAAGGTAAATGAAAACCTCACACATTCTGGTGGTAAATTCCTGATCCAATATTGTCTGTGTCACCTTGCCCCCTGGTGAGTTAGAGGTCTCTCTCTGGAACTACATCTTTTCACTTGGCGGATGTTTAGTAAGGAAGAATACCGGCACTTTTCCAAAGGAATTTATTCCCAAAACCCAATTATTTGACAAGTACATAGATTAAAATAATCTCATATTGAATAATAATTGTATCTTGTGTTGGATACATGCAGTTGTTAAGTGTGGTGGGGAGTAGGATAGAAAGAACTGAAAGAGTAATTCTAACTTTTTTACCTAGAAGGTAAGAATTGTTTGGGGGGGAGGAAGGGGAGAGGGAAGAGAGAGGAATGGGAAATTGGAGGTCTTCCTGGAATTCACCATAGGCTTGCTCCAACTACTAAGGGAACTCCAGAATGGTAATAATGAAAGAGTAATATGATGATTCTTCATAAATGATAATCATCATGTTGAGGAGAGAGGCAGCCTAGCCTAGTGTAGTAAGAACAAAGGACTTGGAGTCAGGAGACCCAGATCCAAGTCTGTTCTGCCTCTGACCAGCTGTGTAATACCTTAGGCAAGTCACATAACCACTCTGCACTCCAGTTTCCTCATCTGCACAATGGGGAGAAGACAATCACTCTCCCTCTTCTTAGATTAAGAGGTCCTCTTACGACAGGGAATGTCTCTTATCTCACAACTTGAATCTACCCCAGAAATAGCAATAAGGAAGCACAAACCCAATACAGTGCTCTGCTTTCAGCATTAGTCAACAATGCTGTTTACTCACTTTTTGACTCCATGAATATCAGTGGAAGTTGTATGTCATAAAATACGCAGGTCAACAGAAACAAAAAGCATGCATTTTTTCCTTTTATGCTGATCGCATTGCAATGCTTTATAGAGCTTTCCATATCCATATTCAATCAGATCTAGTGAAATCAATAAGATAAAATATTCACAAGAAAACAATCCTTAGCCTCTGCATATTATAACATATCCCTAAAAGATACATTTTATGGCTTAGAGGTCTGGTTTTTAAAGAATTATCTAAGTGCAGAAGAGGAGAAGGAAATTCTCAGTGTTTGGAGTACAGGATAAACAGGACAGAGATCTCCATAATAATGTTGGTATTTATTAAGCACTTAATATGTGTAGAGCACTGTTCTAAGCACTGGGATATACAGGGTAATCAGGTTGTCCCACATGAGGCTCTCAGTATTAATCCCCATTTTACAGATGAGGTAACTGAGGCACAGAGAAGTGAAGTGACTTGCCCACAGTCACACAGCTGACAAGTGGCAGAGCTGGGATTCGAACTCATGACCTCTGACTCCCAAGCCCATGCTCTTTCCCCTGAGCCACGCTGCTTCTCTTGGGAGGGGAACAGCTAAAGGAAAGTGGGGGGAAATGGGGACCACTGAAATAATTGTGTTCCCAGCCTTACTCATGCCCAAACATTAAAGTGCAAGTCCCATGGCTCTGAAGACTCACAGGAACCACAATTCCCCATCACCATCAAACCCCATTCTACTCCAGTCCAGCCTGGAAGGGTGGGGACTGGAAGAGGAGTGGACTGGAGTCTTCGGGAATGTTGGACTTGGGATGACTGTGTCTGAGGCTGTTGTCACTCTTTGACTCTGAAAAGCCTCACCTGAACTGAGAACTCCTCCTTTAGTTTCAAAAATATACTTCTGTTCTTACATTCATTCATTCATTCATTCATTCAATCAATCGTATTTACTGAGTGCTTATTTTGTGCAGAGCACTGTACAAAGCGCTTGGAAAGTACAGTTTGGCAACAGAGACAATCCCTACTCAACGAACTCACAAACTAGAAGACTTTAGAAGTCTTACCACACTCATTGAAGCCCATTTCTTTTATGCTGTTTTTGTGGATGTATTTATTGTTTCATCTTTGTTTTTGTATTTCTCACCAATCCTCTCCTCCCTTATCCTTAGATCATGAGCTATTAATGGATTGAGGATTGAGTCCAGTCCTAATCAACTGATTCTTTTCTGAGTCCGTAGTACAGAGCTTTGTATAGAAGGACTTAATAAATGTGCTACCCCTATAAAGATGCCTTTAATACCCATGCTGCAATGACCATATATTTTGCACCAAAAATGAGCAGCTCTTTTTAAGTTTAAATGTCACAAAGAATGAGAGAAGACAAAAGAACAAACACAGCCAGGAAATTACAAATGTTAAGCATGGTCTTATAGCAAGGAACAGGCCTTTTGTATGTACAGTGAGGCTGGGACTAGAAATACTGTAATGGCCTTTTCAGCCCACACATGCACTCACTGGTTGCATCGTGTCCTTACCTGTACAAACAGGTACTCCAACATATATAAAAATATGAAAATAATTGTTTCTACCTCTTGGTCTATTTCCCTTTCTTTTCTGCAGGGGAAGGAGTTTAGGCTCCATGTCCCAGTGGCAGGAAGGGATCAGACAATGGATATCCAGGTGACCTCAGGCTCTCTTTTTGATGTGGTCCTGACCTCAGGCCAGACAAAGCTAGAGCTTTGTCTCCTAGACCACTCCTACCCAGGACTACCCCATTTTGAACTGCCCTACCCTGTATCACCCTGTCCTGGCCAGCTCCTGCCTGGACCACCCTTGTGGGAAGGTGGAAAAGAGGATCCTTGCACTGTCCTTCTGCCAAAATCCTGTGGGGGAATTGGGGAGAGGAGAGAGAAGGGAAAGGAGCTGGCAGGAGCTTATCCACCTGGAAGCCCCATCCCTCTGGGAGGAATTTGGGAGGGGGCAGAGGAGGTAGAGAAAGCTGACAGGAACTTCTCCATCTGGGAACAAGGAACAGGGAAGGTGCTCTGGCCTTCTCTCCACTGGATCTCCCAGGGGGAATTAGAAGACTTCTGCCTGAGGCCTGTAGAATTCTCTGTCAGTGGCACCTTAGGTACCAATCCCCTCATCCTGGGTCAGGATGATTTTGTCCAGAAAAGCCCCCTGCAGAAAAAGATCACTGAATGGCAGCTCTCTCCAAGATTGCTGTGTAACATGATGACATCACACATGCCTGATTATAGGGAGTTTTTCTGGGTGACTCCTGAACCCTGACATTTGCTCTAAAGGCACTGTGTTCTCCTCCCAGGTCCCAAGGAACTCTATCCCTATAAACCAATCAATCACATTTATTGAGTGCTTACTGTGTTCAGAGCATTGTAAACAGCACTTGGGAGAGTACAGTATAACAGAGTCAGTTGCCATGTTCCCTGCCCTCAAAGTGCTTACAGTCCAGAGGCTCATTGAACTTGGCAGCAGGAACCACAGAAGAAAGAGGCTTGAGGAAGCATTTTAAAATCTGTATATAGATGGGCTTGGTCTAATATCAGAACACAAAAGAGGACAAGTCAGCTGAAAATTGAACAGTCAGGATAACGTCAGGTGAATGGCCACCTAGGGCATGGTAAAACTGTTGTAACACAAGTACATTTCTAAACCATCTACAAAGTACAAAATGTATTTTGAATTAGAGCCAATTTAGTCTGTTTCAGAATATTGATAAAACTTTGTAACATATACATAAAATAATTCAGGTGGAGCATATGGAAATTTCTCTTTCAGAGTATGTTACTATATGACCAGATGTTACTAGCAGCTGAAAAATATGATGATGGGCTCTTTCTTTTACAGTAGTAAAGAAACAATAAATAAAGCTCCAAAACAACTAACAGATGTACATTATGAATCACTGTTTGCTGCTGTCCAGCTGTCTTGTTGCATAAATTGACAGATAATTAGTGAAAAGCAAAAAAAAATTTCTTTAAAGTACACCCAGAGTACTGCTAGTGTATACCAGATCAATATCTGTAAAAGTTATAAAGCTAATTAGCGGCATCTTGCAATTTTTCATTTTTGATAGAACTTGAATTACTTTATATGCAAATATATTTTTACATGGGCTCATCCAGATACATGAATGTATGGCAGGAGAGGAGAAGCAGAGGACAAGAAAATTTTAAGGTCTGACACAAAACAAGAAATGGACAATGGGGATATGGAAGCGAAGATGGTAAAGATTACAGAAAGGATAGGGAAAGACTGGACTTACACAGTTAGAAGAATAGAGACGAATAGTGTGTTTGCACTGCCTTTCTCACATCAGTCGTCAGGCAGTTGTATTTGTACTGTGTGCAGAGTGCTGTACTATGCAACTGAGAGAGTACAGTATAACAGAAATATTCCCTACCCACACAAAACTGTACTGTTTGGTGAAGTACTGAAGAATGACCATGTATGATCCCTCCCCTCAAGATAGCGAACAGTCTAGGAGGGAAAAGATATCAATGAATCAATAGTGTTTATTGAGTTCTTACTGTGAGCATTACTAAGCACTTGAAAACATTCCAAAATAAATTATAGTTGGGAGGAAGTAACTGAATAACTAAGCTATATATGGAGAGCAAATGCATGTTACAGTGTGTGAAAATATGGAAATGATGAAGTAATTGTGGCAAAGAAAGCAGGGGCATATACATGAACCACAGAAACGTTCCTGGAGGAAATGTGATGGCATATTAAGGACGAGGAGAGCTATGGTCTCTTGGATGGGAAGAGAGAGAGTTTTCCAGGAAAAAGGGAAGGAGTGAGCAGGAATTCAGCAGTGGGAGAGATGAGAATGAGGCATAGTGAATAATTTTTTTTAAGTTCCATCAATCAGTGGTACTTTTTAATGACTTACTAAGCACTTGGGAGAGTGTGATTAGTCATAGCTCAACATGCTAGACTACTCTTTCCCTCTAGACTGTAAACTCATTGTGGACAGAGAACATGTTTACCAATCCTGTTACATTGTACACTTCCAAGTGCTTAGTTCAGTGCTCTGCAAACAGTAAGTGCTCAATAAATGATTGGTGGATTAATTACAAAACATTAAAATTGGTGACATGATCATTGTCCACAAGGAGCTTGTAGTATAGTTGAGAGACAGACAGAAGCAGGATGGCCTAGTGGATAGAGCACGGACCACAGAGTCTATGTGGGTTCTAATCCTGGCTGCACCACTTGTCTGCTGTGTGACCCTGAACAAGACACTTCACTTCTCTGTGCCTTGGCTACCTCATCTGTAAAATGGGGATTAAGACTTTGAGGCCCATATAGGGTGTGGACTGTGTTCAACCTCATTAGGAACTTGCATCAGCCCCATTGCTTAGTACAGTACCTGGAATATAGTGAGTGCTTAACAAATACCATTAAAAATTGGAGCTAAGGAAAGCAGCAGAATATAATTCAATCAACAGTCATATTTACTGATCACTTACTTTGTGCAGAGCATGGTACGAAGCACTTGGGAGAGAACAATATGACATTAACAGAGACATACACAAGGGCTGTGGAACTGGGGGTTGGATGAGTTTCAAAGCCGTCAAAGATATCAATCAATCGTATTACTGAGCACTTACTCTATGCATAACTCTGTACTAAACATTTGGGAGAGTACAGTATAACAGAGTTGGTAGACACATTCCCTGCCCACAATGAATTTACAGACACAAGTGCATGGGCAACGCAGAAGGGAGTCTGACTAGGGTGAGGAGATCAGGGGTTAGCCAGGGAAGGCCTCCTGAAAGAGATATGATTTTAATAGGGCTATGAAGCTGGGGAGAGTGGTGGTCTGTCAGATATTAAAGGGGAGGAAACTCGAGGCCAGAGGGAGGATGTGATAGCAGTAAGATAGGGGAGATCTAGTTTCAGTGAGTTAAGTTGGCAATAAAAATGTGAATAAAAATAGGAGATGAATGAAGTAAGATCAGTGGGGAGAACTAATTTGAATGTCTTGAGGCAGATAGATGGTGAGGATGCTGAGTTATTGCCCCATCTCCCCCTAACATTCCTCTCCAAACTTCTTGAGAGTTGTTTACTCCTCTGTCTCCAATTCCTCTTCTCCAATTTTCTCTTTGATACCCTCCAATCAGGTTTCCACCTCTGTCACTCCACGTAAACAGCCCTAAGATCATCAGTGACCTTCTCCTTATCAAATGTGACAGCCTTGACTCTATCAAAATCCTCCTAGACCTCTCATCTGCCTTCAACACTGTAGACTCCTTCTCCCTGAACACTTATCTTACCTTGGCTTCACTAACACTGTCTTCTCTTGGTTCAACTATCTCTCTCACCACTTCTCAGCCTCCTTCTATGCCTCCCACACTCTAACAGTGATAACCCCTCAAGACTCAGTTCTCCTTCCACTTCTAGTCTCCATCTACACCTATTCACTTGGAGAATTCATTTGCTTCCTTGACTTATACAAATAATAATAATAACAATGGTATTTGTTAAGCACTGTTCTGGGATACTTATGGTATTTAAGTTCTTATTATGTGCCAGGCACTGTACTAAGCACTGGGATAGATACAAGGTTATCAGGTTGTCCCACGTGGGGCTCACAGTCTTAATCCCCATTATATAGATGAGGTAACTGAGGCACAGAGAAGTTAAGTGACTTGCCCAAAGTCACACGGCTGACAAGTGGCAGAGCCGGGATTAGAACCCAGGTTCTTCTGACATCCAGGCCCGCACTCTATCCACTAGGCCACAGTGTTGATATTTTCTGCTTGGTCTAGAAAAAAATAAGGCAATCACCTCATGTTCTTTTACAGGATTATGTGAAGCCTCAAGAGTTAATATAATCCATCCCCAGCCTCCAGCCAAGAGGTCAAAACATGAGAACAGTATAACAGCCCATCATTTAAAATATTCTTAGGAAAAAAATCCAGTAAATCTGATTGCCTCAAACTATTTCAGTCTATGTTAATTATAAAATGATCTATTCATATCATTTGTCATTTTATGCTAAGAAAAAATGGGGACACAGCAGTACTTGCCTGAAGCAAAGGAAATGGGAGAAACCAACAGCATTCTGTTTTCCCAGTCTCATATGTCATCCTTTGACTTCAAAGACTCAGAGAATGAACCAGTAAATGGAAGTACTGAAATAATGACATATCTAGGGCAGAGTCAGAGAGAACTAAAGGAATTGACATCAAGTTGCAGATTTATGCCAGCCTGACTGAACTAGTTTTGAGGGTAGCAACATTTGCACTAATATTCACAAACTTGAAGTCAGGGCCAAAATGGCTCTGAAAATGTACTGGGAAAATTTTAGGTTCTGTGGCATGAAGGCTTGAGAGCACAGGGAGAGGGAGGTGAGTGGGTTCTGAGTAGCAGAATGTCCTCTCCTTCTTCCAGCAGTCACCTGCTTTAAGCTATTTACATCAGAAAGACTTACTAATATTTGTGTCTGTACAGAAACTTTGGCCCATGCAATTGATCAAAGTTTAATCTTGGTTAAAAGTGTTAAAACCTGAATAGAGAAAGAGAGGGAGGGATTGAATACCTAAGTAGTATGATTTCATGTAATAGCCACTGGACAGAGATGCAATGGCCATGGAAAGGACAATTTACCTATGCTTTTGTTCAATTTATTGGCTGCTGTCCAAATGGAATAAGCAATCAATCAATCAATGTATTTATTGAGTGCTTACTGTGTTCAGAGCACTGTATTAAGTGATTGGGAGAGTATAATACAACAATTAACAGGCAGGTTCCCTGTCCATAATGAGCACACTGTAATACCCCAAATTTAACTTTTAGCCACAAGCAGAGGACCTGGGGAACAAAGAACACTTGCAGGTCAACTGTCTCAGGCCCAACCTAAACCCTCATTTGTCTTGGAGTGACTGCTATCATTTCCCTTCCCAGTGATCCTGTTCCTCTGGAAATGGCCATGGTTGTGGACCATGATCAACCCTCAGCTTACTACATGCCGGACATTGTACTAAGTGCTGAGGTAGATACAAGATAATCTGATGGGACACAGTCCTTGTCCCACATATGGCTCACAGTCAACACCCATTTTACAGATGAGGTAACTGAGTCACAGATAAATTAAGTGACTTGTCCAAGGTCACACTCAGCAGACAAGTAACGGAGCCAGTATTTGAAACCAGATCTTCTTATTACCAGTTTCTCTTGATTCCCAGGTCTATGCTCATTCCACTAGATCACACTGCTTTTCCTGCATGTCTATCTGGCACCGTTTTTTAATGATATTTTCCAAGTGCTTTACTATGTTAGGCACTGTACTAAGCACTGGTGTGGATACAAACAAATTGGGTAGACCACAGTCCATGTCCTGGATGGAGCTCACAGTTTTAATCCACATTTTACAGATGAGGCAACTGAGGCACAGAGAAGTTAAATGACCTGCCCAAGGTCACACAGCAGATAAGTGGCAGAACCAGGATTAGTACCCATGTCCTTCTGACTTCCAGGCCTGCATTCTATCCACTGGGGCATACTGCTTCTCAAGTAGAACATGGCTGAAACTGAATTTCTCATTTTCCCTCTTAAATCTACTTATACATTTATCTTTCTTATCATAGTTGATAACCCTAGTACACTACACATCCCATTTTCAACTTTATTGCCATCTTCAATTCCTCCTTGTTTTTTAACTCTCCCATCAATCTGTCATTGAATCTCAGCAGTTTTTCCTCCCCAGCTTTTCAATATCCCTACTTCTTCTCCACTCCATTGGCCACTCTTCATTCATATTCTTTTCATCTTTCAGTTACATTAGGGTATCAGTCACCTCACTGGTCTCTCTGTCTCCACTCTTTCCCTCTTTCAGTCTATACTGCACTACTCTTGAACCATCTTCCTATAACAACATTCATCTTTCCACTTCCCTGAAACCTCCAATAATCATAAGAGCTTGGTTTTACCTAGTATTTTTATTCCCAAATGCTCTTACATTATTTTTCCACTTTGCCCTCCAACAACCCCTTCTAGAATATAAGCTCCCAGTGGGCAGGGAACATGTCTACCAACTCTGTTGTATTATATTCTCCCAAGCAGTCAGGCAGTCATTCATATTTATTGAGCACTTACTGTGTGCAGACCACTGTGCTAAGAGCTTGGGAGAGTACAATGTAACAGACACATTCCATGCCCACAATGAATTTACAGTCTAGATCATTTAGTACAGTGCTCTGCACAGACTAAGTGCTCAATAAATATGATTGATTGATTGAACAACTCTCTGAGGTAGGTAGAAATGCAGGTATTAGAATGCCCATTTTGCAGATGAGAAAACTAAGATGCAGAATGGTTAAGTGACTTGCCCATAGTTTCATAGTTTTAGGAGTCAGAAATCAGATATGAACCCAGTAGCTACCCATTTCCTTCTTAATTGGACGGAAACTCATGACTACTTGTTCCAAGGTTCTTCACTGCTCCCTCCTCACATATCTCCTCTCTTCACCTGGTACCCTGCAGTTTACACTCTGTGCTCCTTCTAAGACCATCATCTTTAAGCATCTTCCTCTTCACTCTCCCATCTCTGCCCTCTGGTTCAAGCTGTTCCTCTTGTTTGGGTCTTCTTTACCCTTCAACTCCCCACAAAGCTCCTCATTGCCAAAGTTCTACTATAATCCTACCTCTTACAGTGAGCGTTCTTAAATCACCCTATTACTTCCCAAGTTGTACTAATACAGCTGTCCTTAGCGAATGTGTTTAGAATATTTTAAAACATTAATGGACACTGATTTATATATTGATTTATTTTCCATGCTCCCGGTGGCCACAGAGGTAACATCATTTCTTCGGCTTCCTCTATGTATAAAAATCTGTGCCTGCCTGTCTTACCCATCAAATTGTAAGCTCACTAAGGACAGGAATGAGATCACTTTCTTGAATTGTATAATTCCAGGACCTTACTACAGTGCTTGGTACACATTAGGTGCTCACTTACTAGTTGATATGCCGGTATTGTAAAAGCAGCAGTTGACTGTGCAATGGTGAGAAGCAGCACTGCCTAGTGTTTAGAGTACAGGCTTCTGACTCAGAAGGACTTGGGTTTTAATCCCAGCTCCACCATATGTCTGCTGTGTGGCCTAGGGCAAGTCAGTTAACTTCTCTATGTCTCAACTACTTCAGCTATAAAATGGGGAGTAAGGCTGTGAGCCCTATATGAACAGGATCTGTGTCCAACCAGATTATCATATGTATACCCCAGTGTTTAATACAGTACCTGATATATAGTAAGCTTTCAACAGATACCACAATTATAATTACTATTATTTCTTCTGTAAGAGAATGGTAATTATGGTTGTCAAAATTTCAAGACGAAGTGCTGATTATTCCAGGGTGGAAATTTTAAACTAGATAAGCTCAGAGAATTCCTATATAGAGCTGGGGTTTTTTTGAGGGATTTTTTTGTTTGTTTTTAATGCAATGTCACCAGAATTGAGTCCAGTTGTTTGGTGGATCTGTTAATGAGGGTAGTGCTCTCTCCCTTTGTTGCTGCTTCTCCTGCTGCTTTGGATACAAATGAGGGTGTGGGAAAGACAGAGTAAAACACACAACTGGGAGAAGCTTTTATTGTGTCACTACCCCTGCAGGTAGGAGTGAGCAGGAGAGTCCCTGTGGAAGGGAATACATAGCAAATGAAATAGCTGAACATATTTTCCCTGAAGGAATGAGAAAACAATAAAGAGTCATGGTAGTTTAGCTGAGTTTTGAAAATTAGCTACTCAGTCATTCCTAGTTTGGGTTTAATTGAAAACTGCAAATATTTTGATAAAAACCCAGAAAATATGAAAAAAATGCCAAAAAACCCAATACCAACAACATATCTCAGAGGAAAATTATGTTAAAACCTTTCACCAAAGTTTCTTGATCAATCTAAAGGATATATTTTGCAGACTTTGAAGTCTTCAAGCTGCTGGAAATCTGTAGGGCAAAAGGAAAAAAAAGGATAAAAGCATAAGGAAGAGGTAACAATCAATTACTTGTATTTATTGACTGCTTATTCTGTGCAGAACACTGTACCTCGCTCTTGGTACAGCATAATATAACAGACTTGGTGGATATGTACCCTGCCCACAATGAGCTTATAGTCCAGAGGGGGAGACAGACAATAACATAAATAAATTAGGGATATGTACAGAATAATAATTCATAATTATGATATTTGTTAAGTACTTTGCGTCAGGCACTGTTCTAAGAACTGGGGTGGATACAAGCCAGTTGGATTGGACACAGTCCCTGTCCCTTGTGGGATTCATGGTCTCGATCCCCATTTTATGGATGAGGTAACAGGAACAGAGAAGTTAAGTGACTCACTCAAGCTCACACAGTAGACAAGTGGAGGAGTCAGGATTAGAACATAAATTCTGTGGAGCTAAGGGAAAGGTGAATAAAGGGAGCAGATTAGGACCACAAAGAAGGGAGTTGGAGAAGAGGAAAATGTAGGGGAATGGCTTTTGGAGGAGATGTGCCTTAATAAAGATTTTTAGGTGGGGAGAGTGATGGTCTGTCGGACATGAAGAGGGAGAGCATTCCAGGCCAGAGGCTGGACATGGGAAAGAGGTCAGAGGTGAGATAGATGAGATTGAGGTACAGTGAATAGTTTGGCATTAGAGGAATGAAGTGTGCAGGCTGGGTTGTAGTAGGAGAGTTGTGAGTTGAGGTAAGAGGGAGCAAGCTGATTGAGTGCTTTAAAGCCAATAGTGAGGAGTTTCTGTTTGATGCAGAGGTGAATAATAATAATTATGGTATAATGGTATTTAAGTGCTTACTAGGTGCCAAGCCCTATTCTAAGTGCTGGGGTAGATACAAGGTAATCAGGTTGTGCCACATGGGTCTCACAGTCTTAGTCCCCATTTTACAGATGAGGTAATTGAGGCACAGAGAAGTTAAGTGACTTGCCCAAGGTCACACAGCAGACATGTGGAGCTGGGATTAGAATTCATGCCCTCTGACTCCCAAGCCCATACTCTTGCCACTAGGTTAGCAACCACTGGAGGTTCTTGAGGATTGGGGAAGCATGAACTGAACATTTTTGTAGAAAAATAATCCAGGCAGCAGAGTTAAGAATGAACTGGAGTGGGGAGAGTCAGGGAGGTCAGCAAGGAGGACACTAATCAAAGCAGGATAGGATAAGGGCTTGGATTAAAATGGTAGCAGTTTGATGGAGAGGAAGGGACAGATTTTAACAATCCTGTGAAGGTTGAACTGAAAGGACTTAGTGACAGATTGAATATATAGGTTGAATGAGAGAGATGAGCCAAAGATAATGCCAAGGTTATGGGCTTGTGAGACAGGAAGCAGGGTGGTGCTGTCTGTAGTGATGGGAATGTCAGGGGAAGGACAAAGTTAAATGATATTTTTAAAATCAAACAATAAATGGTATTTAGCATTTATTTTGTGTAGAGCACTATACTAGGTGGTTCAGAGAGTACAATACAGTCTGTATACATGATCCCTGCTTAAAAATAGCTTATAGTCTATTGGGGAAACCCTACATTCAAGTAAATTATTAGTGTGTGCTCCAAAGTACAGTAATCAGGAGTTCCTGACTGAGTGTCTGTAATAAGTGATAAAGTCTCCTGATGATGTGAACAGCCATATTTTGTGGAGTAATCTTAGCTTCTTGATAAACCTATGTGGGCAGTTCAACTTTCCTGGTAATTGCCAGACACAAGGTAGACTGATGGGGGTCAGAGACTTTTGTAAAGTCAACAGACATAAAAAAAAGTCTATGAACATGGCTTTTAGGTAGTAAGCACTCAATAAATGTCATTGATGCTATAAGCATTTGTTAAATGCTTAATATGTGTCAAGTATTCTTCTAGGTACTGGGGTGGATATAAGGTTATCAGGTTGAATGCAGTCCTGCCCCACATGTCTAGGAAGAAAGGAGTAGGATTTAATCCCCATTTCTCAGATGAGGAAACTGAATCACAGAGAAGTTAAGTGACTTTCCCAAGGTCCCACAACAGACACGTGGCAGAGCCAGGATTAGAACCAAGTCCTCTGGCTTCCAAGCCCATGCTCTTTTCCCTAAGTCACACTGCTTCTCTATCTTGTTCATCACAAATTTTTAAATGGTATTTGTTAATGGCTTATTCTGTTCCAGACACTGTACTTAACATTGGGGCAGGTACAAGCTGATCATGTTGTACACAGTCCCTGTCCAACATGGGTCCCACAGTCTTAAACCCCATTTTACAAAGAAAATAACTGAGGCACAGAGAAGTTAAGTGACTTGTCCAAGGTCACATAGCAGACAAGTGACGGATCTGGGATTCAAACCCAGGTCCTTCTGACTTCCATATCTCTATCCACTAGACGATGTGGCTTCCCACTAGAGCATGATACTTCCTCAATAATAATACTAATACTTGTGGTGAGCTCACAACAAGCTTCCTTATTAGTGACTGTTTGTGATCCTTTGAACAAAGAAGAGACTCGCAAAGTCACTGATGTGCTCTACTTGAGGACAGGTGGTTGCCAGTCCGTGGGGCCATAGCATGGAGGGAGGTATGGTCTAATTTCCCTGCTCTACACAATATCGGGCATGGGCCAATCAATGTCTGCCACTTAGAGCCACAGCTGTGATGCTAAGGCAGATAAAAGGAGCTCATTTTGAATCCTAGGGAAGTACTCAAAGAAGCATTCCAAAGCAGGAGGAAGCAGCGCCACTTGGAGGAAGCAGAGATGGAGCAGCATTTGGGAAAGAAGTGTGCAGAGGAGGCTTGCAGAATCAGCAATAAATGTTGCCAGGAACTTCTCCCAACCTTCCGCCATGGGTTTGGCAGAATGGGCTCCCTTGATCAGCAGACTGTCACTGGACCTTTGGTGGAGTGAGGGAAAGTGTGTATGTGTGTTTGCACGTTGGTAAAACTATGCAAAAAACTTTCCACAGTAACCTTTGTGGCTGGTAGTGTGGTTTGATGCTCTATATGTCACTGAGGCTGTCACAGCCCAGAAAAGTCCTGGTTGGTACGAGCTGGGGGCGTGTGACAATACTGATAATAATATTAATGGTATTTGTTAAGTGCTTACTATGTGCCAAGCACTGTTTTAACCACTAAGGTATTCAGGTTGGACACAGTCCCTGTCCCATATGAGACTCACAGTCTTAATCCCCATTTTACAGATGAGGTAACTGAGGCGCAGAAAAATTAAGTGACTTGCCCAAGTTCGTACAGCAGACATGTGGCTGAGAGAAGTTTAGAACCCACATCCTCTGACTCCCAGGCCTGGGCTCTTTCTACTAGGCCACAACATTTCTTCAATGTATACTGTATCGGCTCCATTTTAGACAAATGAATATATCAGACATTGCTCAGCCTTACTTGATAATGTGTTTCACAGTATCTCACAACTTGGTGGCCCTTACTTTTTCCTATATGATTCCCCAAATATCAGTAGATAACTCTATATAGTCTTAGAGAATGGGTTCTTTGATTTAAATTCCCATCTAACCTGTTCTACCCATTAGTGATTTGGAATGTGAGGACTTGCATACTTTGAATTATTCAAATTTAGATGACATAGAAAATTGAGATATCATCCTTGAACATATCATCCCTTTGTTCAGAGGACTCTGAACACAGTAAGCACTCAATACGCACCACCCATTGTTTGCTCAACTCCTAGCTCTCTGGATGATGCTCTGTCACCTTAGTTCTTTTTTTCTTTACTCCCTTCATAAAATCTGTCTCAAATCCAATACCATCATATTCAAAATATAATGAAAGCTTCCTCTTTATGCCAAGTCTTCAACTATATTCAATTTTAATCAGATACTGAGGAATGTAAAAAGTCTGTATTTTCTTATTTATCCAAACATTATTCAAATGAATATCCCTCTCATTATGATCATATATATAATCATCATCAAGAATGAATATTCAGTGTGTGCTCTTGCATTAAATATGCTTCTAACAATCAGATGATGATTTTGTGATGAGTGATAATTCCACAATTGGTCAAAGATAAACATCTAAATTCCACCTGAACCTAATATAATTGATCCCATTTCATTTTCATCTGTCATTCATATTGTCTTTTCTTTCACTGTTTTTATTCTGAATTATCCCAGGGAAATTAAGAGTCATTCAGACTGTACACATCCAACTTGAGAACCAGTCATCCCTTGATTGTGAGCCCCATGTGGGACAGGACTGTGGCTAACCTGATTAGCCTGTATCTATCCCAGCATTTAGAACAGTGCTTGACCCAAAGGAGGTGCTTAACTAATATAATAATATTAATAATAATGATCGCTTGAAGATGTTTCAGTGCTACAATAGCTATGTTACTTGATTTGCCATGTAAAACAACTAGATGACTGTTTATTCATCTAAACATGGTTTGTGAATATTTCAAAAATTGATTAAATGTAGACTTAGTTCTTTGCTCCTACATCTCTGAAGAAGAAATTGACATTTATCATTTTGAAAAAAATACCTATACATTTAAGGATAATTCATTCTTTTAAAAATCCCAGGAAACCTTAATAATAATAATAATTATGGTATTTAAGTGCTTACTATGTACCAGACACTGTTCTACGTGCTGGGGTGGATACAAGCAAATAGGGTGGACACAGTCCCTGTGCCTTGTGGGTTTCACAGCCTAAATCCTCATTTTACAGATGAGGTAATTGAGGCACAGAGAAGTGAAGTGACTTACCCAAGATCACACAGCAAAGAAGTGGCAGAGCTGGGATCAGAACCCATGACCTTATGACTCCCAGGGCTGTACTCTATCTACTATGCCATTTGCTGCCCCTCAAAGGAGTGACTCTGGAGGGAGAACAAAGTCCCCAGCAGGTCCTGGGAGTGCCTTTCCTCTGGATTGATCGATTGTTTTTAATTTGAGCAATATAGAAATTCTATTTTTGTTCATGGAATTTGTTCAGCCCTAACTATCTGTCAAGCACAGTTCTAAATGCTGGGGTGGATACAAATCAGTCTTGTCAGTCACAGTCCCTGCCTCAAATGGGGTTCTCATTCCAAGTAGAGGGAAAGCCAGTATTGAACACCCAGTTTTACAGTTGTGCAAACTGAGACACTGAGAAGTTAAGCTATTTGCCCAGTGTCACACAGCAAGAACAGTTGGGATTAGAATCTAGGTCTTTGGACTGCCAGGTTTTTTTTTTCACTAGGCATTTTAAGAATGAATTTTAATAACACATTCTGAAGATCTACTTCCTAACTTTCAAATTACAAATGAAAAATACCAATACCATAAACAGCAGGTTCTATTTATTTCCGAGTTAGATGAGATGTAAATAATATAATCAGCCTAATGTAGTGTTAAACTCAATATAGTTCTTGTTGCTTTTATAGGAACTGGAACCCAAGAAATAGAATTAATCTATTAATTTTTATGGACTATTTAGCATTTTTGGATAAAGTATTCTTTGAATACTTTAAAAAAGTGAAGACATTATGATTGTTCATCTTTTGAATACTAATGAATGTCAACTTGTGTTCTAATGATATCTCCAAGGAGATGCCTATTGATCATGAAATGCCTGGATACTAGAAAATAATCCCAAGGCAGCTATTTTACAGCAGTCATAAAGTGAATTATAACTAGAAGCAATAAAGCTGGTACCTATTCCAAAAGACAAGGTTTAAATTATGGACATACGAAATAATAGATTTCCCTTTAAAGCTTGTCCTTTTATAGAGATTCGGCAGCTCCTGGGACATGTGTTGCAAAGGAATTTAGATAAAACATATGTGAGTCTTTGAGAATTCATTAAAAAGAGACAATAACTTCTTTGGCACAGATGTTTATTAGGAAAATGTAATTCCAGTTCTAGACTTGATGAGAACATAATCAACACAATGTTGATACCAGACGTCAGCCTTGCTCCATTTGGCCAGTTACAGAAGACCAAACCCATAGGGTCTGCTTTTAGGTTCATTATTGCTTTATGTTTTATTACTGACTTGGAAATGGAATAAAAAATAACCTCATTTATGTAGCTATTCATGAGGACAGAGCCAAGGAGACATCAACAAAGAGGAAGTCTTGATTTTGATTCTAATTCATATAAATAGAGGATTTATTTGGGCTTCACAATGCACATAATGACAATGAAATTCCTCTAGTGGCTGATATCTGAGTATGAACTACTTCTCTTTTCAGTATTTCTGATATAAAAACTGGAAATAATTCACTCTTCAACTAATAATTAAAAGGTTGTAGCTGCTATAGTTATTCTATAGTCAACCATCTATATTTATCCCAACAGAGGCATTATGACACTAGGCATCTAACACATGCAATTTAACCATCAAGGTAAGTGATTATTGCTTCTTGCCTCAAACCAAAAGGTTTTAACACAAGTGTTTGGAAAGTTTTTTCTTCTACCTAACCCATTTGCCTTTCCCCACTGCCAGCTGCAATAAAAGCTCATTTCTGTTTGAGTGATTGCATTTAAAGTGGGTCTATGTTTGCCTAATGTTCACCTCTGAGCTGCCAATTATTCATCCAAGCAGATGATTAAATAATCCAGGTTCCCTTGGTATTCAGAAAGCAGACATTTTCAGGGACCATCTAGACAGCTTTTTTTGGTTTGGCTGCCTGGGCACTGGCACCAGATTTTTCTGTAAATGAAGTCTGTGATGTTATCAATGCCAAGTGATTATCTTTTTAAAAATGTACAGAAAGCCAAATCAGGAGAGTCAATAAAATAATAATAATGATGATGGCATTTGTTAAGCACTTACTATGTGCAAACCATTGTTCTAAGCACTTGGGGGGATACAAGGTGATCAGGTTGTCCCATGTGGGGCTCACAGTCTTGATCCCCATTTTACAGATAAGGTAGCTGAGGTTCAGAGAAGTTAAGTGACTTGCCCAAAGTCACACAGCTGACAAGTGGTGGAGCTGGGATTAGAACCCATGCCCTCTGACTCCCAAGCCCGGGCTCTTTCCACTAAGCCATGCTCCTCATGATAAGAAGGTTGTGAAGATGGGCATGAATAGCCATTCATCCAATTGAAATTCAATATGTTTCTGAACTCTTGAACTTGCTCAAATGACTATAAATTAAATTCCTATTTTCCATGTTCCTATCTATTCTTTGCAACTGGGTGTCATATATAAACACAGTGTTTTCACTCTCTCGTATATCATCTAAATCACTGAGGAAAATGCTAGGCAACAATAGACCAAAAATTGACCCTTGAAGAAATTTAGTATGTCCTAGACTGTAAACTCTTGTGGGCAAGCATAATGTCTACCAGTTCCATTGTATTATATGCTCTCAAGCATTTATTACAGTGCTCTGTATGTAGTCGTATAGTGGATGGAGCATGTGCCTGGGAGTCAGAAGGACCTGGGTTCTAATCTTCGTTCCACCACATGCCTGCTGTGTGAATTTGCTGTGTGCAAGTCACTTAACTTCTCTGGGCATTAGTTACTTCATCTGCAAAATGGGTTTTAAGAGTGTGCGCCCCATGTGGGACAGTGACTGTGTCCAACCTGATTAACTTGAATCTATCCCAGTGCTTGGCATATAGTAAGTGCTTAACAAGTACTATTATTAGTAGTAGTAAGTGCTCAATAAATACCATTCATTCAGTCAATAACGTTTACTGAGAGCATTCATTCAATCAATAACATTTACTGAATGCTTACTGTATGTGGAGCATGGTACTAAGCACTTGGGAGAGTACAAAACAATAATGTTGGTAAACCTACTTGCTGCCAACAAGGAGCTTACAGTATAGAGAGGAACCAGACATTAATATAATTGAATAAATACATAAACAATAGTTTTGTACATAAGTGATGATTGAGAGTAAGGTGAATATCAAATGCTTAAAGACAACATATAAAAGTGCATAGGGGACAGAAAAGAGGGAGTAAGTGAAAAGAGGGCTTAATCAGGGAAGGACTCTTGGAGGAGATGTGCTTTAAAAATAACTTTAAAATTGGGGAGAGTGGTGGTCTAGCATTTTTGAAGGGGGAGGGAGTTCCAGGTCAGAGGAAGGAAGTAGGAACTCCTCTCTCATTGCACTCCGTGCTCCAGTGGGAACAGGACTGACAAGGACAAGAACAGGAGTAGCAGCACTGTACAAAAATAATCTCTTTAAAATTAATTCCTCTACACAGGTTCTCACCACCATAAACAATAGCAATTATTTAGTGCTTACTGTGCAAAAAGTAGTACGTTTCGAACTTAGGAACAAACAGCAGAACGAAGGGCCTGATCCCTATTTTCAGGAATTGAAAATCTGGTGCAAGTGACATATGAACAAAGACATCTAATTTATAAAAGGTAAAATAAGGGATTAGACATAATAAAAACAAAGGGGAGGGGGTGAAGGAGGAGGGAGAAACAGAGGGGTGAAAGGGAAAGAAGCAAATAAAGAAGGCGAAAAGGGAGGGAAGAAGGAATGGAGGGAGGGAGAGAGCGAGAGAGAAAGGAAGGGAGGGAGTGAGGAGGTGGGGGAAGGGAGTGGGAGGGAGAAAGAGAAAAACTGCGGAAGGGAGGGCTGGAGGAAGGATCCAATTAGTGAACACACCCAAATGTTATTCAAAATGATTTGAAATAAGTATTTGTCACATACTGTAATTCTAACCCATAAATTTAGCACTTAGGTGTGATTGTTAAAGTTTTTGTAAAATTCCAATAGAAGAATATATTTGAAATCAGCTGTATTAATGAGCAAATTGAGGGTAAAGACAGAGAAAGTTTTCATTACAGATTTTTCTTCCCAAACTACTATAACAGTTACTGTTTGTTAGTAAAAATTCATGTTGAACAACTGTTTCTAGGTGGTAAAGCAGCATGGCTCAGTGGAAGGAGTCTGGGCTTTGGAGTCAGAGGTCATGGGTTTGAATCCCGGCTCAGCCACTTGTCAGCTGTGTAACTTTGGGCAAGTCACTTAACTTCTCTGTGCCTCAGTTACCTCATCTGTAAAATGGGGATTAAGACTGTGAGCCCCACGTGGGACAACCTGATTCCCCTGTGTCTACCCCAGCGCTTAGAACAGTGCTCAGCACATAGTAAGCGCTTAACAAATACCAACATTATTATTAGTAGTAGTAGTAAAAAGAGCTGACCTTGCAGGACACTGTACTATACTGTACCGCAGAAGCATTAGGAAAGAATACATAGTTGGGAATTAGATATGGCCCCTCTCTTTCAGTGGACTCACTATCTAAAACTGTATACATGATCAGTGTAATTAATTTGATTTTACAAAGGAACAAAAGGAAAACTAACACTGGGCCTAAAATGAGGCCAAAAAGGGACAGTGAATTATCCAGTTACAAATTGGCATCACTGGCTACATAACCTATACTAATCAATCATAAAGCCATGAAATCATCTTTAAATTACTATATTATTGATTTCAGAAGAGTAATCGTTTTAAAGGACATCATGACAATACATTTTCCATCTCCCCTTAATTTAGGTCCATAAATCATTTTTCAGACCTTCTTGAGGAAATTTTCAAATATTTATTACTACTTTAAGGAGAAACAGTGTGGCTTAGTGGAAAGAACCCAGGCTTGAGAGTCAGAGGTTGTGGTCTAATCCCAGCTCTGGTACTTGTCTGCTGTGTTACCTTGGGTAAGACACTTAACTTCTCTGTGCCTCAGTTACCTCATCTGTAAAATGGGAATTAAGACTGTAAGCCCCCCGTAGGACAAACTGATAAACTTGTATCTACCCCAGTGCTTAGAACAGTGCTTGGCACATAGTAAGTGCTTAACAAATACCATTGTCATCATGCAACATAAAATCTCTTTAATTAGTGCTGACTCTGTGCCAAGTGGTGTTCTAAGCGCTGGGATAGGTACAAAATAATCAGATTGGACATAGTCCCTGTCCCAAATGGAACTTACAGTCTAAGTAGGATGGAAGTGGATTCATTCTCTGTTTTACAGATAAGGTAACTGAGGTACTAAGTGAATATCATTAAAAATAGAAAAAGTAGCGGAACAAGGATTACACCCAGGATTATAAAACAAGTTGCCTAATGGATAGTGCCTGGGAGTCAGAAGGACTTGGGTATTAAGTCCTTGGGTATTGGGTATTAGTGGCAAGTGGCCTTTGCCACTTGTCTGCTGCTTGGGCAAGTCACTTATCTTCTCTGTGCCTCAGTTACTTCCACTGAAAAATGGAGATTGAGACTGTGAACCCCATATGAGACAGGGACCTGATTAACTTGAACCTACCGCAGAGTATAGTATAGTTCTTGGTACATAGTAAGCGCTAAACAAATGCCATTGAAAAATTTAAAAAAAGTCTTCTGATTCCCACTAGGCTGTATTGTTTCTCTGGTGAAATTTTATATATCTGATTTGTTACTATTGTTGATTCTGAAATTTTAAAAAAAAAGGTACAAATATTGCCTTTTCAATTGCTCAGCAATCTTCAAGATATAAACAATTTTAAATCACAAATAATTCTCCTCTAGGGTGCAAGTAAAAATATTCTGAAAAATCATTTTTCCTTACTGTCATAGGCAAATCACAAAGAAGCAATGACAAGGGTAACACTAAGCAGCTTTTCAAATAACTCAAAAAAATTCTACCTCTTCATCCTGTATAATTATTTCTCTGACCTTAGATCATAACTCCATGTTATGTCATAACTCCAGCACACATATTATAATTAGGTACAGATATATGTACTCAACAGAGCAATCAGAGAGGGCTCACACATTCAATTTACAGCAGCCCAGAGATCACCCTGATTGTCGCTAAGGAAGCTCATTTGGTAGCAGGCTCACTCATTACAAGCTGAACTGCTGGTGGGTTCATTTTGCAATTCATTTTATTGGCTTTGATCTAAGTTCTGATCCCATCAGCACAGTTGTAGGAGATACACTGTATCATTAGAAGGGCCTTCTATATGATTGTGGAAATGGACAAAAAAGCAGAAGTAAGGAAAATAATCAAGATATTATTGTAAATGTTTTCTGCATTGGAGATGTAGCATGTCCTAGTGACTAGAACACAGGCCTGGCAATCAGAAGGACCTGGGCTCAAATCCTGATCCACTACATGTCTGTTTTGTGACCTTGGGCAAGTTAGTTCTTCGTGCCTCTGTTACCTCATCTGCAAAATGAGGTAAGCTCCTTGTAGGCAGAGAACATTTCTACCAACTCTACTTGTATTATACTCTCCTAAGTGCTTAGTACAGTGCTATACAAAAGTGAGCATTCAATAAATACCACTGATCAGTTTATTCCCCCAACATGACATAATAAATCCTTCTCAGACTGATAAAATAATAATAATAATAATGATAATGATGGTATTTGTTAAGCACTTACTATGTGCCAAGCACTGTTCTAAGAGCTGGGGTAGATAAAAGGTAATCAGGTTGTCTCATGTGGGGCTCTCAGTCTTAATCCCCATTTTACGGATGAGGTAACTGAGGCACAGAGAAGTTAAATAATTTGCCCAAAGTCACACAGCAGACAAGTGGTGGAGCTGGATTTAGAACCCATGACCTCTGACTCCAAATAGCATCCCATATTTATCTACTTATTATCTATTTCTCTATCTATCCAATTATTTTTGTAGATAAATCACAAAACACATTTCCAATTATTGTCTATTAGCTAAACCATACGTACTATTTGTTTTTTTGATGCCATGTGTGGCACTGAGCACCAGATTAATTATCTGGTACTCAAACTTTCAAGTTTTCAAATATTCCAAACGTTCAGTAAAATAAAGCCGGTATAAGATATGGATGATACAAATTGTCCTACTAGCTGAATGTCAACCTCCTGGAGAACTTAGTAACAAATGCTAAAACTGTGAAAAAACTGAAACCTCCCTTTTATTCACACAGAAAACAAATTATTACTGTTACTCTACTGGTGGGACTGATGATTGGATATCTCTAAGGGAGCCTGTCTTCGATGCAACTGCCAAGACTATGGATGCTTGCAGAAGAAAATCATGGATGAGTTGATGTAGCATGATAGACTACAGGCTTGGGAATCAGATAGACTACAGACTTGGGAATCAGAAGGAACTGGGTTCTTAAACCCAGCTCTGCCACAGTCCTCCTGTGTTACCTAGGGTAAGTCACTAAACTTCTTTGTCCCTCAGTTACCTCATCTGAAAAATGGGGATTAAGACTGTGGGACTATTTCCAACCTGATTATTTTATATCCACCCCAACACTTAGTATAGTGCCTACCATTTAGGAAGCATTTAACAAATACCATTAAAAAAAGTGTTTGATGAGAAAGACTCTGTTTTATGGATAACTGCATCAGTTTTACAGATGGCTCTTTTTGGAATGCAGTATGCTTGTGGTTAATAAGAGGTACTAAAATACCACTGTTTGATAATAGACATACAATATAAATAACATAAAATTAACTGTGTATAGTATATTAATTACATCTTTGAATCTACTCCCTCCTCTAACCCATTAATTGTCACTAATCACTGAATTAATAAAACTCTAGACTTCAAGAACACAGCTACTGTGTTAGAGTAGAAGCAACTGAACAAGAACATAAGTTCAGTTCCAGAGTTAGACAACAGAGGCCACAATCTAAGTGAGGAAAGATGGATAAATGAAAAAGTAAGAATGCATCATAAAGATAGTAAATTATAAATTGAACATTACAAAATAGAAATGTGAAAGTTTACCACTGGCTAGCTGTGTGATCTTAGGCAAGTCACTTAACCTAGAAGCAGAGTGGCCTTGAGGAATAAACACAAATCTGGGAGTCATAAGGACTTGGGTTCTAATCCCAGCCCCACAACTTCTCTGCTGTATGACTTGGGCAAGTCACTTAAATTCTCTGTGCCTCATCTGTAAAATGGGAATTAAGACTATGAGCCCCATGTGGGACATGGACTGTTTTCAGTATGATTAGCTTGTACCTACCCTGGTGCTTGGTACAGTGCCTGGCACAAAGAGCTTAACAAATACCATAAAGAAACAAAAACAAACAAATTGACATAAAACTCCCTGTGCTGCAGTTCACTCCTTGGTAAAATGGGAAGAAAACACACACACTCCCTTAAATTGCATTCACAAATGTGACAGAGACTGTGTAGCATCTGATTTTCTTGTGACTACCCTAGTTTTTGGCACAAATAGAGTACTTAAAAAATAATTAAAATAAGTAACTGAACTGTTCTTGATGGGGGCAACAATCCCTGCTTTTAAACCACTTTAGCTTCCTACGGTGGAGGGTGGCCAGTAACAGGGCTGAAACCCACAGGACCCAGAATCCTGATGGCATGGGATTTTTAGTCACATGGTGCTAACATCATTTAATTATTTAAACCTAAATCCCTGTAGTTCTTTCACAGTCTCCCTCCTTGTCCTCTGTAGCCCTGAATCTGCCTCTTCTCTACCTCCAATCTTGTTCTGTCTTGTCCCTGCCATGTGTGTGTGGTCTATGAGGGAGCCTGTGGCAGAAATGAGTCAAATAGAGGGAGAATGGCAAATAGTCTTGTGAGCTGATGAGCTAGCTCCCTACATTAGTTAAAAATAAATATGGGAACAGAGTGGAACATTTTTGGAAAAAAAAAGGCCATCCCATAAGATATAGGATATGTGGTCCCACGTCTTCCAATGAGTCAGTCAATCATTTTGGTGAGTGCTTACTGTGTGCAGACCACTGTACTAAGTGCCAGGGAGAGTACAATACAACAATAAACAGACACATTCCCTGCCCACAGTTAAGCTTGCCGATGCAACAAAGAATCTGGAAACTGGTGTCAGACTCTTTATCATTTATCATTTATCTATCTCCAGAAAATATATGAAAAATATTTTGGGTCATAGCAAGGGTTAATTGCATTAGACTATCATGTGCAACAATTCTTGGGAAGCATGAGGACAGAACAAATGGGGATGACTTTTTTTTCTTGTGAGATAGATTTTGATTCCTCTGGACATTTTTCAACTATATTATGACTAAATAGCCCTTAATAAATGTCATAGTTATATATAGTTAAATATATAAAGTCTGTTTACAGACTTTAGATTCAGATTAGTCAAGTGGTTGGCAATGGAAGCTACAACCTTGGAAATGTCAGAATTAACTGATTGGAGGTGAACTCTCAAGTGATTTTGCTTTATATTTTCACTAGCAATCAGTTAATCCATCAGTCAGGGTGTATAATAGAGGTGTCATTGAAGGTGTTGCCTATAATACAAAGAAGAGAGATGTAGATTTCTAAAGAGTGAGCAGGACCAGGGACTAAATGGATGGAGCTTCAAAAATATTTTAGTAGCTTCAACCTGATCATAGTTGCAGAGTTGAAATAGCCATTTTCTCTTCTCATTCCAGTAAACTCCCCTCCTCTGCAGGTTTCAAAAACATTTCTTACAAAGGTTTTGGACCCTATACATATATAAACCTTTTTAGGAAATATATTAAAAAGAAATCTCTCCCAGCTCACTCACTTTTTCTATATGTCCCCTTTCCCTTTACCCTTTTTTCAGAATTTGGGTCTCATGCTATTTGACATCGCTCCTATCGCTCCAAGGAGGTGGATGACCTGAAGTTCGCCAGTGTGAAGGTAAACTTTACAGAGCTTTACTGTCCTGTGTGGTGATTCAGCCTGGCTACTTTTTATCTTCAGTACAAGCTAGGCCATGGGTCATCCATCCTATAGGTCCACTTAGGAAGGGTATCTGGCTCATCAACAGGGCAAGGGAAATGTTATGGATGGGATGTTTGGTGGATGTTGGCATTCTGGGACTAAATGTGTCACTGGAACCCAACAATTCACACGCTCAGCCTGCAGGCACAGGTAGCTTAAGGAGTGTCACTAGTATATGTTTCTGTTTCTCAAATAACACCCTTTGCTTTCCCTTGGACTAAGATTTTAAACTCCTTGAGTCCAGAGATTGTGTTCATCATCTCTATTTCATTATACTCTCTCAAGTGCCTAGAACAGTGTTCTGCACTCAGTAAATATCATTAATTGATAATTATTGTCTTGGGCTAAAGTCCAGAAAGCACCTCATGCCAGACTGGAACCTAGGGTTTTACCCACCAATCAACCATTTAATCAACTGTATTTATTGAGCACTTATGTGTACTATGTGTTTGAGAGAGGACAATACAACATCTATCCTGGCTTTTCTAGAGGAAGTGGATAGGGAGAAGATCAATCAATCCATCACATTTACTGAACACTTACTGCCTGGGGAGCACTGTACTAAACAATTGGGAGAGTACAATGTATCAAGAGAACAGAGTTGGTAGAAATATTCCCTGCCCAAAATGAGTTTATAATCTAAAGGATAAGTTTACAATCTAGAGGACGAATTTATAGTCTAGAAGAGGGATTTTATTTCCACAATGGGCTACGAAATGAGTTTTTTTCAGAAGCATAATCAGATGCTCAAAGCCTCAGCTGGAAATTTGGTATGCGGGGAGGTCAGAAGCCAGGGAGAGGATCGGCACACTTCTCTAGGATTCTCTGAGAACTGAGGCTACACACTCTGCATTGCTTCACTGGAAACATTATTATGTGGAATTAGGAGATAGAAGATTGGGGATAGCTCTTGCTTGGAATCATGCAGCGGGCAGTCTGGATACAGGATGAAGTATACCCTCTAGTCTGTAAGCTTGTTATAGACAGGGAATGTGTCTGTTTATTGTTGAACTTGACTGCAGTCAAAGGGTATTTTAGGTGGGTGGAAAGAAGTTCTTTTTCCCCCTGGTTTTGTGTATACATTGTGGTTCTCCTGGAGTTGCAAGGGGAATGACTGTGTTCCAAGTATTGTGAATCAAGGTTGTCGTCTCTCATTTTGGCCAGTTAGCTGTGGGAAACTTGGCTGCGTAATGTGAATTAGGAACTTTTCTAGTAAAGCTTCCATTTCCTAGTTCATTTCAACATCAAGTAGAAAATATGAAAAGGCTCCAACTTGGCTAAGTCTAAGTCTTAGCCATCTCTTGGCACAAAACCCTGGACTTATCTATTCACTGCAAACCAAGCTTTTGTGGAACTGCTTAATTAATTATCTACCTTTGCAGGGCATCTCTGAGTTACACATCCTAGAGTGAAGTTGGATAACTTGTCAGTGTCAAATGTCCCTTTGAGTAAGGAAAGAGACATGCTGATATTTCCATTTAGGTTGAGGTAGACATATTCCAATAGCTTTTCTTTAAATAAACATTTTTTCCAAGCCCAACCTCTTGCTTCAAAATCCTGTTGGCTTTTTTCTAAGCACATTGACTGTAAAAGCCCTTTATTTAATGTCTTCAAAGTTGTACCAGTGGGGTCTGAGAGCCTCTGCTTTAATAATCATAAGACCATCCATGCAACACTTAAAAAAATATTATCACAGTAACATCAGATGTGATTATTTCTTCAGTACTCTTTTAAAGGATATTGCCATTCCCTGAGATGAAAACTCAACCCTCTGAGTTTCGGTTGTAAATAAAACAATCCTTAAGGAAAACAAACACAGTGAGTGGTGATTTAGCTTATGTGAAGAATTTGCCTTTCACATTTGAAATCTTCCATATTAGTGCTGTCTCTTAATTATCCTGCCTAAAGCAAGGACTCTATAAAGACAACAATGTTAATGGTCTGGAATATGTCATACTAATCCCAAGACTCTCTTTGGTTAAGATTATTCTAGGAAGTGACCCCTCCAGGAATTCCTCAGACTGGAAAAAAGTGGACTGAATAGCTATTTGTTAGCAAACCCATTGCACTAAGAGAGGAATAGTTTTATGCCAGTGAACCTAGCTTGGAAAAATCACCAAAGTCATTTCCTTTTCTCTTCTCATGGATTTCCTCTATTGGTCAGAATAGAAAACAAAACTGAGAATCATCTTAAGCACACCTCTAAAGAGAATATCAAGGTCTAGTCCAAAATGAACATTTCAGAACAATTGAAAGGTACAATCTTCTTTACAACTGTGATTATAAAGTTGGGAACTTCTAGAGCAATTCTATCAAAGTCAAGGGAGTTCAGTACTTCATATAAAGTAGCAAGACAGGATCTCAAGCAGTGAGCCTTTGGAATGTAGTCAAAACACCACTCTCTACTACTCCTCATATAGGTTATAGACACCCACTGCCTCCACTTCCTCTTCTCAAATTTTCTTTTAGCCTGTTTCAACTGGGCTTTCACATCCTTCGTTTCACTGAGAGTGTTTCTCTCTGAGGTCACCAATGAATGGCCTCTTCTTTGATAAAACCAGTAGATTTCATCTTATCCTGTCAATTTTTCAAACACTATCAATACCACTCCTCCTGGAAAACCACCTAACCTTGGCTTCTCTGACACTGGTTGACCTCTTCTGGTTCTCACTCTGACAAAAATTTTGGCATCTCTTCCTTTTCTGCCTCCCACCCCCTTAGCTGTGAGAATCCCATCAGCTGTTCTGGTGAGCAGAAATTGTTTAATAACAGGAAAGGTGGAGAGAAGAAATGTTTCCATAGTATACTATAACAAAACCTCAAAGAGTAGTTGTGTTGTCTAGTGGATAGAGCACAGACCTGCGAGTGAGAAGGATCTGGCTTCTAATTCCAGCTCCACTATTTGTTTGCTGTGTGACCTTGGGTAAGTCACTTCACTTCTCTCTGCCTCAGTTACCTCATCTGTAAAATGGGGATTATGACTTTGAGCACTATGTGGGACAGGGGCTGTGTCCAACCTGTTTAGCTTGTATCTACCCCAGTGTGTAGAACAACAAAATACCATAAAAAAAATACTGGGACAAAGCAGTGGACATTTAGAACAAAACTGCAGAAGACATTTCAGCCTGGGAGACAGATGGGAAAAAGTGGGAAAAAATTCTAAATTCAGGGATGAATATAACACTGTGACACCAGGAGAGAGAAAATAAAACAGCACCAGGCACGGTGGGTAATAAATGCATCAAGCAGCAAGGGGCAATCTCGTTTCACATACAGCAGGGAAGGCATTGTTAGGCATAAATCAGTCAGTCTCCCTCATACTGACAAAATCTCAACATCAGGAGGATTACCTTTGTACTTTAAAGACAATTAAATTCATATATACCATCCAGTAGAGAGGAGAAGGAAGTATGCTGCTCAGATTGAGATGGGCATTTTGCTCAGGAACAAATTTTAATTATAGGTTTTCAATTTATAGATAATTATTTTATTTTAAAGAAAAATTAAAGCATGACTTCAATGTTAACTAAATCTCCCTCTAATAAAATAGTTCTTCAATTATTGATATATGGCACACAGTCAAAATAAGGAAAAGAGGAATGAGTAAATAACGCAATGCTTTTAAAAATTTAATTGCACTCTGTTTCTTTTATAACAAAAAGTACTTTGAGTATTAGATATATTAGATGGATTAGAGAGAAGTAGCATTACTTAGTGGAAAATGAAAAAGATGGGAGTCAGAGGACCTAGGTTCTAATTCCAACTCCATCAATTGACTTCTCTGTGACCTTGGGTAAGTAACTTAAGTTCTCTGGGACTTAGTGGCGTTTTCTGCAAAACGAGGATCTCTCACTTAGACTCTGAGCCTCATATGGGACAGGAACCAGGCCAGTCAATCAGTATTTCTTGAGTGCTTACTGGGTGCAGAGCACTATATAGAGAAGCAGTGTGGTTTAGTGGAAAGAGCCCGGATTTGGGAGTCAGAAGATGTGGGTTCTAAGTGACACACTTAGAACACATGACACACATGTGGGTTCTAAGGGTCACACTTGTCACTTAGAACAAGTGGTCACTGCCACTTGTCTGCTGTGTGACCTAGGGTAAGTCACTTAACTTCTCTGGGCCTCAGTTACCTCATCTGCAAAATGGGGATTAAAAGTGTGATCCCCATGTGGGACAATCTGATTACCTAGTATCTACCCCAGAGTTTAGAACAGTGTTTAGCACATAGTAAACACTTGCCAATAATAATAATTATTATTATTGTTAAACACTCGGGAGAGTACAAAATAGCAATATAACAGACACATTCCTGCCCACAATGAGCTTACAGTCTAGAAGATTGAAAACTGGTTATCTTGTATCTACTTCAGAGCTTAGAACAGTGATTGATACACAGAGTCTAAAAATCAGCATAAAGTGATTGTAACATTTTATACATTCATTCATTGAATAGTATTTATTGAGCGCTTACTATGTGCAGAGCACTGTATTAAGTGTTTGGAATGTACAATTCGGCAACAGATAGAGACAATCCCTGCCCATTGACGGGCTTACAGTCTAATCGGGGGAGACAGACAGACAAAAACAATAGCAATAAATAGAATCAAGGGGGTGTACATCTCATTAAAACAATAGTAATAAATAGAATCAAGGGGATGTACATCTCATTAAACAAAATAAATAGGGTAATATAAATATATACAAATGAGCGGACAAGCACAGTGCTGAGGGGAGGGGAAGGGAGAGGGGGAGGAGCAGAGGGAAGGGGGGGAAAAGGGGGCTTAGCTGAGGGGAGGTGAAAGGGGGGTCAGAGAGGGAGCAGAGGGAAGAGGGGAAGCTCAGTCTGGGAAGGCCTCTTGGAGGAGGTGAACTCTCAGAAGGGTTTTGAAGAGGGGAAGAGAATTAGTTTGGCAGAGGTGAGGAGGGAGGGCATTCCAGGACAGTGAAAGGACATGGCCCAGGGGTCAACAGCAGGATAGGCAAGAACAGGGGGATGGTGAGGAGGTGGGTGGCAGAAGAGTGAAGCCTATGGGGTGGGCAGTAGAAAGAGAGAAGGGAGGAGAGGTAGGAGGGGGCTAGGTGATGGAGAGTCTTGAAGCCTAGAGTGAGAAGTTTTTGTTTCATGCGGAGGTTGATAGGCAACCACTGGAGGTTTTTAAGAAGGGGAGTGACATGCCCAGAGCATTTCTGCAGGAAGATGAGCCGGGCAGCAGAGTGAAGAATAGACTGGAGCGGGGAGAGACAGGAGAAACGGAGACCAGCGAGAAGCCTGACACAGTAATCCAGCCAGGATATTATGAGAACCTGTACCAGTAAGATAGCCATTTGGGTGGAGAGGAAAGGGCGGATCTTGGCGATATTATGAAGGTGAGACCGGCAGGTCTTGGTGATGAATTGGATGTGTGAGGTGAATGAGAGAGCTGAGTCAAAGATGACACCAAGGTTGTGGGCTTGAGAGACAGGAAGGATGGTCATACCATCCACAGTGATAGGGAAGTCAGGAAGAGGACAGGGCTTGGGAGGGAAGAAAAGGAGTTCAGTTTTGGACATGTTGAGTTTTAGGTGGCAGGCAGACGTCCCGGTAGAGACATCCTGGAGGCAGGAGGAGATACGAGCCTGAAGGGAGGGGGAGAGGACAGGGGCAGAGATACAGATTTGTCTGTCATGTGCGTAGAGATGATAGTTGAAGCCCCGAGAGAGAATGAGTTCACCAGGGGAGTGAGTGTAGATGGAGAACAGAAGAGATCCAAAAACTGACCCTTGAGGAACTCCTTCAGTTAGAGGGTGGGGAGGAGCCTGCGAAAGAGACTGAGAATGAACGGCCAGAAAGATAAAAGGAGAACCAGGAGAGGACGGAGTCCGTGAAGCCAAGGTGAGATAAGGTGTGGAGGAGAAGCGGATGGTCTACAGTGTCAAAGGCAGCTGAGAGGTCAGGGAGGATTAGAATAGAGTAAGAGCCATTGGATTTGGCAAGAAAGAGGTCATGGGTGACCTTTGAAAGAGCAGTCTCGGTAGAGTGGAGGGAACGGAATTCTAGGCAGCGAGTGCAGACGACTCGTTCTAGGAGCTTGGAAAAGAAGGGTATTAGGGAAATGGGGCGATAACTGGAAGGGGAAGTTGGGTCGAGAGAGGGTTTTTTTTAGGATGGGGAGACATGGGCATGTTTGAAGGCAGAGGGAAAGAAGCTATTGGAGAGTGAGAAGTTAAAGATAGAAGTTGAGGGGAGAAGGGAAGGGGCAATGGTTTTTATAAGGTGAGTGGGAATGGGGTCTGAAGCACAGGTGGAGGAGGTGGCACTTAGGAGAAGGGAGGAGATCTCCTCTGAGGATATTGTAGGGAAGGATGGGAAAATAGGGGAGAGGGTTGCGAAGGGGGGGCAGAAGGGGGAGGGGTGACTTTGGGGAGCTCAGACCTGATTGTGTTAATTTTCGTGATGAAGTAGGTGGCCAGATCGTTGGGGGTGAGGGATGGGGGAGGGGGAGGAACAGGGGGCCTGAGGAGAGAATTAAAGGTCCGGAACAATTGGTGGGGGTGACGGGCATGGGCGTCAATGAGGGAAGAAAAGAAGTTTTTCCTGACAGAGGAGGGGGCAGAGTTAAGGCAGGAAAGAATAAATTTGAAATGGATGAGATTGGCTTTGTGCTTGGACCTTCGCCAGGAGTGCTCAACAGCTCGAGCATAAGAGTGTAGGAGGAGGACAGAGGCAGTCACCCAGGGTTGTGGGTTAGTGGAGCGAGAGCGGCGGACGGACAGTGGGAAGAGAGAGTTGAGATGAGTAGAGAGGGTGGAGTTGAGAACGGTAATCTGATCATCGAGAGTGGGAAGAGAGGACGGGGGGCAAGATGGGGAGAGATGCTTTTGGAGAGATGGATGGGATCGAGAGAGCGGAGTTCTCTGTGGGGGAGTAGTACAGATCTGCAGGGGGAGAGAGTGTGAGAGAGGAGGCAGGTGAGAAGGTTATGGTCTGAGAGAGGGATTTCAGAGTTGGTGAGGGAGGAGATAGTGCAGAGGTAGGAGATGACAAGATCGAGGGTGTGACCAAGTTGGTGAGTGGGCGCGGTGTGGTGGAACAGGAGGTTGGCAGAGTCAAGGAAGATATAACTGAAACTAGAAAAATTCCAGAAGAACTAGCACTGTAGATCCTGAGAGTAAGCGGTTGAATGTTGGAATAGTTTATGTTTCTGCTCTACCCCCTTCCCCTCCCCACAGCACGTGTGTATATTTGTACATATTTATTACTCTATTTTATTAATGATGTATATATATATTATATATATAATTCTGTTTATTTTGATGGTATTGATGCCTGTCTACTTGTTTTGTTTTGTTGTCTGTCTCCGCCTTCTAGACTGTGAGCCCATCGTTGCGTAGGGATTGTGTCTATCTGTTGATGGTGCTCTGCACACAGTAAGCACTCAGTAATTATGATTGAATGAATGAATGTTCTTTTTGCTGGAAGTATATAACAAAATATATGCTGTAATATATTACTATATATAGTATATATGTGTGTGTGTGTGTGCAAGCTTAGTACAGTCCTCTGCACATAGTAAGTGTTCAGTAAATATGATTTATTTTATCACAATCCAATTCTATTCCTTATTTTGCATTCAATTTTTTTTTTCAAATTTACTTTTTAGTTTCTACATGACTGACATTCTTCATTTTCTACAGTTCTTAAAAAATGCACTTTACTAATGCTTTTGAAACATATTGTTTTCTTTAGAAAATACGTTTTAAGAAGCACTTTCTACCTACATGTTTCATTACACAGCATAAATGCATTAATCATTAAGAAAATCCTCAGACTGTATGTTTTTCTTTCATCTCATTTAAGGTCTCTTCCTTAGAAAAATCACTTTTCAGGAACAGCTTAGTCTTTATACTCTAATGCACTAACTTTATCATTTGTCATTTCCATTAGCAGTTTAGGGAAATACCACATGTCAATCCCTGCTCACTGAGAAGAATATGCCCCTCAAAATGGTCCCTAAAAAACAATTAAATAATTTTTTTCCCCTAAAAAACTTAAAATTACCTGTTATTAACTGAAAGTGTTACTTTGGATAGTTTTGAAATAGAAAGAAATACCTTGTAGTTGTAACTGTATTGTCAAAATGTCTGTTTCCTGCTTCTCTGTGATAAACATTAACCTTGACCTTGAAGGTATAGCCTCTAATCAGTCAATCAATCAATAGTATTCATTGCATACTTACTGTATTCAGAGGGCTGTATTGCATGCTTGGGAGACCATCTTATAACTGTGTTGGTTGCTTGGGAGAGCATCTTATAACTGTGTTGGTAGACATGTTGTCAGGCCACAAGGAACTTACAGTCTAGAGTCCATGTTTCAGTGAAAACCTCCACCAGGCCTCTCTAAACTCATATTTTGCTATGGTTTCTTCAGTTGAACTATTTGATTATGTGTAACCTATTTGTACTCAAGGGGTAACATTACATATAAAATGATATAACCATATTTTTTCAGTATAAAACTGAAGTTTCCCATAAAAGAAATGGTTCAGTTGCCCATGCTGGCCTAATTTACAAAATTTGACTTTTATGCCTTGGAGAGCATATTTTCAACTGTATTTTCTTAAAAGTTTCTAAATTGGGTCATTTATTAAAATCAAGTTAATGGGCATAAACTGTGCCAATTCTGTATTATTTGCATATTTGATCCTTTAGTGCCTTAAAATATAAGGATAATAGAGAAAAAGGAATTTCCTTTCAAATATTTGAAAGGAAGCTCTGTGATGTATGGAAAGAGCCTAGGCCTGGGATTCAGAAGATCTGGGTTGCAATCCCATCTCCACCACTTATATACTGTTTGAACTTGGGCAAATCACTTAACTTCCCAGATCCTCAATTACCTCATTTATTAAGTGACAAGCAGCATGGCTGAGTGGATAGACTATGGGCCTGAGTCAGAAGGTCATGGGTTCTAATCCTGGCTCCACCACATGTCTGGTGTTTGACTTTGGGCAAGTCACTTCACTTCTCTGGGCCTCAGTTTCCTCATCTGTAAAATGGGGATTGAGTGTGAGCCCTATGTGAGACAGGGACTATGTCCAACCTGATTAGTTTGTATCTACCCCAATGCATAATACAGTGTCTGGCACTTAATGAACATTTAACAAATACCATAATTATTATTATTAAATGGTGATTTGATCCTTCTCCCTCCTACTTAGACTGTGAGCTGCAGGTTTACAAGAACTGTGTCCAACCTGATTATCTTTTCTACCCAGTGCTTAGTACAGTGCCTGACACATAGTGAACACTTGAGAAGTACCACTAAAAATATTTTGGATGTAGAAGAATGTTGGTGTACCACAAATATCATAGAATTATTCTGAAATTCATTTTGGATATAACAATCTTATCAGTTTTCACAAAACGTCAGTCTCCCACAGTCCCTCTAAGAAATCCTAAGAGTCCCAGGCGATTTTCAGATTTTGAAGCTCCTAGCCATAATCTTTTAAAAATTATAAAATGGCAAACAATGAATGAGGGTCTAAATTTGAGGTCCCCTTTTAGTTTGTGGTTCATGCTAATGGATCTACTAGATACAATTGAAATTGAATTTTTTTAAAGCTAATTTAATAAACATTGATTTTTGCATGTATTTCAAAAAGCAATTTTATTGTCTGTATTATATTTTTAATTTTAATCAGAGTAGGAAGCCATATATATTTCACTACTATAAATAGATAATTCAGCTAAAGAGTCTTTTGAGAGCTAATCTATTTATAGACAATCAACTTTTATTCAAAGAAATTGATTATCTAAATAGTTACAAATTATTAATAGGGGAGAGCATAGTAAGTTAGACTAAAGTGGAATTGTTACATTATTGTTTTGCATCCAATAGCTGTAATTATAATACTAGTAATGATAGTGACATTTATTAAGCATTAATATGCTAAATCCTGAAATGATTCCACAAATCTGTCCTCTTCCACAAATCAGAGACCTCTGATCTTTTGACACCATCCAGTTTTCTCAAGTCATCATGCCCCATTTAGTCTCCATATCTAAATTACCTTCCCTTGACCCACAAATTGGTGCCTTCAAAATCACTCTCTCTACTGAACTCAACTCACTCACTTTCCTGTCTCTTTGCTGATATTGCACCACTAACCTATAGCCTTGGATCAACTTCACAGTACTCTTCCTTCACTCCTATCCCTAAGCTTCCCAGTGTGGCTGGCAGAAATAATAATAATAACAATGTTGGTATTTGATAAGCACTTACTATGTGCAGAGCACTGTTCTAAGTGCTGGGGTAGATATAGGGTAATCAGGCTCACAGTTGATCCCCATTTTACAGATGAGGTAACTGAGGCACAGAGAAGTTAAGTGACTTGCTCACAGTCACACAGCTGACAATTGGCAGATCCGGGATTCAAATCCATGACCTCTGACTCCCAAACCTGGGCTTTCCACTGAGCCACACTGCTTGTCATTTAACAGATATCAAGCTGATCTTGTCCTTCTCAAATTCATCGTTGCCTCTAACTCTGCCCTCTCCATCAGCCAGCTACATTGTTTCTCTATATTTATTGATTCTCATGCCATTGCCCTAACTAGTGGTTTCAGATATTTAATTCCCTCCTCTACTCCCCCGCCCTTACCTCCTTCCATAACTTGCTTCTAATGACTTGGTCACTTTATTGATAAAATTGAAACATCAGGAGTGATCCCCTGAAATTCTCCCCTCTCCTTTCCAGTCCCTCCCTCCTCATGACCCTTCTTGGACTCTCCCATCTTTCCCAACAGTAGCTGAGGAGAACTTCTGCTCTTCTCAAAATCCACAACCTCCACATGTGATTCATACCCATTCCTTTGCACCTTATCAAAACACTTGTTACCTCCTTCTTCTCTCCCTGACTGCGATATTCAACTGTTGATTCTCCAATGGCTTCTTCCCTACTTTTTTCAAATATCCTCTATCTCACCATTCTTCTCTAACCTCCTTTAACGAGTTGTCTACACCTGCTGCCTCCACTGCCTCCTCCAATTTTCTCATTGACCTTCCCCAATCTGACTTCTGCCTCTTTCATTCCACTGAAACTATCCATTCAGAGGCCACCAAAGATCTCCTTCTTGCCAAATCCATTGGCCTCTACTCCATTCAAATGCTCCTTGACCTCTCAACTGCCTTCAGCAAAATACTTTAACAGTACAAGTAGTGGTGTCACAGCCTTAAAACAAATACAATATTGACTCTCTCCCTGATCAAGATTGTATTCTTATGTTAGTCCCAAGATATTGCTTCCCCTAAAAGCCACTTCCCTAGTTACCTTCGCAGGTTTTCTCTGGCCCCACATCCACAGGTTCTTGGTAGTTCACCTTGTTGAACTAGCAAACTTCTTGGTAAGCACAGCTTCCTGCTCCCTTCCTCTTAAATGCTTGACATGGGCTTCTTCCAACTTTCTAGGATGGCTGACAGGGAACATGTTCTTTCTCTCTTTCTCTCTCTCTCTCTCTCTTTCTCTTTCTTTCTCTGTTTCCCTCTGTCTCTCTCTCTTAATGCTGCTTGTTAAGTGCTTACTATGTGCCAGGCACTTACTAAGCACTGGGGTGCTTAGTAGACAGACACATTGGGGATCGTTCAGAACCTTTTTTCCCTACCCCAATACCCCAGTCCTTGAGGAGGTTGAGGAGTACCTGAACCCAGTATATTCCATGTAAGAAATACATAACAGGTAGAAGAGATCCTTGAATTTTATTTTCTGAAAGATTTGTGGATTGTTTCTTAGAGTATTGTCTTTTAAAGAATTGCACAGAAAAGAAAGCCTGAGGGTTCAAGTCAGTAGGTCAGGAAGCCCAACTGAAAACCCATCATCTTGAGATAACTCTGTTTTCCCATAATACCTTTTGAAGTCACACACATTTATCATGTTCAGCCAAAGTTTTCCGTGTTTGAGATTCACATTGATAGAGCTTTAGGAATTTTAAAGGACAAAGAGCACTTCTGATCTTTGAGAAAAAGATTTCTTAGGCTTGCTTACTTAATGCTCTTCTTACTGCAGTGGTTTTGGCTACTGCTATTTTGATAGCCTGGCAGAATCGATCATATTAAAGATTGAAAAAAGGTCTTAATCTTTTTGGATTTTATTTGTTTAAATAGCACTTACCCCTGGACTGTTACCTTGTTATGGGCAGGGAAAGTATCTACCAACTCTGTTATATTGCACTCTTCCAAGTGCTTAGTATAGTGTTCTGCCCACAGTTAAGACTCAATAAATACAACTGATTGACTGATTGATATTTGTATTATTTGTTTTACTAAGAGAAGACCATTCCCAAATTTTCAGAGGAAAGGCAGAACTGCCATCGTTTTGGGATTTTAGCTGCTACTCAGACATATTCTGAGGCCAGTCTGGGATTGGAAATAATAAAGGAGTGCCATAGATTTACTGTCTTTTCTCTAAGAAACCAAACAGGTATTTACAAATGAAATGAGGCTATGACTGCAGTAACAACAGTGACAAACATTCACAATCTTTTCCATTTATATTTTCAAATTGTTAGGATAAAAATAAGCTGCTTACATAAATTACCATGATACTTTTTGTTGATTCATTGCATAACTTTATTCATCTATATTTAACCTAGCTAATAACCAATGAACTTCTCTTCCTATGAAATTAAGTGCAAAACAAGAAAAACAGCTGGAAAGTAAAAGAAATGAGACATTTTCAGGAAGAGTATTCAGATCTTTCTGCATTTCCAAACTTTGACTTAGGATTCATCTCTACCATGATGATGGAAGAAAGAGGTTGAAGAGGAAAGTGTGCTCTCACAGTGACTGTGATGGACAGGGAATGTGACTGCTAATTCTATTGTATTATATTCTTCCAAGTGCTTAGTACAGTACTCTGCACATAGCAAGAGCTCAATGAATATCATTGATTGATTGGTTGGCTGTGATGGATTCCCAGAAAACAGTAAGGGTTTCCCCAGATATGCCTAATTGTCATAGTTGGGGATGGGGGGATTTTGCTGTAAGTGTGAATTTGACACTTGCAGTGTGACCTTGTGGAAAGAGCTCAGGATTGATAAGGAGACAAGAGAATTGGATTCTAATCCAGGGTTTATTACTTGTCTGCTATACTTCATTTGTCTGTACCTCATTTTCTGAATCTGTAAATTGGGAATGAATAGTAACAGTCTTATTAAACATTTGCTGTATGCAGATTATTATACTAAGCTCTGGGAAGGAATACACAGGTGGGAATTAATGGCTCCTCCTCTTCCTTAAACTGTGAGCTCCATATGGGACTATCCCCAATATGATTACTCTTTATCTACTCCAGTGCTTTGAACAGCACTTGACACATACTAAACTCTCAAGTACTGCAATTACAATCACTGTGTGTCTAGTCACATGGAAGTCATGGAAGTCACCCTGACAAAGGTTTTATGCTACCTTTTTGGAGAATTTCTGCAGAAGGTTGGGGAGATGGTATCAATCATATTGTCTGCTGGATCCAATCTACAATTAATAATAATAATAATAATAATCATGGTATTTGTTAAGCACTTACTATGTGCCAGGCATTTGCCTGGTATAACTTGCCCAATTCCAAGCAGGAACAGAAAGGGATAGAACATATGGTTTTTTTTCCCCTCAACATGAAAGAACCTGGATGGCTAGGGCCCTCAAAGCGGTCTTAGCATTTATTAAGAGCTCACTGTGTGCAGAGCACTCTTCTAAGCCTGGGAGAGAATGCGCAAGTGGAATTAGACATGGTCCTTCTCCTTTGGGGGGCGCTTGCGATCTAAGAGTAAAAGTTGGGAAAGGGACTGGAGAAAGACACATCAGTAGTTATAAAATATTAAAACAAAACACAAAGAAATGGGCAATAGAGGCTCAGAGTGTCAATGGGGATAGAGATGAAGGGAAGAATTATACTAACTACTGTCTTTATAGTACTGTCTATTGTACTATAGGATATATGGTTAAACTCAGTTCACAGCAAACTCTGGTCCTTTGGTGGATATAAACTCCTCTAGGCTGCAAGCTGCTTGTGGTCAGGAGATATGGCTCATCATCTCTGTTGTACTCACCCAAATGTTTAGAGCAGTGCTCTGCACACAGTTAACGCTCAGTAAATACCATTGATTGATTGGGTTAGAAATAAATATGCCTGTAAGGACCTGTTAAAATGTAGGAAACATAGATTCATTAGGATGGACTTCATGAACTGTAAATAATATTTACAGTAGTATCCTTTTACACTTACAAACTTCATCTTCAAATAAAGACTTAGAAATTATACCTTGAGACCTTTTTGCATCACTCCTAAAAAAAACCATTCACAATCACATTATGTTAAATCGAAAGGCCAATTTAGGACCCTAGACTCCATCTTGAAATGTTTGCTTCCAAAAACAGATCATTGCTCATAGTCGCCTACTACAGCCCAAACCGCACATTCTGCTCCTCTCGCACCAGCTTATTCACTTACTCACTTACTCTCTCATCTCTCTTGCCACCTACCCCTTCCCCACATCTTCTCCCTAGACTGGAACTTCCTCTCCAACCAAATATGCCAGATCACCACTCTCTCCACCTTTCCAGCACAGTTAAGGTCAGATTTTCTCTATGGGTCCTTCTGTGATTAAACCCTCTTTTTCCTTTCTGCATCAACTATGCACTTGTATTTGTAACCTTGTACATTTGATATTCGCCCCATCCCAATCCCCCAGTACTTATGTAAATACCTTTAAATTATTTATTATTAATTATTCATGTTAATATGTCTCCTCATCTAGACTGTAAGCTTATTATGGGCAGGGAAAGTTTCTGCTTATTCCGTTGTATTGTACCCTTCGAAACACTTAGAACAGTGCTTTGCACAAAGTAAGGACTCAATAAATACCATTTATTGATTGCTCAACAATTAGACTTGCTCCTTATGGGTTCCAGCTCAATTTTTTAGCTTACCTCTTGGTATTACAACCTTTGCAAAGCCAGGGCTTGAGGTCAACATCAATTTGGTCAGTCTGTAGCAATAGTCTCCCAAAATTCTACTCTGTTGTCTCTATATTTGATATTGTGCTTTACTAGGTGTTGAAATAGTTTTTTTTTCTATCTTCAGTCTTATGGTTATCCTTTTCTAGTTCTACAATCATCAATCAGCTGCTTTGGTATCCAGATCTTGTCCATTCTCCTCACATATCCTAATTAATGAATCAATAGGATTTATTGAGGGCTTACTCTGGGCAGCAAATTATAATAAATATTTGGGAGAATTCAACAGAGTTGGTAGTCATAATTCCTTCCTTAAATGAGCATACAATTTAGATGGGAAATATATTTAAGCATTTAGGTGGAATGGAAATGCTGAAATGGCAATTAGAATGTAAACTTGAACTAAAAGTCCAAGCTGTAGTGGGAGAAGAGAGTGGGTATATAGGAAGGAGAATGCAATGTGGCTTAGTGGAAAGAGCATGGGTTTGGGAGTCAGATGATGTGGGTTCTAATTCCAGTTCTGCCACTTATCAGCTCTGTGACTTTGGGCAAGTCACTTAACTTCTCTGTGCCTCAGTTACCTCATCTGTAAAATGGGGAATTAAGACTGTGAGCCCCACATGGGACAACCTGCCTTACCTTGTTATCTACCCCAGAGCTTAGAACAGTGCTTGGCACATAGTATGTGCTTAATAAATACCATCATTATTAATAATAATAATGTTGAACGTGTCACCCCCCTCCTCAAAAATCTTCAGTGATTGCCTCTCAACCTTCATATCAAACAAAAACTCCTCACTATTGGCTTCAAATCTCTCCATCACTTTGCCCCTTCTTACCTCACCTCCCTTCTCT